>NC_092502.1:14519402-14836133 GCF_047511675.1 Marmota flaviventris
TTTTTCTATTATCTGTGAAATCATGCAGTAATTTTTTAACAAGGGAAAAATCTGGAATACCTGCTAAATACTTGCCATTCTATAGCAATGCCAGGAATCATTCATTGATAAATTTGCTCTGCCTGTCTATGGAAACTCAGTAGAGAGTCAGTGAAGTGTTAGGCAAAACAAAGTTGCACACTTGATAGTACTCTCACATTGAGGACTTTGTACTGTGAAAGGGGAAACTAAGAAACAGACAATCTATGAAATAAGCATCACATTTGGAAAAGGGCACACAGCAGTTGGGACAAAGTGACTCAACGGGCCAGGACTATCCTTCAATGAAGAATAAAAAACTTTGAGACTCCACTGTTCCTCTGTTTTCCTCTCCATAAAATATCTGAGAAAATTCTCTTCTCCATAAAATATCTGAGAAAAAAATATCCATGCAATTAGTTTATTTCTGAACTGAACCCCTTCTCTGGACTGGCTTTTGTTTAGATATGGTACATTGAAATGTGATTACTCTAGTTTTCTGGATGTGCCTGTCATATGGATGACACTGAGAATGTTACTGACATTATGTCTTAGTCTGATCACTGAGAAGGCTAAGGCTGGACTTATATTCTATGGTCTGCAGAGGACTAACTTGTACCACCTACTTGTTCTGTCAATTAAAAAAAATTCTAAAATTAGATTATGGTAATGATTGCACTTATTCATAGATAAACTATACATCATTGTATCTCATTTTTTAAATGGGTGAACCTTAAGATATGTGATTTTTGTATAAGTAAAGCTGTTAAAGAGACTGAAGATAAATCAACTGTGGTATAGCCATAAACAGAATAGTATTAAGTAATAAAAAGGAGATAAACATTGCTATATGAGGAAAAAAGTTCATACTCACAAAATGCTTTGACCAAGTGTATGCATTCTGAAAATATTAGCTCATCTTTGTCTAATATTTGATCGTAGGATATAGAATATTGGGAAAGTTACTTAGGACACTAAGAAAGCCTCTTCAGTCTCCCACATACTCCTGTTTAATGTGAGTCATTGGATTCTATCCCCTTTGATTGTTTTTGGTCCTAAAGTGATCCTAGATCTTGGAAATGGTCTTTCCAATCTTTACTTCCAATGATTCCCCTCCCTGCAGTCAGCTCGGTATAGTTACTACCTATGAACTTTCTGCTGTTTTCAGTTGAAAGCTATTTTTCACCCAAAGATCCAGCTTTACTTCTGTGCACTTTATGGAGTCTGGACTGCTCTTGAGTTAGGGAAAAGGAGGACATCATGCTGTACAACATGGAGTGATTCTCAGCTCTGGTGGCATATTAGAGTGACCTAGAGCCCTTTTGGAAAACATTATTACCCACACTTTACCCCACATCAATTACTTCTGAATTTTTGGTGGGTCCTAAGAAATTGTAAGTTTTGAAAAGCTTCTTAAGTGATTTCCATGAAGAATGAACGTTGTGAAGAACTTCTAAGGAGGTCAGAGCAGAGCCAGAACATATTTATCTAGGCAAATAGATTCATCTAGAAAAATAGATTTATCAGGGAGGAGGGAGTACTATTGAAACTGTACCTGGAAATGGATGTGAAGATGTAATGAGACAAGAAAATTTCTAGGAAAGGTTACCCTCTTTATTTTCCATATTATTCCATAATATTTCCATATCGCCATAATATTCCATAAGAAATAGCATTACTACAGAGAACTGTGAAAATAATCTATGACAGAAGCAGAAAGAAATGTATTCTGAAGGGATTGTAGGTAATCAAGATCCAGGCTAGGAGACTGGCAAGAGAAGGTACTTATGATTCAAGAAGAGAAGAGGAAAATATACTGCTATGGCTACACCACAGTGCAATATGGGGAAAGGCCCTGGCTAAGACCTCTGTCCCTATGATTAGGAACATCTATCTGCTGCGCTGTCTCATTCAGGGAATCCATTCTACTCATTCACTGAGTCTCTCCGTCTGCTCCACGGTACACTGTTCACAATGCCAATCTCCAAACCAACCTTAGGGTCCGTAATTGCTAATTCAATCAGAGTTTCAACTCTACTTAATTGGAAGTCCCACACATGTTTTTCTTCTGTTGTTAGAGAAATGAAGACAGCTGGAACTTTCTGGTTACATATCTAAATAGAATACCATGTCAGTGAAATTGATATATGAACAAGGAACAAAGCTGGTTAAGAAAAGAAAGTCTTATATTAAGTGCCTCTGAATCACAAGAAATTGAGGGAGCTTTCTGAATTATAATTTTCTTTAGCTCACAAAAGAGTTAGTTTGGCTCTGGATTATGAAGAACTAACTGTATATTTTTCTAATGCTATAGACCCTTCCAGTGGTATTTTGCAAATAACTAGCACCACTTAAACAATGTTGATTTTTAAATTGTCAGGAATCTGATGAGATGACTGTTAGCTTTGAAATGGGTCACAGTAGGAGTATATACCATGGAAATTGGCAGATGCTATGAATCAGGGATCTTCCAATCCCAGAGTCAGTTGTTAAACATTTACTAGCATACCGCTGCTTCAGGCTACACATTTGCCCATCTCTAAGACATGCCTTCCTTAGAGACTACAATGCAACTGGCTTTCTCTAAGACTGTCACATAAATTTTTCCTGTTTATTGATCAATATTATGATCCTATCTCTCTATTCTGATATCTTTCACTAGGATAGTGGGCCTAATAGTCTACATCAACCCCAATAGTCATTGTAAAAATTGTCTGTGTTGGCCAACTGGGCGCACAAATACATGCCAGTTTCAGTGGTTTTCAAACTCTAATCCACAAGCAAATAATTTTCATACAAACTGCAATTTCTGAAAACTTTACTTATTTCAAAACTTACACAATTCAATGTCATTTTTCCCATAGGAATGTAGATTTGCAAACATTAGTATTATATAGTTGTCTTACTGTCACTTTTAATTTTCTGGATAAAATTTCTAATATTTGGGGCCAGGGTTGTTTCTCAGGGGCAGAGCATTTGCCTAGAATGTAAGAGGCATTGATTTCCATCCTCAGCACCACATATAAAAAATAAGCAAATAAAATAAAGGCATGCTGTCCATCTACAACTATAATATTTTTTTAATTTTAATATTTTATAGAAACCACTTACCTAAATTAATAATCTAGAGTAAACTGGTGGTGATCAGATCTTCTTCATAAAACTACCCTCGTCTGTAACTTCCTTATCAATGTTAGTAATTAAAAAAAAATTGTTGTCCATGGATGTTTAATTAATTTATTTATTTACGTATTTATGTGTGGTGCTGAGGGTCGAACCCAGAGCCTCACACATGTTAGGCAAGTGTTCTACCACTGAGCTACAACCCCAGCCCCCAAAGTTAGTCATTTTAAGGAGCATTTCTTTTAAAAAAAAAAAAAAAAAACATGAGTGACAGCATTATTATTTAGTATAATCTGGAAAGTCTGTGCCTTATACCTAATTCAGGTTTTAAAACCTAATCACCCTATATGATGGCTTTAGGAGGTAGAACATGTGAGAAGTGATTAGGACATAATGGCAGGGCTCCCCTAAATGGGATTAGTGCCCTATGGAAGAGACCCCAGAGAGTTCCCTCACCCTGCCTGCCTTGTGAGAGGGCAGCAAGATGACAACTGTCTATGGCCCAGAAAGCCAGCCCTTATAAAAGGTTTTGGACTCCCAGCTTCCAAAACCTTGAGAAAAAAAGGTATATTGCTTATAAGCCATTCAGTAGCTCAACTAAGACACTGTTTAAGGATTACCTTGATAGCACATCTATCTACAGAATAAAGAGCAATAATGAACACTGTAAAACAGCAATAATTACCAATGTTGTTCGTATATAAAACAATGGTGTGATTTAACACAGAAAAACAGTAAAAATGTGACAACCAGGCTTTGCTTCTGGTAAAGTCTATAAGTCTTCTGGTTTGCCAGCTTTGAAATTGAAAATCTCAGCTGTAATTGTTTATAATTTGGAGAAATCATATTCTTTCAAATTTTGCATATAATAGCCATCTTGAATGTCTACATTGTTTGACTTCAAATTCATATAAAATGTGATTAACCTGTGATACTTATTAAAGATGTGAATTCCTGGGCTCTACTCCTAGGTACACGAGTAGCATTTTTGACAGGCAACCCAGATAACATCAGAAAATTCTGATATGGGTGGTGTACATGGTCCAATGATATATTGATCTAATTCCTGTACCTTTTGAACATCCAAGCTGAAAAATCCTTCAATTAAAGGCTACAGTTTACATGAAATGAAACACACTTATATTATAACCTTAAGTTTACCTTTGCATAAACCATATAGCATACAAATATATTTCATCATCCGGAATGGTGCAGTAAGCCATGGCCCATCCATGAGCCAGGGCCAGCTACCACTTTGCACCTTATCAGTTTAAAAAGCTCTATGGGGACAGCGTTGTATCTGAAAGATTCATGCCACACCTCATTTTAATCATGGACACAATAACCCCCATCTCTTCAAAGTCATTTAGCTGTGAATTTTCAAGAATACATCAAGTAGATTTTCTATGGGCCCATCTGTGCGGCACATTTATTTTCTGTGACTGTTTTGCTGAGCACAATGAAAACCTTGACTACTAATGAACAGGGACCCAGAGAATGGCAAGGCTGCTGCCGCTGCCGGATGCTGCTCTTGGTGAGAAAAGAATCCTTTTCACCTGAGGCTGCAGCCTCAGGTTCGTTGATCTGCAGGAACTGTTCAAGGAAAGCTTTTTAGTTGAGCTGTTTCTCTTCTCTCCCATCTACTCCACTTGAAGAATAATTTCTAATATGATCTCTCTAGCTAAGAAGCCAAAATGCTAAAAGCAATCTTCTCTACTGTGTTCAAATGAAGAGAACTTGGAATTCCGACGAGACATAAATGTCTGAAGCTATTAGAAAGAAGGGCTCTGCCTTGGAAACACTATAAATTTAGAAGTTAAGAAATTGGGCTTCGGGAACTTAACTTCTATTATGCTTCAATTTTATCATCTGTAAAATGGGACTAATAATGAAATTTACCTTTCGGGGTTGTTATTGAGAAAATAAGATGAAGCATGTGAAGTTCTTAGCCACGTAAAGGCAAATGGCAAACATAAAATCTGTTAATAGGTCATACATATGACATAATATAGGCAGCACAGTAACATGTAATATAACCTCAGTTCTCATTATAATTACCGAGAATAAAAATCTATAACCTCATGGCCACCAAGATTACTCAGTCTATGCACAAGCTGCCAATAATAAATTATTTTCTTACAAGGTACTAAACATAAAAGGATACTTTTTATACCCCTTGACGCTACAGTTTGGGGATATGGGATAATTTATTAATTTAGCACTGGTCCAAAAAAAAATAATTCTTGTCAGGTTATCTTATTGATGAGACTATGAGGAAAATCCATTTCTGAGCAAAGTATAGTTCATCACAGGATTACAAATGATAAATACATTTCTAAGGAAACTCATATTATGGACTACTGTATCTGTTATGTCCAAATGTATTATATGCTTATCTCTGAGTCCACATGGATATTTCAATGATATACGATCATCAGATCAACTCCTGTAAAAATGTTTCTGATACTCTGTGGAACTTTCTCAAGTTTAACTCACTGTAGAATTTATAAACTATCAAAATATTTTATCCTAGTAAATTAAATAGTATCATAAAACCTTAGTAGGTTGGTGGTAGTTTCAAGTTGCACACAGAAGTCACTGTGTTTTCCATAAAGCCTTAAGAAATGGGTGTAACAATAACAGAATTGTGAGAAAGCTACTGAAGACAAAATAAATTGGATGACCAAAAAAAAAAAAAAAAAGATTGAAAATGGAAACTTAAAGTCTTTTAATGCTTGGAAGTTCTCCTTGGACCCTTCCCAAGTCTCTCTCTTTCATAAAGTCATCATGGATACTTGTGTGCCTATTACTTATGACTTTTTACTTTGCTGTATCATTATTTACTCATCAGGAATGTTAGATGCTGAAGGGAAGGTAATATATTCTCATTCATATCTTTGCCCTTAATGAATCCAACATTTTCTGTTCTTGGCCTATGTCAACCACTATCAGCTATATTATCTTAGATAAGCTGCACCTGAAAGCCTCAGTTTCCTAATGTGTAAACAGAAATATTAGTAACGATATTAACTTGTCACATGAGTTAAATGAAATAATATATAC
Source organism: Marmota flaviventris (assembly GCF_047511675.1). Taxonomy (NCBI): domain Eukaryota; kingdom Metazoa; phylum Chordata; class Mammalia; order Rodentia; family Sciuridae; genus Marmota; species Marmota flaviventris. Next base: position 14,525,607 of record NC_092502.1, read on the forward strand.
CAGGTGCTAAACAAATCCAGCTATCAATTTTGTTTGTTGAAAGTTGAGCATCCTTAAACTTAAAATGTGAAATCCAAAATTTTGCAAAGTCTGAAACATTTCGAGGGATGACATGATGTCATAAGTGGAATGCTCCATAAGTGGCCTCATGTGACAGTTCACATTCAAAACACACAAAATTACCAGAAATGTTCTACAAAATTACTTTCAGCCTATGCGCCCAAGGAATGTATGAAACACGAATGAACTTTGCAGTAGACTTGAGTCCCATTTCTATGGTGTCTCATTTATATGCAAGTATTCCAAAATATATTTTAAAAATCTGGAATCCGAAACACTTCTTGTCCTAAGAATTCTGCATAAGGGATACAGAACCTTTATATTTATAACCCAGAGGTATTCACTAGATGGAGTTTCATACATGAAAATGTGATTTACTTAGAACTCCTGGAAGTTTACAACATACCAGTTAAGCAACACAGAGGAAAAAGTTAATACTATATGGCTAAAAGCCATCTTAATTTAGAAGCCACCAAGGGCTGAGCCATTAGATTCAAGGAAGAAAAGCATGTGTTTCCTGAATCTTATGAGTGTCAGAATCCCTGACCTTGCTGTATGTGGTTTCCTTTGTGCAGGGGGAATTTTTCCTGGACCCTGAGGCATGTGGGATTTCAGAGTCTGGTAACTTCAATAAAATTGGATGTGTTATATGAGAAAAGAAAGTGATTTTGTGAAACTTGTATAAAAATTGTATAAAAATAAATCATTAGTAGCCTTAAATTAGAAACTTGAATCACTCAATCAACCTAAGGTGAAGAGAAACAATATTAACAAAAACAGCTAAGTCTTTGTCTCCAATATACTAGGAAAGCAAAGTGCTTCATACATATTCTCATTTATTCCCTATAACATCACTATGAAATAAGTACTAGTATTATTTTAATTTCACATATCAGGGAGAAGAAACTAAAAGGACTTAAAACACTTGCGCAAGATGCCCAGATAGTGTGGCTGTCTGCCATGAACCAAGCAAGAAGACGCACTAGTGGTTCAGAAGAAAGGTGAGTCAATGAAACACGGATGCCTGATTTTCCCAGTTGGCCCCCCCTAGGACGTTAGAGGCTAAAGTTAACTCTTCTCTTCTACCCACAGCTGAGTGACATCTCCACCAAATAATCTGGGTCTCATTCTGACCAAGAATTTGGAAGACAAAATGAAATATCTTCTAAAATATAAAAGAGAGGACATATGTTCCATTAAATTTTTCATGGCCTGATGTGCTCTTGAATATCAGGAGTGATACCCAGAGAATAAGAGATCTCTCAGGACACAGATGTACCCAGCCAGGATAAAACACAAAGGTTCCCATTAACTCACTTAAGCTCCACTGTCTTAGAGGGTAATTGGTCAAGTAAAGATAAGCAAAATTCATGTAACTTTATATCCTCTTAAATAAAAGCCCTCAAAAGAGCTCCGACACATGTCAATACACTGAAATAAACAGATTTGCAATCTAATGCTCAGGCTATATATGCATTCTCTGTGCCTTAAGAAAACATTGATTACGTCCATGTGGTTCTAGTGTTCTTCGGTGCATGTCTGAATTATTTATTTTATACCACTTCTCACTTCTAAGTTAACAGTTCAAATTTATGATACAATTCAATTGCTTTCTCCCCAGGATGTGGTATCACAGAGAGAGTATTTTACTTTACGTTTCTAAAGGCAGAATCATCTACTATTAGCGTACAATGGTTAAAATAGACATTAAGTCATGTCGGTTTAACTTACACAATCACATCTTTGCAAAGAATTAATGTTTACTTGTCATGAATATCAGAGACAACATAAAATGCCTGGAAAGAACTAAGAATTTGTAAATCAAATCATCTTTCTTTCTCTCTGACTCTCTCCTTCTCTAACCCAACCCATCTCTCTCTTATATGTGTGTATGCGTATGCACATACACACATACATACAAACCTACACACACACATACACCCCTTTCTTGGAAGTCATGCCCCTTACATAAGTTGATTACCTATTATAAAATGACATTAATTATTTCCTAAATGCAATGAAAAACTAAAATAAGAATGTACCCCAGTAATTACTTATGCAAATCTTCTACACTTTAGAAAGCAGCCTTATAAATACCAACTGATTATTGCAAGAAAATTAAAGCACAAGGAAGTTGCATGGCCAGTGGTTGGAGAAGAGCATGTAGCACAGAGAAGAGTCCAAATGATTGTGGATCTCTTTGGAGCAGTAACTCCTAACTCCAAGTCGGGCTGCAAACCTGTAGTTGGTTGACATAATTTGGCTTGCAGAGGTATTTTATATGGCTGATACAGGATTTTTAAAACCCTTGTCAATATTTTTAAAAGTTTTTCTTCTTTTTTTTGTAACATAAGTAAAATCCATATTTCCAGCTCACTTTAAAATCAGAAGATCTAATACCACTAGGCTTGTATTCCCTCAAGACAACAACTGGTGGATGTCTGTAACTGCCTGTGCCTTCTCCCTGATTCCTAGGGTTCTTACGTGTATTTGTGCTGCCCCCACAGGCTCTGAATTGAGCCCTCCAGTGCCACGTGTAGCAAGCAAAGCCCCTGGAGAAGTTCCACCAGTGTCCCATCAAGAAAGAATGGAATTCAGACTGATCCCTAGCAGTATGTATTTTAGAACTGGAATAGACCTTGTGATCCTACGGTCCCGTGGTTTGTGATCAGTTCTGGGGAATCTTAAACATTTCTTTAATTCTTCAATATTAAAATCTAACTACTAATGTATTAAGTACATTCATTTTCCTTTTCCAGAACAAAAATGTCTTGTTTAAAACTTTATAATGGTATTGCTCTTCCTTACATATTTATATCTTCCTTTGAAACTTTACTTAATTTATTTATTTGTTTATTTTTAATTCATTTGGTGTGCTAACAATTATCTCAAAGTACAGTAAGATTCCTCATAGGGGTTGCTAATCAAGTATTTCAACTATGTCTGCTTTGAAAAATCATGATTTTTCCAGAAAGAACATAGAGGAAATTTATTTAATGAGGAATAAATAGAATTTGGTATTAAAATATTTCTCATCCTGGGTCCAACGGAGTTTTAAAAAATAAGATATATCTGATTTTAGTGAAAAGATTGGGAAGCACAAACCTCTTTTAATGTCTAATTTCACAGAAGAGAAAGCTGTAGCCTAAATAAAATAACTTGTATAACAAGATTTCTCATTGGATAATGCTTGCTAAGTTCGAAGATACGTGTTTGCTCTGTGATATAAGATGTGCCTAAGGTATCTCATGGAATCTGGGCCATGCCTGATTCTCTCCACTTCCCTAGCAGTGGATTAGAAGCTCAACAGAAGCTGGAGACCCAAATGCCACAAGCTCACATTCTATCCCTTACTCAGATCTTTTCTAGTGATGAAAACAGGCAGAAATAATAAAATATGGTGTCATAGTTACAGTGTAGAAGGGCACAGAAGACAGAATGAAAGAGAACACAGAAACAGAGAAGGTGCCAGAATGATGAAGAGTTCAGTGTTGAATATGATAAAGCTGGAGGATACTAAAATCAGGGTGAGGCCATGGGTATCTGGGGAAGTAGGTTTGATAGGCAGAATTTTGTTCCCCATTAACTTCTTACCCTGGTGTCATATCATCAAATAGGTTACATGGCCGAGGGACCTTGCCAGTGTAATTAAGATTACTAATCATTTGACCTTGACATGGGAAGATCATCCTGTGTCTAATATGACTTATGAATTTCCTCTTGGTTGAGAGCAGAAGAGGAAGTCAAAGAAAAATGGTAGAAGAAAAAGCTGAAGAAGGAAAAAGACTGAATGTGCCAATGTGTGTGTATATATATATATATATATATATATATATATATATATATATATATATATATATATATAAAGAGGAACTTGTTAAATCCTACAACCACAAGGATGTGATCCAAACACTTGAAGGAGCTTGGGAATGGATTTCTCCTGAGTTCTAGAAAGAAGTGCAGCTTTGCTGAGTCCTTGATTTCAGTCTTTAGAGATTCTACTCAAAGAACCATGCATAGGTACACTGACCCACGACAACTATGACAATAAGTAAGGATTATTCTCCACTGCTGAATTTAAGATAATTTGTTAAAGAGCAATACAAAACTAATATGGCATTTAAGATAAGAAGTTGGGAAGGATGAGAAACAAATTATCTCTCACTTTATTGCTATTCAATTTTTCAAAAGGAGGCTATATCTATAGGTAAGTGTTACGTGTCAGTTGAGGATCAACATTTGAATTTAATGTGGAGGCAGAGTTAGAACAGGGAGAAATGTTACTACAAGCCAGGAAAGAAACACATTGAGTGGAATGACTCCCCCAGGGCATTGTATGAGGTGCTCAGCATTATCATGTAATCATCATACCAAAGCTGTGGGAAAAAAAAATGACCTCATCCCCATCGCACAGATGAGAAGACTGTGTCTCCTACATTTGATAGGTCAAAGGCAACAACTAGTTAGTGGAAAATTAGGATAAACTTTCTGATTATCCCTTCTCTCTGATGGGAATTCTCGTGTGGTTCATTTGTGGCAGATGCACAAGGACTTTCTCTGTGTCTGTGTGTATGTGGTAAAAATGTTCATTTCGGAGGGTCTGCTTGGAATGACCATTCTTGAGCTTTAGAAGAAACCATTTGGCAAATGGGACTGTAATCTTCCAGAGACTCAGATTCCCCTGGGGGATTACTCCATTTTCTCTGATGTAATGGGCCCAAACAAGGACACCAGTTTTCACTGGCTTGACATCAGAACATTCTACTCATGTAGTATATAACACCTGACACTAGAAAGGTGACCCCTCTAGATTTCAGAACTGAGACAGGCAACCCTAGATGGGATTCTACTAAGGATGTCTATGCTTTTGTGTCTACGCTTTTCTAACTCCTGCTGTGGCAGGTGAGAGCCTTCTGGAATCTACTAAGGAAGTCTGTGCCAGAATTCCATCTGGAGAGCCTAGCACAGTTTCTCACCTCTGGTCCATTTTGCTCCACTGTGGTTTCTCCACATTAATCTTCTCACTGAATTATCTCTCCTCGTTCTGAACAGCTTGGATGCTATTGCTCCAATTACTTTCTTTGGGAAATTATTCTGTTGCCTAATTGACCCTACTATTAATTTTATTTTCTATTATCTAATTTATTCCACCCTTCTCTTCTCTTCCTCCCAGTTTCAGCTCATTACTCTTTATTTTGTTCAGTTGTAGTTGATCCTCAGGTTTTTTTTTCCCCTTCTAAGTCTTCATGATAATCTCTAAGAACAACAGATATTTACAGAGGATATAATATGCACAATAAAGATGGTGGAACACAAAATCTTTATATTATCCACTCCTTGCTTCTGCTGTAATTATTAACCTCTGTCCAATACTTTTTAAAAGTCACAGATGCTCTTTTCTAGGATTTTAGAATTTATTGCATTTTTATAATGAACATATTTTCTCCCTACCCTTTTGTCTATCCTCTCCCCACTTCACTTTTCTTCCTTTCTTCTGTTTTTTTTTAATTTTATTCTCCTTTGATCTTTATATCTTTTCCTCTTTATATAAGGTTTGATGATTTCATCTAGCCTATAGAAGCAACTTTTTAAAAATTGATATAAGTATGTGTGTGTTAAAAACTATGAGAAAGCACAAAGAAGAAAAATATCCATAAGCATAAACACCAAGATAATGACTCTTAATATTTTGCCATAATCTAATCATCATAGTGTGACATAGCCTGACCCACTGGAGGCTCCATCATAATCAACCCATTTAGGTAGAGTCTCTACTGTTCACTCATCCCAGTGGCTATGAAAGAAAGTTACAGATTTCTACAATAGTTCAAGGAAGGAACCTTCTTTCAGTCTGGGAAGATGAAGACATTCTTCCTCCAAGTGGTGATAGTGAAGCTCTCTATAGTTAAGGGAGAGTATGGGTGTGGGTTCCAGAAGGACTGTGCAGGACAGGGACAGGAAAGGGTATCATAGAGGGAGATTGTGGTGAAAGAAAAAGAGGTTAGACCTGGACCAGGGGAACCCCCATTTGAAGAGCCTTGAGGAGCCCCACGTGCCTAGACAGAAAGGCTAGCAGAAGTGATACAGAGCTGAGAAAAGGAAGTTATACTTGCTATTGATTTTAAGTGCCTTAAATGGTATGTTTAGGAATGTAGGGAAATAGTTTCAAGCAGGGAAATGACATAATTCAGACCACTTTGGAAAATTATTCAAGAAACCCTGGGAGTTTTATTGTATGGTGTTTTGAATTGAATTGGTGCAGATTCAAGTTGGTATAATGTATGTGGCACTTGGTGAATTACCTATCATCACTATACTTCAGGTTTCTCATCTATAAAGTTTGGATAGTGATACTTACTACACAGATTTTGTTATGTTTTGGACATGAAGTTTCCCTAGAAAACTTTAGGTGTGGGACACTGTAGGAATGTTAAGAGTTGAAATATAACATAACAAGAGCCACACCTAATCAGGGAATTAATCTATTTGATGGAGTAATAATTTGCAAAAACTACTGTACCAGGTGGTAACTGTAGGCAGGAAGGGTGTGGCTGCGTATGTCCCTTTGGGGTATATTTTGCTTGGTTCCTTTTCTTGCTCTTGGCTTTGCAGCTGCCATGAGCTGATAGCTTTCCTCCACCATGCTCTTCTGCCATGGTATTCTGCTTTACTTCAAGTCCAGAGCAATGGAGTCAGCTGACCATGGACTGAGACCTCTGAAACTGTGAGCCAAAATAACTTTTCCTCCTCTAACTTGTTCTTGTCTGGCATTTTTGTCGCAGTGATGAAAAGCTGACCAGCACAGACTTGTTGGTCAGCAGGTCTTGGAAGCAGACCCTGAAAGGAGGATTCACAAGCAAGAAACATATTAACGAAGCTCTCTTCATACAGATCTGCAGGGGCACAGGGGAGAGGGAGAGAGAGCTGTTGGAATGAGAGCATGATCTCAGACAGAGGCCATGCAGACTAGATTCAACCTTGTCATACCAGGTGACTCTGGAGTATAAGTTAAGGCTCAGACATGTCCTGATCTGTGGCAAGGAAGCCTGAGTGTTTGTGCTTTGAGGAGCCATGTGCACATGATAGAAAATCATGGAGTCATTAGCTAGAACATGCCTGTCAAAGAGGTAGAGTCTTGTGGATGGGCACAGGAGGAATAAATTCCACAGTGCACATGATCATCCAAGGGTGAGAAACAAATTATTTCTCTTCTCTATTATCATGTCTATCCTCTCTCCCTCCCTCATATAACTTTTCTTCCTTTCTTCTGTGCTTTTTAAATTTTATTCTCCTTTGAAAAGAGAAAACCAGAGAGGGAAGAAGAAGAGACATTGCTTTCTCCCATAAGATCTAAACACAAATGCAAGGATGGTTTTAGTGGGACAAGAAATACAAAAGAAACAATTATTATTCGATTAAATCCCTTGGCCTGAAGAGAAGCAATGCTATGGAAAGTCTGTTCTTTACTGAGGAAGGTGAGGGGGGTGGGATGCAAAATGGAAATGTGCAGAAAGGGACAGTAGGGTGATATAATATCGGGTTGGGCAGATCTTCTGGAAACAAGCAGGGAAGAGACCCAGGAGATGTCATAAGGGATGCTCAAGAAAGATATAGAAGAAGAATTAGAAATGCTAGAGAAAGATACAGAGGAAAAGATTTGAGATTATCAAAGACAACTGCAAGTCCTATGAAGAGAGAAGAAACTTGGGAGGAATGTTTAACAGAATTGTTCAGGGGCTTTGGCTATTTGACATTTCTTCCCAGGAAAATCTACATTTTTAACTGCCATCTTAGGAATGCTGTTGGGGTCCATGAGTATATACATGACAGGGAATTAGATCTATGTGGGACCAGGGGACCCTGCATTGTTCCCCCAACAACTAGCTGCTTCGTATTGATATTATTAGAATTGTACAAGAATCCACTTCCCTGTTTAAAAAAAAAATGCTAGGCAGCAGCTTTGGAAGTGTGGTCTCCATGCAGGAGGAAGCAACCCAGAAGCGAGTGGGGATGGAGGCAGAGGACGCTGCATCTGAGCTCAATTATATCAGTCAGCCAATCAGTGATCCAAGACACTGTGTATTATTCATAGTAAATGTTAAAACAAAAAGGAAAATGGGGACTAATCATAAAAAAAGCTTAATCATGAAAACAGAGCACATGCGTTGCTAAACAAAGAGTCTTTGGAGCCAATCACAAGCTCAAAATGAGATGTACAGTACAGTTGTAAACTGGCTGCAGCATCAGGAAAAAACCCGAGTTAATCAGAAGGCATTCTTCCCATACAGTAAGCTGGTCCCCATTACAATCCACTGTGCTAATGACCATCACTCAACATGACAACATCGTAACTAAAATCACCATTTGTTCAAGTTAATTTCTTAAAGATCTGTGATTTTCCTCCATTACATTTAATATTTATGAATCCTAACTCACTGGAACTTCTCTATTTTCGGATTATTACCATTCATTTTCAGGATGTAAAATGAAGGTCATTAGAGTTGGACTTTTCTTTTTCATTTACCCAGCATTACATCTTTAAAAGGCAATAGAATTCCAATCAAATGCTCGGCATACAATAACAGTTTTACCTTTACTCGAATATTATGCTACTTTGAACAAAATTCAGGTCCCATTAACTTGGTCTGCCGCATATAAGCATTTCTCACTTTAAGCGATAGGTACTTTCCAACAAATCCATCTGGAAAGTGAGGACTTTTTGTAGGAAAATCCTGATTTCACTCTACTGTTGGAAGAGAGGAGAAAAAAATAGTCCTAGAAAATGGAAAACCAGGCAAGAAAGAGGCCAAGTTGAAGGTGCTGTGCACAAGGTTCTGTGCTCTCTTTCCCTGGAATTTCTCATGTGTTTCAAGATTCCTTTGGGATACAATACCCGTGGTTCTTGGAACCCAGTACCTTTTTACTTTTTCTGAGTACTCACCCTACATAAAGAAATTGGTTTGGTTTGCCAGTGGGTTTTGTATTCAGACAGATAAGATAATGTCTACTTTCACGAAGCTTTGGATTTTGAGAAGAAAATGCATATCCCATGAAGGGAAGTACATATAATAAAATCCTAAATCTTGGGTCAATGGAGTCGTGGCCACTACACTTGGATGGCGCCCTGTACGCATTCCCACACCACACCTCCTCTGCTTGGCGTCAGGGAGGACAGCACATCTAATTAGATACATTTAGCAGAAAGGGTGATTAAGTCTCCTCCAAATGACTATATACTGGTAGAAGCCTTGTGTTTAGACCCTGGTTCTCTTTTACTCCCACTCTTTTTCCAAATTTAGAGAACACTTTCCTCAGAGAGGAAATTCCAGAAACGATTCTCTATCATTGCCCTTGGACTCCCTCTGCATAGAGCTGGAGAGAGAGAGGAGGAGTGAGGGGAGGGCAGGAGAAAATGTGGAGGGGGGTGGAGAGGGGGAGGAGAAGAGAGAGAACAAAAACAGAAGTATCAAGTAATGCAATAAAATGATGAGAAAAAAAAAATAAGGGCTGACAGAAGCGAAAGGTTTGGTTCAGAATGAACCAAGGAAGGGATGGTCATGCTGGGAAAATGAGCTGAAAAGGCCCCACACTGGGAATAAATTCCCACCGTCACTGTGAGAAAGACAAAAACCAACCAAACTTAATGCCAGATTCAGTTGGGAATTAAACACTCTGCCTTTGCAAAATTCACACAAAAGAGAGAGAGAGAGAGAAAAAAAAGTGGGCATTTCTCTCTCTCTCTCTCTCTCTCTCTCTGAATTAGTGAAAAGACTTGACCTTTGTCTCTGATTGGCTCCTGGTCCTCACAGGGAGTGGGTGGTGGGGACAATGGAGCCTGATGTACCCCAGCCTTGCAGAAAGACCCCAGTACCAGCCTCAACAGGACAAAGCCCATGCCCCCCCTTCTACTCAGTGTTGGTTCAAGGGGAAAGAAATTTATATCCTATCCAATTATAATCTTTACATCACTGACAAAGGAGGGATGGGGCTATTTTTAGGGCTGCCCAAGAAAAGGCAAAATAAAACATTCTATCAGCTTTTGTAACACTACATAAATGAAGGCAGGGTGGAAGGGGCTGCAGGCCTTCTTTCTAGGAGCTCAAATTATGACTTAAGGACTTATTTGGGAGCCAGTAGGGAAATATAGCAAAGGGAGGTAAGGAACTGCTTTCTACCCTTCAATGAGCTTGTATGAACTCAGCTTGACATGTCTGCAGCCCTCCTGGTCATAACCACCATGATCACCCCAGAGTAACTCTACTTCATTTTCCCTGCAGTTTCCCAGAAAATTATAAATAGACAAAACCATTGGAGTGGTAGGGTGGAGCTTTACAACTAAGAATGCATGTGACTCTTTGATACTTGCTTAAGATGAACCAGCTGCTTTCCTGGTTGGACAAAGTCACTTTTGTCCTGATATACACACTCCTCCTTCTGACCCAAATTGCAAAGATCCACTTGGTATTGCTGACATCTAGTATCACACTTCTGTCAGTGAGTTGCCCCCAAAATCGCACTGTGTGCAATCTTAGATATCTCTGATTTTCTTTATTCCACCTCAGGGGCAGTTCACATATACTGGGACAGAGGTGTTCCAGAACAAAGCTTATTTCCATGAAGGGAGAAAATGTGAAATGAGGAAAAAGACATTTCCTGCAAGATTCAGACCAGATAGTAGAAATAATAGCAAACACAGAAAAAATTACAGAGAGGAAGCCAGCTCTCCTGGCCACTGTACTCCTGGAAAGGGAGGAGTCATGCAGATGGAAGGTCGATTTGGTGAATGAGAGGAAGATGAGGAAGGTGGGATGGAAAACCTTCTGTAGGCATTGGCCTCCAAGCCGCAGAGAACTCTGGGCACACCAGCAGTGGCCACAAAGTTATCCTGAGCTTGATCCTTTCTTCCAGGGAGAAGAGGGGAGTGCCACTCCAAGAAGGTATAAATTGAACCTCCAGCTAGCAGGCCGATTAGAGCAGAAACATATTACTCTCTGTGCAACTGAAAATATTCACACATCTTTATGTTCACAGTCCTTTAAACACAGAGCAACTCAATAAATTCTTATTTATGTGATGCCATCAGCAGTAGCAGTGCCGAGTTTTCTTCTTTTGTTTATAGGCAGAGGGGGGATACAGTGCATGTGAGTCCCCCTCCTGCTTTGGTATCAGCTAGTGACTGCCCTTCTCAGAGTTAAGATGGAAATTGAAGGGTTTTGTCAGTTTTACTATACATCTTTTCATTCAAAAAGACTTCTAATCTTGAAACTGGTTCTTTGTTTTAAATCAGGCATCTATTGATTAACCATGAGACCGAGCGTGGCTCACCAGGGGCTGAGGTGGGGCATACACTATGGAATTAGGACAGTTAAACACTGAAATCGATCCTCCCTTCTCCTGCCGCTGTTGCTGTAGCAAGCAGTTTCTCTAAGCTATTAATTTTATTATTAGCACACCTGGAGGCATTGCCTCCCTCAGGGAAAAGCAATTCAACTGTGTGTGTGCTACAACACTAGTGGCGGATGATCAATGGCACAGCTGGATGGGACAGGGAGTGGCATCCCATCCCCAGGGATTTGAAATCTAGGGGGGTGAATTTTCTTGCAAAATGAGGGACACAGAATGCCATGTTTCAGATCTGCTCCCTGCACTCTCCAGGCAAACTTTGCCTACCAAAAACTGTCTTTATAAATGAATGAGTTAAAGGAAGCCTGGAAAGCAAGGTTTACAGATCTAACTTGTCCACTTCTCATCTTGTGGGTTCCTGTCAGCCATTTCCACAGTCTGTCTATTTACACAAATACCCTCTCTATTTACCCTCTCCCTGGGGAGAGGGAGATAGGGATCATCCTTAAATCAGCAGTCCATTGGCTGCTTCAGTCTTACCACTCCTTTCCAATGTGACAGGAATTGAGGAGTGACTGTACCTTTAGAGAATGCATGTGCTCTGTAGTATCCTAAATGCTCACTTGGTTCAGAGCACCACTACTGCTAGGTCCCGGTGCAGTTGAAGTCACATTCTCTGATGGACATGGTCTTCAGAGTTTCAGTTATCAGGAGATATTTCATGTAAGTTATTCCTTTTAGATCCCTTTCAATCTCTGTGTTCCCTTATTATTTAGTTTTTCTTCCTTCTGTCTCCCTCCTGTTGCTCTCTCTATTCACACACACACACACACACACACACACACACACACATGTATACATATAAATAGAAACTCCACATGTATGTGTATATATACAGATATTGCTAAATAGATAAATATCTATGTGTGCATATTCCATACTCCAAGAAGAAACAAGTGCTTTCAAAAAATGTTTTATAACTAAGAACATGGAAATAGGACCCAGAATATGTCCAAGTTGAAGTCACTGTACTAAAGGTGCCTAGATGATGTAGTTGAGGCCACCTGGTTCATGCTCAAATGGAAAGATATACAGCTGTTCTCCTGCTGTGCAGAGTACTAACTTAGGTTCCCAGGTAGACTCAGATCTTTGTCTACTCAATGTTCTTGCCCATGAGGTGATGTTCTGCTCTGGCTGGTTGGCAGAGTAAGTGCCATTTGCAATGAAGAGTGAGTTTGAGCCCCAGGAGTCAGCTGAGTTCTGCCAGTCCCAGGCAGAAATTTGAAGAAGGCCCTGAGCCCTTATAACCTAGTTTCTGTGTTCTTCAAAGATTGACCCACATTCTTTTAACAAATGTGATTGAAGTGACACCACCTACCTACTAGGCTCTGCTCCAGGAACAAGTGATGCGGATTTGGTTAGTTCCCTCACTTGGCCTATCACTATCAGAAATCTATGGGCATGCACCTGTGACCTGTAGCAATCCAAGCTACAGAAGCAGCACAAGCTTTAGAGTAAGACAGTCATGGATTTGAGCATTTGTTTGACTGCTTACTGTGCGGCCCTGTCAGTTTCCTCTGAGTTTACTGACCTCGGTTCTTAGAACGATCCCTTGTGCAAATGGACCTCATAACATCATAAAGATCAGTTGTGAAAATGGTCCTAATAATATCTATCTCTAACAGAACAATATAAAAAGAAGTAACTTTTCCATTCCTGAGTGTCTCTAGATGGGATCTTGCCGAACTCACTGCTGAACTTGACATTCAGGATCTCAGAATTAATCATCTTATGAGACACATGGTAAGACATGCTATAAACACAAGAAATGCTTGACTTACCACTTGCATACATTAGTCAAAACTGTATAGCCACGATTTATGCATTTATACATTTTACATTCCAAATAGTAGATGAATAATAATTTGGTACAAGGGGTAGGAGACAAATATATATGAAAAAGCAGAATGCTAATAACTCATCAATTTGGTGATAATTACATGAAGTTTCATTATGTTATTTATTTTCAATATGTTTAATCTTTTTTAAACAACACATTTTAAGTGATTAAAAAAATGTTATCCAAATACAGGTATGTGCACTCAGGCCAGGGAAAAATGAAGAAGAAAAAATAGAGTCCTTTATGAGGTTCAATTTATTCCTTATTCAATTTAAATAATTTTTTAAAATCTTAAGGCTGTCTTATTTTTGGTATTAAAATTTCCATTATTTTACAAAGCAATAATTATAATAATATTAATAACAGTTTTTATAAAAAAAACTGCAGCCTGACTGTGTAAGAATTTATTGGAACACATCATTCATTTACATGATGTCTAGAGTTGCTTTCATTCCACAAACTTGGGTTGGGCCCTTGTGATGGAAACCGTATTATCCATAGCTCAAGTTATCTGACCCTTACTGGGGGGACAAAAAAGTTTGCTGATGCTATCTTTACTCCTGGCTCACAATATATGCTCAATAAAAGTTTCTACCTTTTCTAAAAGACCAGTTCCCTCAGGTCCTTTGTAGGTGACTGAGTACTAATTGGACACATTAATTTAAGCTATTAATGGCTGATAATGGCTTAATATGTCACCACTCCCAGATAAGACACTAAAATCTTCCCTTAAAGTACAAATGTTAGCACAAGGACACTGCTAATAAATCAAGTCTAGGAACCGAGATTGCAGAGCTCTTTTGTTGCGGTGGGGACTTTTCCCATTGAGGTCCTCTATTGCTTCCCCCACCCATCCCACCAGCCTGCATTGGGTGTTTATCCTCTTTTGTCATTGCATGGATGAGTATACACATATCATAAACCTACCTAGGCTAGCCAGGATGCCCTCCAACATTAAACCCTTTGGGAAATATGTGACAGCATAGCACTGCAATTAAAGGTGTGGTATTTAGAAACTAACAGACTTCACTTCTTGCTCTGTTAGTGAGTAGCTGTATGATTTAGAGCCAAAAAGCTCAGTGTCCCTATCCATTAAATGGAGATAAGAATGGCATCCATCTATTAGGAGTTTTGTGAGGATTAATGAGAAATTGCAAAGGAACTGCTTATCACAGCTAACATTTATGGAGCACTTACTATTTTTATACCTTGTGTTGTAAATGTCAGTACCTCCTAGGGATAATGATCCTTGCTAAATTGGGTTTGTCCAGGGACCAAAAGTTAGAGTGTGTGACCTTCAAGAACTGTACCCTGTCCCAATCCCCTTTTCCTTCTCACCTTCATTAATCCCTGACTCAAAACCCAATTTCAGAACAAGGGGAACAGTTTTCATAAAATCACAAGTGCCTTGCATGGAAATCTCTTCCAAATGTATAATTCTGTAACTCTGCATGCTACCTTAATAGTCTACAGTTCCAGTAATAAAGATAGGTTAATTTTGCATTAGATGAGCTTTAATGCACATTCAGAAATCAGAAACTAGCTTATGTGTTCATTAGTGGAAATCTTGCCTAAAGTGGGTCACGTTAGAACCAGAGGAAATTCAGACACTGGGAAGAAAGGGGCATTTTGTTTCATGTGTCATCTTCCATTATTTACGATCAGTTGAATGGCTATGAAACAAATGAGTGGGATCCATTTTCTAATGCATCCCGGACACACAGTGGTTTGAGACAGCATCAGGGAGGTAGCTTTTGGCACCCTGTGCCTGACTTGAACAAAGGGTGGTGGGAGACTACTGTGGTCTCATTTCCAGGGAGGGTAACACCAGTACAACCTTCCCATTTACCAAAGTAGGGCCAAGTTGTCCTTGGAAGTGATTTAGTCTTCTCTGGATATGTCATGCAAAGAACTAGGGCTTGAAATGAGATGGAAGTACGGCTCCTGGCTTTGCCAGTCATCTTGGCCCAAGTGCTTCATCTTTGAGAGTCTCAGTTTCCTCATCTAAAAGGATAAAAGCGATGATTGCTAGTACAAAGAACGGAGTCTGTAAAGCACAGAGCACAATGTATCACATTGGCTCTAAGTAAACTTATTATCTGTGAAGCTCCTTGAAGAGCACTTTGAACACAGGAAGCACTCAGTGGATGGTAGTTGTCATCATTATTGTCACCATCTTCACTGTCACTGTTGTCATCAAAGGCTGACCGACAAGATCAAAAATTATTTTTATAGACCTCATATTCTATAATGCCTCAAGTGGAAACAGTAATAGGCTCAAATGACAGTATGAACTTCAAATTTAAACTGACACCTACCAATAGTTACACATTCTCTGGTTAAAGAGATTTGTATGTGCAAACAGAGAAACCATTTTCTATATGTTGAGAAGAATGCCCCCCACATCCCTCTGATATAAACTGTGTGGTAGAGAGATTCCCCAGGCTGTGTACAAAGGAAAGAATTCACAGGATCCACTTAAAGCTAACTGAAACACTTAAGAAAACAAAGACATCTTCCGCCTAAGTTTCCCCGGTGTACATGGGGAAAAAGATTCACACTTCCATTTAAAGTTGCAGGCATTGCACACCTACAGTGATTTCCCAGGAGCAAGATGCTGAAAATGTACCCCAAGGTGTCAGGAACAAATGTGTATAATGATGTCTGTCTTTCCTGACTACAACTGCAGCATACAGAGTTTTAATGGATTTAAAAGAAATAGGAACTGACACTAAAATGACACTTTTTGCGAACAAGATATATTGGATGTTTTCCACATTCCCTCCTCCTAACACCCACCCCCATCAGTAGGATTTTTCCCTTGGAGAGAAAAGTGTTCAGTGTGTGTTTTTACACTGTGGTAGCAACACAGATTCAAATGCAGGTATTTCACACTACCAACACCAAACTTTTGCTGAGAAAGGTAAACAGATCCCATCCATGCCCTGAGACTACTTTGCTGCCTCCCTGCTCACATCCTAGGTATTATGTCCCTTATTGTTTTCCTTTCTTTACTGAACCTTCCCCAATGCCATACAGACACAAAGAGGATCATCATCCACCACATTCATGAATAAGTCTCTATCTTTATAGAACCCCTGAGAGTCAGAACTCATTTTTCTCTATCACATCTCAAAGGGTTAGACATTTCCCAACCACAGTGGACATGATCAAAACCAATGGAAGAGAAGTGGGCTCCACCTTCATTATCCATGTTCACCCTATGAAGAGAAACCAGTGCCTTTCCAGTTCTTAAAGCATGTGCCAGGCTAGCCATCTGGAGAGGTGGTGTCTTCTCTGGCTGTATCTATGGTAGGCTGTGAGCACATGGGAAATTCCCTCATCCTTTCCAGCTCTCACATTCTTCACACATACGGTAAGTTGAGACATGAGAATAGAAAATAAAGTTTTCATGTCTTTTACCAAACCCAGCCCACTGGTAGTTGTTCTGAAGTTCATGGTGCTGATGGATTTCAGGGTAGTCATCTGAGATCTGCCCACTTTAAGTGTATGTGGAAGCCATATACACTTGGATGGCCCTCCCCATGCCAGGAATGATCAGAAATAGTTTCCAATTAACCAGTCCACCCCATTCACAAAATAGCATGTGTGCTATTTTATGAGTAACATACATACATCTTCTGTGTGTGTATGTGTGTGTAAGACAATAGACATAACACTAACCTATTAGATTTCTCTTTGTGGTACTTTGTTTATATAGTCAGAAAATATATTTTTTAATTGAAAATCAGAACTGCAGGGCTGGGGTTGTGGCTCAGAGGTAGAGTACTCGCCTACCATATGTAAGGCACTGGGTTCAATCCTCAGCACCACATAAACATAAAGATATTGTGTCACCTATACATCTATAACTAAAACATAAATATTAAAAAAAGAAAATCTGAGCTGTAATTTTTTTCTACCAGATGTTAAGGATTAATATTTTCTTCATTAATTTTTTAAACTTTCTAGAATTTCTTTCCCTGTCAGGTTTGATTATATATCTAAGTTTCTTTTATTCCAAAGGATTAACTAATTGTCCCAACATTGTTTATTGGTATACTAATGTGTTCAAAACATAAAACAAAAACAAAAATTAATCAGAAAAATATTTACTAGTTACATAACAAAGGAGAAGAGTGATGCAACTCATTTATTCACAAATTTTTAAAAAGGCAGCATCCCATATTTTGCTAGTAGCAAGTTCATGAGGAAGTATTCCTGCTTCTATTAATAATATAAAAGGAACTAAGTTGTTCACTTGTAATAATTAGCATTTTCAAACAATGAATGCACCCAGGTTGGCATTAGTTGGTGAAATGAGCCCTCTCACTATATCTACTGCTGAGTCTAAGAAAGCATACAAAAGAGAAAGGCAATGGCTCTGTATCTATATTATAGCATTTGACCTAGAACTTACTATGGGTCCCTGATTCCTTCTACCCCTGACACCATGTTCTAGGAAAGCTGGACTAAAGTAAAAAGATAAAAAGAAAAATCACCAGGCTAAATCTTAACAGATTGTACAGAGTATCTGCCTTACATCATACAGTGAGTATCAAGCAAACCACAGATTCCAATCTGACTCAGTGCTAAAGACTAACAAAGATTTCAAAGCTTCAAACACATAAGAACTTTAAAATTCCTCTGCTACCAAACCCATCTCTCTTTCCAACACCTTTGCTATCACCCATGTGTCAGTGAGGCACAGGAAGTGGGGATAAAAGGTTGGAGAAGTGTAGAGGTCATCAATAATAGAAGCATAACTCTCGGGACCTGCCCTGGTCCTGTTCTAAAAAGCGTTTTCTCATTTCTGATGATCTTATGTCATACCTTAAAAACCCTAACTACAGAATTCTGTTAGTTAGATCAGGGATTCCATCATTATCTTTATTTTATACTTATGCCCTTGTCAAAGAAGGGCTAGCTCTGACACTCCAAGTTAACTCTTCAAGGCTGTAACATATCACCATTAAGACCTGAGGCACAACTGTTTAATAGAGATATTCTAGTTCAAGTAGCCCAACAGACATAAAACAAAGGCTTCCCATTACTTAAACATAATGCATTCAAAGCCAGCCTTTTTGAAGAATTTAGATAGAAATCGAGTTAAAGGTGCCATAGTAGAAGTTTTCTGAGATCTTCTCAAATGTTTTTCTTTTTATTTAGAGTTTTACTGGAATATTATTATGCCTCAAATTCTGACTCAGATAACTTATGCTAAATAAATAACCAAAATCATCAATGAAAAGTTATATCCCAAGTATCTAGTAGAGTATTATTTTTAACAGGGGAAAAAAGGGAAATACTTATGTTTCTTTAAAAAGGACTGGTTATTAAAACTTTGGTATTTATGTAAGATAGAATGATATCTAACCATTCATAATACTACTAAAGTAGCTGTGGTCTTGGGACTATACAAATTACAACATTGTATTTGAAGAATTGCCACAAATTCTAAAGTAATAAATTGAATTTCTAATTATATTCTGTGACTTTGGGAAGCCGAACTCACAAATACGATACCTACAGATACTCTCTTCTCAACCTAGTTAACAAACATGAATGAAAAATCTTAAGACTCCTTCAGACCACGAGTGATTCTATAAACTACAGTAGCTGAACAATTAGCACTCCAGCTAAAACCATGAGTTTCCATATTGATTTATTTTTCTTACTACTTGATTATGTTGTCACTTCCATCTGGACGAAATGGGCTTTGTTTTGTGGGAATGTTCTGGATGGGGACAATAATTCACACAAGGATTTTGTAGATGTGAACATGTGCATTCATAAGTTAGAGGCCAGCACCAACAGGTGATGAAATTAAAAAGGAAATAAATAAACCTCAGCAGGACAAAAATATGGATCTCTGCAGCTCTTGCAATCCACTCCACAAAAACGTACAAAAACTGCACAAAATGAACAAAACCATCATAAGGAAACAGGCCAAATAACTTCTTCCTGTACAGTGAGCTTTTGTGGATGATTTTTATCCTTTCATTTATCTCTATCTTCCAAATTTCCCATCAAGTATGATTTCTATGATCTGGAAAGCCACACACAGGAGAGAAGCCATGTCTAGAGGAAGAAGCAGCTCAGCTTCCCCTACATCTGAGATGCTCCTGGTTGGACCATGTTGTTTTCATCAGAAACCATTGTTTCGGGCATATTGAACAGTCGCGTTCCCTGTCAGAAATTAAAAACATGGTCAAGCTCTTTCCTTGGTGGCCTCATACACAGTTCATTGTCAAAAGTGAGCTGTTTGGAAAAACAGCCTAGGAAGGGAAAATAAATGGTCTCCCTTTTATACAGAGTGCAGGGTTTCCTATAATTTTAGCAGTCATTAAGATTTACTAATGAAGACTTGAGATATCGAGTCTAAAAAAGGAAATATAAAGTTAAGTGGCTCATTTCGTGTTTTGAGAGGTAAAATATTAAGAGGAAAAAGACGTGCCGGCTCATCAATCACAAGCCACACGAAGCTGGAAAAGTAAGGCCGCGGTTCCTGCCGCACCGCCCTAGCGAGACAACCTTCTAATAGGTGCGAGGCTATTTCAATCTCCATCCCTATTTAATCACAGGGCCGTTTGAGCACCGACTGCCAATTATCCTGAATTATGTGTCATATAGCAGGTTTGTGATCTGGGCTATAGTGCATTAGGGACCCAGCAGAGACCACCATGTTGATTTGACAAGGTTCTTACAGCCGAGATGAATAAATTAACACAACAGAATGACTCTGATGAAGGGAAGATTGGAGCCAAGCTCCCAGAGATGGAAGATTAGTGACTAATCAGCTCTAACACCTGGTTTCCATAACACTCTAATAACAACTCCATACGCTGCTGTAACAAAACACAACAGCCTGTGTCAGGGGGAGAAACGTGAAGGAACCTCCTGAGTTTCGGCTTGGGGTGTTTTATTCACGACAGGATATATTTCACCTGTTCTCGGAAAATTAGTGCAGTGGCAATTCTTTCCTGGTTTTATAATGGGGTAGAGGGTGGGAGACGGAGGTGAATTCAAAACAACCAGGTTTCCAGGAGAACCCATTGAATGAGAATCCCCTGCTGCTAACTTTTCAATTCCACTCACTTCCACTAAGAAGAGGAAGAGGAAAGGAGGGAGGTAAAAAGATCAAGTTTACAACAGCTAATGCCAATGGAACTGTCCAGCCCCGCTAGGATGGTGGAGGGTGACCCCAAGGTCAGCCCTGGCCTCTTGCTTTGGGCTTACAGCAGATGAAAGCAAATACTTCTTAGCCCTCAAACCTCACTATTTTGGTGACTCCAGAGAAGCTCTCAGGGTCCTAGCATCTATCAGGTGAAGCCAAGGTGCAAGATGATCAAATTCCTCATCTGAATGCAAGTTAAGATCTTTAATATGCCTGGCACTGCTGCCCTAGGAGGGCACCCTGTCTTAGGCAGTACTCCGAGGATAAGTACTGTGGGCTGTTTTTCTCTCTGGCCCACTCCTTGAATGGCAAGGAATTAATCATCATCTGCTTTATTAAATCAGAAAGCACAGCACTCAGAACAGTTGATTCTATATGAGAATCATGGACTAGAATACTAGTCCATGTATACGTACTAGTTCTGCACGATAGCACACTGACATCTACCAGATCTGGGGCACCAAACATTACAACAGGTCTTTCAGTCCTCCTTAATAACAAAGAGACACCAAGGTGGTAAGGTAGTATGTATCTCCATGCTAACCTCACCCCAGGATCGCAGACTGAGAAAACCCAACCTAGCAACAGCGGATCATTTGAAGAACTGGCTGCTGGGGGTGGGAAGGGATTGCTGCCCACCCCACCACAGCCAGAGCGACTTCAGCAACATGGACTTGCATAGTAGTTTCTTAGCAGCTGACATTATGGTCACTTGTCCTGGAATTGTCAAACGTAGTTTGATGCCCTGGAATGAGATTGGGACTCAACATTTCAAGAAAACCAGGCCCTTCTCAGGCAGATTGGCCTGGCTTTGCCGCTTCTATTCTCAACGGTGGCTTCTACTCCCGTAACTGGACTTTCTAGTCACAATCTGTTTAATTCTGTAACTTAATGCCTAGCAGCGGTTGGCACATCAATTTGGATTTCATGTTTCTTTTTTATTCTAATTATTTCCCCATGTAGGGTGCTCTGCGATGGCCCACATTTGGTGCGGCAGCCTGTGAAGAGCCATGCTTTTTGCCGTGACTGACAGAGAAGCCAACTACATACCGTCCCAAGGGCTGTTTCCAAATTTGGGTTCCCAAAGGGAGACTCGCTAAACTCCTCCAAGCATGCTTTCATGCCGACCCATTTTTATAGGTTCATTTGTTCTCACACCTACCTTTCTTTTCCTCACAAGCCTCACCCAAGGGGAGACCAGAGAAGAGCCGAGCAGCCGCTGCTTTATCTGCATTGCACTGGAAATCATTTCTTTCACCCTCTTTCCAGTTTTTCACCCCCAAACTCCAATTTAAGCCTAGATGTCGGGGGTCAGAAGGACATCTCCCAAAGTAGTGACGCCAGGCCGTAAGTCTATGCAAGTTCACGGCTAATATTTCTTTTTATTGTTTTGTTTTATTTTCTCTCTCAGTTGAAATATTTTAGTGAGTTTTGTTAAGCTGGGTAAAGATTCCTCTTCAAATAGACATTCAAAGTGAAATTCAAGGGGAAAAAAGGTAAATCTTTAAAAGGGTTGATTGAACTTGTAATCATAAAAGTCACACTCTGGGCCATTTGCTGAATTTCACTCTGTTAAATGTTTTATCTTCTTACCCTAAATTATAAATGCCCTAAACCATAAAGTAGAAAAAGGCCAGACATCATTGGTGTTCTGCTGAAAAGTTCCCCTGTCACCACCAAAGGGGCCTGCAGATATTCAGAGGAGGCGGTATGAGCTTGGTGGGAGCAGCAGGTAGCAGTTTTGTGTGTACAAAGCTTAGGGGAGAACATAGGTGTTAGGATAACAAAACCCTTCAATGTACAGTGAGACCGGCTTTGTCTCTGGTCCCCTCAAAGATGTGCTGAAGGTTTCTGAGGGCCATGAAAGGAGCATGGAGGCTCACTGTTCATCTGAAAACATGTCCTTTCTCTAAGAAACTGTAGCCAGAAAATGATCTTCCAGAGGTGGAATGACAGTCTAGTATGTCCAGGGCCTTTGTGCAGTTCTAGGTGGCAGTTTATATAAGACAGAATAGATGAGAATCTCATGGAAGAACTTGATGGCTAAGATAGTGACATCAGTGACATCTTGTGGGTCATAGATGAATCTGGTGTCTGTAAAATTCTCACTCCAGTATTATGCAGATATTTATCTTTGCATAAAATTTGCACAGTTTCACAGCTTTTATTCAAGGACAACAATCACAGTGGAGAGAAATAGAGATACACACACACACTCTTCATGTTGATCATTTATAATATCACACCAATATGTTAAAATCAACTAGGTTCTTTTTAGATACAGGACAATACTACTGAGTTAGATGAGTTATCACAAACAAACATAGGCTCTCTCATTACTACCCCTCTCTCCTTGAAACGATAGTCATGTAACATTGCAAAGAAGGTGCATTAGAGTTCTCCAGAGAAATAAAACCAAGAGGAGACAGACAGACAGATAGACAGGTAGAGAGAGGAATTATAGGAATTGGCACAAGTGATTATGAAGGTCAAGGTGTCCACCATCTGCTGTCTGAAAGCTGGAGAACCAGGAAAGCCAGTGGTGGAATTCACTGTGATTCAGTCTAGGTCTGTGTGCCTGAGAACTGGGGAGTGGTGCAGAGGGGGTTCCAGTATGAGTCCCAGAGCCCAAAGGCCTGAAAGCAGGAGATCTGAGGGCTGAGGGCAGGAAAAGATGAATGTCCCAGTTCAAGAAGAGAGATCAGTGTCACCATTCCTCCTCTTTCCATCCTATGTGGGCCCTCCCCAGATCGGATGATGACCACCCACCATACTGGCAAGTGTGGGTCTTTGTTGCTCAGCTTCCTGACTCAAAAGCTAGTCTCTTTGTGAAACACCCTCGCAGGTCCCCTGAGAAATAATGTTCTACCAATTACCTGGGCACTCAAATCCCTGTTGAACCGGCACATAAAATAAACCATCCCAGAGGAGGCAAGGGACGAAGAGAAGCTGCACTTACTGCCTTACCCCATGGGCTACCAGAGTAAGACAAGCTCAGGTGTAACTTCTGCTTATGGTTGTCATATGTGACATTTCAATGACCAATGAAGGTAACAACTAAGACATGGGATGCCTTGGGAAATGTGTTTCCTATGGGCCCTAGAGCCAGAGCTATATCATAAAGTGAAGGAACTTCAGTCCCTTGTCTACAAAATGAGTACCTCGCTTACACTCAGTTTGGGAGAATTAAATGAGTATTAAGTAACTATTAAATGAGAATTAAATAAGTATCTTTCAGAGAATTTCAGACTTTCAGGTACTATACAAATGTCACTTTTTTTTTTTTTTTTTACAGAGATATTTTTTTTAATAATATGCAGATTGGATAAAAACTCCAAAGGTCCTGGAATTCCTTTTGCTTGCTCCTACATTAACCTAATGACCCACATGCAGATGTGCGTTGGCCTCTGTTTAGAGTGGTAATGAGCCTCACACACCGTTATTTATCCCAAGAGAACTGACAAGGCAGCTGAAGTTTGGACTGTAGCCATGTTAAACAAGCACTGAGTACATCATCTATGCCTTGCATGTTGCAAATTATGTTAAATAGTGATCTCCAACATGAACAAGAAAATCCACCAAGTGAGGGTGAGCAAAGATAAGATCTACTTTTGATTATCATTTTTATCTTATTTTAAGAAAGATAATTATTTTAATTTTATAATATATCTGCTACATTATTCAGTTACACATGTATTTGATTTATTTACAAAGATACATGTTTGAGAGTGACAATACGTTTTTTAATTTCTTAGTGTGTATGTTCAAAACATTTTAAAGTGCAAAGATCCCTTTATAGGTCTAACACTGAGTGTCCTAAGTATGTTAGGTCTTCATTACTATAAGAAAAGCAAAACTAGAAAATTTAAGAGTTTTCTGCTGTATATTACCTTGTAAGATGAGAACAGAATTTCAGGGTTGGTTTTGAGTGCTTCTACTCCTGTACAACAAAGGGGGTCTTTCTGAATTTGACTTATAGCAGAAATCACATAAAGGTAGCTTGAGAGCCCTAAAATAGGCTAATGTTATATGAGGGAGTGCAGATAGAATGAAATCATAGGAGAATGAGGGACTGCTGAGTAGGTCAGCTGAGCAAGCTTACTGCCACTTGGGGTAGGGTGCACTCAAGAGGAGTCATTAGAATACAGACTCATAGAGGTCAGCAAGCACTTATCCAGACCACTGCAAACTGCCCATGATCACTACCATGGCCTTTTAAGTGCTTCAACATGACATTGAAATATGGTACCAATGAGTTAACTTCTTTCCACCCCCTCAACAAAAACAAAAGTGAAACTTATAACCATCACTGTATTTATGTATTATTTATAAATGGCATTTTCTGTTTATTAAAGCATTACCTTACCTTAGCATAAGGTACTATATAAATGCTAACTACTGTTTGCATTAATAAGCCTCAGTCCAGCAGACATATAGACCTCAGTTTCTGCAAGAAGACATAAAAGGCTGAGAGGAAATTGCCTATTGTGGGTTATAACAACATAAACTTTACCTCCTGGTCATCTACTCACCTCCTTGCTTTCTGATTCAAAAGTATGTTCTGAACTAAGAATTTATTTATTTTTTGGATAGCCTCAAAAATACGTTTAAACAAAAGAAATTAGTATAGTTCTTGAAAACTCCAGGAAACGTACTCTTTTGAGTGAATTTGTGTAAATAGATGGGCCAAAATGGGTCTAAAAATAGCATACCTTTAATATGCTGGTCTCAAAGGAATATGTGCTTCTGAGCAAAAAAAAAATTAAAAAAAATCATTGTCCTGTTTAATAAATCAAAAAGTAGCAAAAATATTGTTAAAGTATAAAACTACATATGTACGTAACAATGTACTATAATAGTTGTAGTAAATTAATTATATTATACATCAGTACATTTCCATTTCTGAAAACCATCTGAAAATTCAATAAGTGGCTATTTTTCCTTTATGGTTCAGGTGGCTTGTATTGCTGAATTTGCAAGTTAGCTTACGTGGCTGTGAGGCACTTACACATAAAATACATATGTTATAGAATCGAAAAAAAAACTTGATGGCTGTCAAATATATATATATATATATATATATATATATATATATATATATATATATATATACACACACACACACACACACACACACACACAATCTTTAAAATGATCTAATTGATTCCTTATTTTTTAGGAGAGGAGTAGCCACAAAAGTAAAACAAAACACAAAAACACAGCTATATTAATAAATAACAAGATACCTAAAATGGTGTATTTATTCAGAAAATACTTACTAAGCTCTGAAAGTGGGCCTAGGTAGATGGTCATATTCAAAGACCATAATGAGTCCACGTAATTACCAAAATCAAGTGAAATATCATGTATTGTTAGGCTGACAGGGAATATGCTTAACAACATGTGACTAGGTATTTACTATGTAAATACAATATGTTGCTAAGAGGGCAACTTCGTTGTAAACATCTGTTTTACTAACAAGTACTAAACCCACCGGATTTGCACACCAGGAAATTGAGGAGAGATGATTTCTGAAAAACCACATATCGAGTAAGTGGCAAAATCATGACCAATATATAAATATCAGTTACATGAAGCTGCATACATTATCAAAATAGCATCATTTTCATGCTTGACCTTCCGTATAAGCACTTCTAATAATGCGTGTGAATGTGAGGTATAAAATGAGGGATGATTCACAGAAAATTACGGTGAGAAATAACATAATGGACCTTTAAATGCACCCTTGCAAAAATTGTATAAATAATGCTAGTTCTCCTTGCTTGAATTGTGGGAAAGGAGGACAGAAATCAGATCTGGGGGAAATAAGCTGTTTTCAAAAGCAGAGGAACATGTTTTATTTCATCCTGAGTTTGAATATGACATTAATATACATTCATATTTGTAAATATTTTAAAATGCATTCATCTTAATAGGAGATGCACACATTTCTTAAGATTTTCTCAAAAAATTTTTGAACTCAAAATAGGATTAAGTTATTATGCTTACTTTAAATTTTGAAAGTTTCTTTATGAAAGGAACAGAGGAGGAGAAGAATCAGGATTACAAGACATTTAAGAAGTTATGGAGATTCTCTTCATTACTCCTTCAAAATAAGTTACTTCTCTGAGAATTAATCTTAAAACTGAACAGTCAAATAGAAAATCTGACCTTCTGGATTATTTTCTAATTTAGAAATTTCTAAACTCGCAAAAACAATAAAGACCATAAAAAGATCAGAAAATGTTTTATACAGATTTCTAAAGTAATTTTGAAGAAGAATTAATTTATCTAATCCCTCTTAGTCATGAAGTAATATAGTAGAAAATGGAAGAAAAAGTCAGAATGAAGCCCCAAATTAAAATAGAACAGGGATCAAAGTGTGCTTTTAAAAAGCCACAAAATTATTTCATGACATTTGTTTAATGTTTAATAGATGCATTGAACTCTTGGAACAACCTATTTGCAGAATAATTCTATATTCATTCAATTGGATTTAGAAAAACAAAAGATAAGACATTAACAGAACCTCCCCCTGGGAGTCTTATTAAGTTCAAATCAAAATCATTACAATGTTGTTTTCCATTCAAATACTCAAACTGCAAATGCTAAAATAATGTTTACCTGAAATGTTTTGCTGCTGTATTTAATATTAAAAAAAAACAAATTATACCTATATACTGAACTTATTACAGATTATCAGTTTCCAGAAATTATAAAATCTTTATCTTGCATCATGGGTGAAACCTCAAGTAAGATCTGCTACTTGCAAATGACTTTTTTTTTTTGCCTCTTTCGTAGAAATAAACAGACATCTATCCACACATAGCACCTGGTCATGAACAGTAAAGAACAGTGTTTTAATTTTAAATTCCTTTTAAAGAAAACTAAAAATTCAGAAAATGTAATTTCAAGATTCATAACAACTCAAAAATGGAAGAGCTGCCTATAATTATACGTGCATTTTTACAATGAAAAATTACTTCAGTAGTTTGTCTACCACTCCACAGAAGCCAACATGCCTCATGATTTTTATTATACATAAAACTGATTATGTGGAATTTTAATATTTCCATTAATACGTTTATATGCAAAAGCAGGAACTGGTGCAGATATTCTCTGTATAATTTAACAAGATTTCTTTTACTCACGTTGAGCCAAAAGTGTATTTAGAATTTTGTGCTTTGCTTAAGAGCATGCTTGTCATACATGTAGGATGCATGTACAACAAAACACACACATTCATATATGCACAAATAAACTATTCCCTAGAAAAACCAGAGAAACAAGAGTGAGTTTCAAAAGTAAAAACATAGCAGAGAGGATTTTGAAAGTTTTTGCTCCAAAGAAATCACAAATATTAAAGGTGACAGGTATGCTAGTTATCTTAATGTGATCATTATTATAAGTATTGAGTTGCCACATGGTATCCCATAAGTATGCACGATTATTTTGTCAATACATTTTTTAAAAAATGTAAATGACAAAAAAGAAGACACATGTTGCTTTTAAAGAATGAATTAGGAGATGGAAGGATGGAAGCAGGAAACGAATGAAAATAAGCTATGAGAGAGAAGAGACAGGAGTGAGGGGTTGCTACTTTATTTGTTTTTTATAACATTAGTAGTCTCATTTCAAGGACATTGAAGTCAAACATAGAACATTTTTGCATTCATAGGTTCTAAAACAACATGAATGTTGAACCCAAATTTCCTACAAAATCTTTTAGCAGAACCATTGGTCACGGACCGGCAATTGTGATTTCTGGCCCATTTCTGGGCCAGATGAGCTTCAAGACTCTCCTTTTGTAATAAAGAAACACTAGGTTGAGAATCCAAATATCTTGACAGCAAATCTCAATCAGCCTATAAATAACTGGGGAGATCAGGCAGGGATGATTTCTTTGTCCAAATGCACTGGGAGTGGGGTGGGGAGCACAGAAAAGGATAGAAACAGAAGGATTTGTAAATAAACCACCTGAAATGAGTTGGGGAAGAAAGAGAAACCCAGATACAGAGAAAGCCCCAGGTCAGAAGGTTGCAATAGGGTCCAGCACCTTCTGTCAACTCCCTCTTTAGCTTGTCCAAATCCTGTCCATCTCTGCATACCCTTCACATCTGCTCTGTCTCCCTTTCTGTCATTGTTCTCCCAAATGGGAAGAAAGATCTTGTGCTCTAGGGCATTCCAGCTCCTAGCCTGTGCCTCGAACACAGGGTGACAGACCTTCCTGGGTTATAGGGGACTAAGTAGCTTCCTGGGACTTTAAATTTTGGTGCTAAAACAGGGACAGTAGCAGACAAACCAGAGCAAGTTGTTACCCCTACCAGACCAAGAATGTCTTCTCTTATCCTCAGTTTCCACCTGCCACAGAGACCTTCTTCAGAAAGTCAGGGAAAGAAATGTACTAAAAATGAAAAGTTGTGTGTATAAAACCAGGAGCTCATGGGGCCTCAGGAAGCAATGCCATCAATAAGCCTTATTTGCTAAAGGAAAAAGAGTGCCTATAGTGTATAAATCCCATAGCCACTGTTAATCCTTTGTAGAAAAAAAATAAATAAATAAAAAATAAAAAAGAATGCAGCTGATAAATTACCTACTGAAAATGTAATGCTCAAAGCAGTAACCACAATGCAATAATTATTGGACTTGATTAAACATAAAAATAAATCTGTCTTTTACTTCTCTCTCATCCCATTAGTACATACAATGAAAGGAAAAGCCTTTTTAAAAGCTACCTCACGGCCATTTTTCCTCCTTAATTCTGCATTGTAACAAACAAAGGTAAAATCAAAAATCATGCAAGCGGTGAAGTATAAGCTTTTTCCCATTATCCTTGGAAGGACGGAGACAGTGCCAATTAAAGGCATGTTCCCATGCAGCTCTCAGCAAATGCTTCTGTATTTTTTAAACTCCCTGATAATGGAATGCCTTATTAAGAGGAACAGGATCACAAATATAACAGCTTATAAATCATCAATATTTCTGGGGAAATCAATCTATTTGTCTCAATTTAAAGGTACAGACCTGTCCTAACCTCATTGACATAAATTATGTCCCCTGTTCATAAATCTGAAATGAAAGTGAACATCCATTCTCTAAAAACATTTGCTAACGATGCTGTCTTTCTTCAGGTAACAAGAGAAAGTTAGATGGTTGGATAAAACATGTTCAAATTAAGATATTTCTGGTTCAAATGGAAGAATGTGGCCACGTTTTATACCCATGTGTTCCAATCGCTATGTGACTTTTTTCCTCTGTTGAGATACTTGACTTTGATTTTTATTTTTATCATTTACGCTGTAAAATGCCAACACCACACCATTTCTACAAAACACGCTTTCATCCCCTCTTTTTTTTCAAGTTCACGTTCAAGTTAGAAAGTAAGTCATATCTCCAGATCTCGTTTTGTAAAGGTTGTACACGCCACAGGCTTAACACAACGGTGGGAGAGAGTGTGGAAGGGATCGATAAAGCAGTATTACCCTTTGTGATGGCGAATCTCTGCAGGACACTGCCGGCTTAACTCCATCTTCTGGCTAACACTCCATCTTTACCCACTGGGAGAGAGCGCTAAGGCACAGCAACCTACCAAGAGCTCCGGCCAGGATGAGATGCTCGGTTCCTTCACCTCCTTCCTAGGCTATCTTAACAGAGAAAACCTGGGAGCTCTAAGATAGAGCTTCCAATTCGAAAGAAAAATGCAAAAACACCCTGACCTGGGAGGGCATTTCAGACAGGTGAGTGCATTGTCCAGGATGGTTTGCTGCAACAGAAGGCCTGAAAATGCAGCCTTTCTTCAACCTCAACTTGTCACTTGTAATTTTAGAAAGCCAGCTAGGGTGGTCATAGGGATGCAACACTGTGATGTAACGAGCTTATATTAATTACCTCCTTCACTTGCCAAGTGGACTTAGGGAATAATATGTTAAATTTCCCTACAAATTAAATGTTTATAATTTTTCATTTATCACTGCCAGAGTAAAAGTGCAACTGTGAATGTGCTAAGGTCTGAGGACGTGATCACACTGTTACCATTCTTGTTAACAGGGAAAATCCGACACTGTACAGGCCTGAGAATCCAGGGCTTTGCCTTTATTATAGCCAGGACAGTAAGGATCTGCTGTAGTTCTTTTTTTTTCTCCCTCATCAGAATACCAAGACCTTTATTTAATTAAATAGACCTCATTTTGTTATTCAGGCAAAATTAATAACTAATACAATTTTTTTATGGGGCCCTATGACACTACAACTGATTTAAGTCCTTTTCTGTGTCCCTATTATCTTTCAGGCGACATTTCAACACTTGTTAACGCAAATATGGTAGCCACCAGCCCCTGGTTCTCTCTCACATCAAACACTCACACTTGAACTTGAGCCTTGACACCCATCCTATCCCCTAGGATAAGATGAAGCCACTTTGGATTAATCAATTGTACCTTGTAATATCTGACCCCAGATTTGTCATTATTTGACAAACATTGACTGAGAACCTATTATACAATACAGTCAGAAACATAAGGAAAGATCCGTGAAGAACTATGATTCCTGCCTCTTCAAGAAAATCTAACTGCAAGGGAGTGAAAACTAGCTAAAGGATGACAAGTGGGATTCGGATAACTGGAGGAGCCCTTCCTTTCTGCCTTTTGCATTCTTGATGATGATCCTTAGAGATATGTGTTTAAATGTAGGTATAATTACCTATTTCCTTACTAGTGAGTCAGTCCCCAGTATTCCAGCATTTTAGCACTTGCCTATAAACAGGTCTAAAAAGATGCAATACGACTTAACTACTACTGTCCATTAAGCACAGACACCATCCCGTAGATCTTTTAGACTATCAGATGGAAACCAGGAGGAAGAAAATCCCTCCTACTCTATCTCCTAGAAAAATTTATTTCCCTCTTGTCTCAACTTCCCCAGGCATGATTACACCTGGTTTTTATTTTTAAACTAAGAGCATCATGAATGTAACTAACTAATGAGCTGGGTACCATGAGTCAACACCCTCAGCAATTCTATGAACTTAGAAAAGCTTTAACAACGCAGTTTTTCTTTGCCATGTCCCAGATAACTTTCTTAGGTCAAGGTACCTATGACCTCTGGAAGTAAGAAGAGGTAGTATTAAAAATACATCTTCTACCTAGGTGTCCTCATCTAAATCAAACCACAGGAAACACCCAGAGATAGGATTTTCATTTCTCTAACCTAATGGGGTTCTTTTATTCTCTTATTTATTTAAATAATGTTCTTTTTTATATAGTTTTCAGAAAGAATAAAATGATGTGTAATATACTGTAACTATAAGAGTATTCTGCCCTCAAGAGACATAAAATCTGGCAGAGTAGAGAAATCATACATGTTATAACTAAAGACACTACTGAGAATACAGA
Organism: Marmota flaviventris; assembly: GCF_047511675.1. Classification (NCBI taxonomy): domain Eukaryota; kingdom Metazoa; phylum Chordata; class Mammalia; order Rodentia; family Sciuridae; genus Marmota; species Marmota flaviventris. The sequence continues at coordinate 14,557,477 of NC_092502.1, forward strand.
CATTGAAGTCCTCCGACAAGTTCGATCTGGAATGGGTCCCTCCATTCTACTCACCTGCATAGAGTTAATTATTGGCCCTGAGCTATACTGCACATACCTTTCAAAGTTTGAAGAGGAATGAATGAAATCACAACTGCAAACACTCCAGACCACCTCCCATTTAGTAAATAACTATTTATTATATTAGTAATTACATTAATTAAAGTTATTATAATGCACAGTCTAGTGAAATAGAAAAATAAAATGACCAAAAAAAAAAAAAAAAAAACAGTTCAGAGAAGCTGGGGAGACAAGGGAATCTAACCAATGGGGACACTTCGCTAAAGGTAAAGGGCTATGTTTAGTCACAAAGCAAGCTTTGAGTAAAAAGAATAGCCCAAAAAAGTCTCAAAACAAAACAAAAGACACATTCAGAAATAACTGGGTTAGGTTAGAATGTCAAGTTCCTACAAAAATATTCTAGAAGATCAGCTTGGAAAAGTAGGAGAGGTCTCATTAAAGAAATGTCAGGAGGGATCTCCTATTGATTTGAAGTGCAAAGAGAATATCTGAATGTTCAGAGATTTTCCAGATCTTTACAACCTCCTAATGCTGCATAAGAGTTGTGAATTGGGAAAGACCACAGAGCGGGAGGGAGAAGCATTCTGCTCATGCAGTTTAAAGAGAACTAGAGAGAACAAACAAAAGAGATCCCATTTCAAGTCTGATGTCTAAGAATGTGACAGAACGTTCCACAGGAGAGTAATCCAGGTTGGAAAGGGTGGAGTTGCTTGGGGAATCACATAAATTAACACAGCTTTAGTTAAATTTATTGCATGATTTCAAAACTTAAAAAGCAAATTGTCTTATCGCTGACTATATGAAGATAGGATTACTGTGGACAGAAGCTTCCAAATAAGTATAACATCTGTGATGTAAACATATCTCAGGGTATATTTAGAAATAGGCATACTAATTCTCAAACAACAAATAAATTTAAACAATGTTTTAAAAAGACAAAAATGTTCAGTATGCCATCTTGAATCGATACCTTGTTGCATGATCAGAGTTCCCATATTCATGGCAGCATAATCCACAATAGCCAAGATATATGAACAACCTGTGTCCACAGACAAATGAATGGATAAATAAATGTGCCACATATGTGGAATGGGATATTATTCATCTTAAGAAGAGATACTGGCATTTGTGACAACATGGATGAATCTGGAGGACATCATGAAATAAGCTGATCAAAGAAAAACATATATACTGCATACTGTCACTTATACATAGATTATTTAAAAGGTTGAATGCATAGAAACAAGAGAAGAAAGGGAGTTACCAGGGGCAGAGAGGGGGACAAAATGGGAGCAGTAGATCAAAGGGTACAAGTTTGCAATTACATAGAATAAATAAATCTAGAACACATAGCATGGTGACCATAGTTGATAATATTGTGTTTTATATTAAAATATTGTGTTACAAACTAAAAAAGTTTGTATAATATTGTGTTATGTATTAAAAATTTGCAGAATGAGTAGATTTGGGGTGTTATCATAAAACACTGAACTGTGGAAAGTGGCAGATAAGTTAACTTGACTAATTAAGTAATCATTGGGTGTAAATGTCTACAACACTGTACTGTATACCTCAAATATATACAATAAAATAATGTTTTAAAAAATAAAGCAACAAGGTATCTATGATACTTGCCCTAGGTACAAAATAAAATTTCATTGTCACATGTCTATTCTACTAACTTGCTATTAACTGTCAGTATTTCTTCAAGGTATTTAACAGGGCTAATAGTGCCAAAACAGCACCATGGGAATTGAGGGCACTAGAGGGAGCCCCTCAGCAAATCCACCAGATGGAAAGAAGTGCCTGCTTCAAGGGTCCGGGAAGTTAAATCCTTGTGCTTACACACTGCATGCGAATAAAACCAAGCTGAAGGTGCATTAATCTCAACCAGTGTTTATTTGTGGATGTTTAGACATAGTACATACAGGGTATGTTTCCATTATTATTGTTTTGAATGGAACACGCAGAACTTCATTGTGAGAAAAACCAAGGAAATCATTTTCTCAGTTGCAGAACTGTAGTAACAAAGGGAAAAAACCCTCCCAAATTCAGTTCCTATTACAACCTTGCATATTTAATCATGCCTTGTTTCAACGAGGTGGGAAAGGGAAATAAAAAAAGGAATCTTTCCCTCAGATGTTATTAATAACAGAATTCCTCTACATCATTTATATATTTTACTTAAAAAAATCACATACGGTTCATTTAAAAAGATTAAGATATGTCTAAAAGGAATTTCAGCAAAAAAGTGGTTAACATTCATCAAAGCCTTTCAAAACAAAATTGGATTCTACTTTATCTCAAAACTTTCCAATGCAATATTACTTTTTCTTACATATACAGCGAGCAACTCACCTAGGGCACTATTTATCATTTGGACAACTTAAGTATACAAAACACACACACACTTACACACACACTACCTTGAGACAACCAGAAACTCTCTCTTGGGAAATTCAAAACTGAATTAAAATGATAAGTAGCAACTCTTCACTCTTCCTTCATTAACTTAGGCAGACAAGTGTGATGTACACACACCAAAAATATCAAGGTTCCAACATGCTCCTGGTCATAATAATCATCTTTGCTTCCTCTAGTCCACAAAGTTTGTTCATTTTTACAAAGACATTATAAGCTGTGATGGGAAAAGCAGTACCCAGAGGAGCCTTCCAATTATCCACACAGGTAGCCTAGCCCATCTGGGGCCCCCAACAGGTATGGGTCAGGAATTAAGGATTCAAAATAATTATTGCAAAGAAAGCACTTGAATGAATAATTTCTCTTTGGTACTCTACCCATCTACGGTAGGAAAGCAGAGAAAAAGGAAGCCGAAATTTGGACTTAAAAAATGTTGAATTAACACAGTAAGTAAGGAAACTCAGGTTTGTTGATTTCTTTATGTAGATGGTGTAGCATTTCTTTTAAAAAATGTATGTTGCAAGGTAAATTCTAGCAGTCACACCTCTTGACTACTTAGGACAAAATAGTATTATGTGTACACTACCTGCATTAACATTCACACTTAAGAATTCTGGGCTTAACATCACAGCTAACAAGCCAGAAGGAAATCTTAGGGAGTTAGCATGTGTATTTCAGGTGCCTTTTGTACACAGAGACTGGGAAAATAAATGTGGTCAGGATGGGATGTATATACACCTGTTGTGAGTTTTAGTCAAATTCAGGAATGAATCCAAATTAACTTCTTGAGATAGAAAATTGGCCAGGAAATAAAAAAGAGACTTTCCTAGATTTCTTCTGTATGGGGGATTGAACTCAGGGGCATTCAACCCATGAGCCACATCCCAGCCCCCCCCCCCTTTTTTTTTATTTTGAGAAAAGGTCTTGCTAAATTGCTTGGAGTCTCCTAAATTGCTGAGGCTGGCTTTGAAATTGTGATCCTCCTACCTCAGCCTCCTGAGCTGCTGGAATTACAGGCATCTGCCACCACACCTGGCTAGAGATTTATTTTTGTAAACACCAAATATCAAACATGAAAGTATAAAATATGCCCAGTTTCCGCCCTGAACCACAACTATCCCCCTGGGGATAGACAGACCTGCTATTAAGACTAGACAAGAGCTGAGTCTTTGAGGTCAAAAACCCTGGGAGCCATTCCCAGTCTGCAAAGACCAATGCAGGGTCCTGGGCAACAGCAGCCTCCAAGATGTCTCAATATCCAAACCTGAAAACAGAGAAACTGACACATTTACTTCAGAGGGTTTGCAAGGTTTAAGTGAGGTGCCCTTTCCAGAGTTTCCAGAGTTTGGTAATTGCCTGCTATACATTACATAAATTCCTGAATATAAGGCACACATTTTCCAAATGTCTTTGGAAAAGAAACTATCTTCCCTTTAAAAATATTTGCATTACAACATCTCCTATAAATGTTCCACATTGAGCATCCTGATGGACATCCCAGTTTGGTACGATAATCTCATTTCTTGGATTACTGGTCTGATTGTTGAGTGCCTCTGTCATACTGGATGTTCAATATTTTGAACATACCTTCTGCAGGGAGAAGTCTAATGGGCTCATGGTGACTTTCAACAATACCTGTTGGATGCTCTGGGGGTCAACTTCTCAAAATGAAGGCAGTGACATTTAATGCTGATTTTTGTCATGGTTCCAGAGGGATTTAACTTGACATATGTAAGTGAAAACAAGAGTTTCTCAAGATTCCCTGCTTGTGCACCTGTGTTTACCTCCACTAGATCCTCTGCCTTTTAGCAGGAAGCTGGAAACTAGCATTGACTCCACGTGCCCCGTGGAATCTTCTGGATTCTGCCAACGGGAGGCAGTAGAAAGAGCTCAGAAGGTGAGGAAAGAGAAAATTCAGTGGCTCTCTCCCACCCTCCAGTCTTCATGGTCCCAGAGCTGGCCATGTTCTTCCTCTGCCCCCTTCTACTAGGTGGCCCTGCTTTCAGGCTCTGGTAACACAGGTCCCCTTCCTGTCCCTGCTGGCTTGGGGCTAGACTGGCTGCCCCAGCAGTGCTTTTCCTTGGGAGAGTCACCATTCCTGTTAGTCTCAGGCATACACTCACATAGTTTGCCCACTTCTCTTCATTGAAACCCTGTCAAGTGTGCCATTTCTTTCCTGTGGGGCTTTTTCTGATACAATTATTTCAAAAGAAGTATTAGAGGGAATGGTTATGTGTGGAGATCACACCCAGGGGCAGGCCAGGCTGGGCTTCCCTGATAAAATGATAACTGAAGCTTATAGGAAGTTAAGGAGGGGGTCACACAAGTCCCAGGGAGAGTGATTTTAGTGTTACAATAAGGGCCAGGGTCAAAGCCTCTTTATTTAGCACTCCCACGGTGGGGAAAGAAGCTGTATGGCTGGAACAATGTCAGAAGGGCACTAGTCCTCCACAGTTAGAGGGCACTGAAGACATTAGCCAGGAGGAGCTCACCCAGGATGCTAGAAAGAGGAGATACAGAGACCCAAGAAAAGGCCTGCTGGAAAAGAGGATGGACCAGCAAAGACCTTGAGAAGAAGAAAGTGGAACAGGAGAGCACAGCCAAGAGGCAATGGTATCCAAGAAGTCAAAGAACACAGCGCTCTCGGGAGGAGAACTGCATCAGTTCCTGGGATGGATCAAATGGCATGAGGACTGAGCATAGGTTCCTGGATTTAGCCATTTGGTTCCTTGCTGACCTTGGACAAAGGCCACCTGGATAAAGTGGTTGGAAATAAAAGCCTAGCTGGGATGAGTTCCACAGAAAACCCAGGAGATATTATGGATCAACTCCCTAGTGGACAAATGAAACACAATCGACAAATGAAAAAAGCCTACTTAATGTTACGTCCATAGATTTTTGTGTTGTGACATAAATTTCCAGTGAGAATATCCTACAAAAATGTAAACAACCAGGGTCTCAACCCTGGTGTGACAAGCCACAAACTGTTAGATAAATGCAAAAAGATGTTAGCTAATACATGAAATATGTTAAGAAGTGTATCATTATCTCAGTAAGTTTATACACTCAATTTAGTGAAAACAATTTTGGGGGCCTTTTTCTAAGACTTACACACACACACACACAAACACACACACCCCACACCTAGATATCAGTTATACAGGAAGTTGTATGCAGCATTTGAGATTTAAATCAAATCCTATTTTGAGACTGACCTGCAGACCAGTGAGGTTTGACTAGGTTGGAACAGTGGACACAACTTGATTGTACATTTCTCCCCTGAGAGGGAATTGAAAAGAATCATATTTGTTAATCCTCCTACAAGGAATTCTATGGTATCTTTATCCCTTCTTAAAACCAGCACATACTTTTCCCTAGGACGAAGGAATCAGATTTCATGAAAATACTCCAGCCAATGGATTCACTTTCTTCATGTCAGCAAACAGGTATGTGGGCCCCATAATGGGTTGGTGGCATGGGTACTGGGAAGCATTCAGGATGACGGTACCTAAGAAGTGTAGATCAGTGGTGTCCCACTGAATGTCTACATGCTTTCTGCAATATGGTGACAGTTACCCTTATTAAGTAAGCATCCGATAAATCACCTAGACAAGGCTTCTTCTACCAAAGCACAACTGCACAAAACAAATACATACAGCATCAAAGACTTTTATTTCATGGCATCAAGAAGAAGGAGAACCAAAAAGGGTTAGGAGGCATCTTGGGATTCATATTTTGGAAAAGTAAATTTTAAATTATGATCAAGGGTATAATTTCCTCCAAGGAAATGTCAGCATGAGTGAGTAAAATTTTAAATTAGCGTACTGATGTTGTGAGCAACAGGAGCTAATATTTATTGAGTGTTTAATATGGTCTATGCTTCTCTTCCTCAGAATGACACCCTAAAGAAAATACCACTACCCTCCTCATTTTAAGAGAGGGAAGCACAGGCTTATGGAGTTAAATAGGTGTCTCAGGATCATGCATAGGTGATGCAGTTGGAATGTGAACACAGGAAATTGGACTCTCGTACCTATAAAATATCATATCACTTTAACTAATGCTGGCTTACAGTGAGCAGCTACTTACCATAAAGCATAACCTCTACATGAATTTCATTTCTATATTTTCCTTTTCATAACTACTATGATCATTTATTTTCAGTGATAAGAAAACTACACCATAAAGACATGGAATAGATCATCTTGGTGAAGATTGCTGGTGAGGATGGAGAGTTACAATGGAAACTCAGCTCTTCTGACTCTAGAGAAAGCACCATATCCCGCTGTATGGAACTTCCATTCCAAACTTTAACTGAATGTTATCTGAAAATAAAGTTGAGGAAATCAAACACAAAAAGCTTATGGAAAATTTAAGGTTTATTTCTATTAAAATTATTTTATTATTACTTTTAATTGTAGATGGACAAACACATTTATTTTGTTTATTCATTTTTATGTGGGGCTGAGCATTGAACCTAGTGCCTCACACATGTGCCAGGCAAGCACTCTAATTTGAGCCACAACCCCAACACCCCCCCAATTTTTTTTTAATATACCAAAAATATCACAAATAAGCAAGTGATTATTTGAATGGAAAAGACAATTGAAAGGATAAAGACTTTTTTGGGATTTGTGGTATCACAAAAGTTTCATGATTACATTGGACTTAAAGAAAAAAGGTGAGCTGGCCACAGTAGTGCATGCTTATAATCCTGGCAGCTCAGGAGGCTGAGGCAGGAGGATCATGAGTTCAGAGCCAGCCTCAGCAACTGTGAGGTGCTAAACAACTCAGTGAGACCCTGTCTCTAAATAAAATACAAAATAGGGCTGGGGATGTGGCTCAGTGGTTGAGTACCCCTGAGTTTAATCCCCTGTAAATTCCCCATTTAAAAAAAAAAGATGAAATTCTGAAGGATCTGAGCAGAGTATAGAGGAGGACATGTGGGTAATTTAGCCAAGACATCTGGCCAACACAGAGAAGAGTAGATGCAAATTGGACCAGGTCCAGAGACCCTGAACTTCAGGGCGAGTTCAGAATACAGTTAGTACATTAAAAGATGTTTGACCTCAGGCATGACATGATATAAAACAGTACTTGAAGATAAATTTGCTGTTTTAGATAAGTATCAACAAATAAAACTTAGACACATAAAGTAAATGAAGCTATGACTAACTCGAGGGTGGTTTAAGATTTTTCAGAACACCTATGTGGCATCCGCCGTCGGCATGTTTACGCTCACTCTGAAAAACAGGCAGATTGATTTTCCCTGATTAAGGCTGCTTCAGTCTGGTCTGATGGGTAAATACCCAAAGCAGCCACATGCTAGATGCCCTCCCTCTGCAATTACTAGGATTTCACCCCCCACTCCATTCAAGGTGTGGGTTTAAATTTGTAAATCTTAACTTTTTCAGAGAAGGCACACCTATCAGTTGCTTGATCTTGGAATTTTGCTTCTTGGAAGATGGATATTCATTCATTCATTCATTCATTCAATTCACTGTGTCTTTCCTGAATACCTACCAAGTGCCAAGCCAGATGCTAGGCTTTGGGGATTCAAAACTAAAATGACACTAGGTCTTTAAGGTGCTCACAATCTGCCAGGGAGGCAAAGAGTGAGGTGGTCATGGGATGCTGGCTGAAGGGCTGGGATGGGCCCCGACATGGGGTGTTACGATGGCACACCAGACATCCCTCATCCTGCATCCCAGCAGGCACACCAAAGAGTGTTTAGTCTGAGGTTTGAAGAATGAGCAGTCATTCCCCAGGTAGTTGAAGAAATAAGACGCTCCTAAAGGTGCATGAAGAATGTGGAAAGGCTCAGGACCCTGTGCAGCAGCCAGGAAGACGGATCCAGAGATGAGCTGATGATGGGGTGGGGGAGGGGAGGGATCAGGAGGGTGGTTGAGATCCTCTGTGGGTCTGAACTTAGCTCAGTTTAGAAATAACCACGGAGAAAGATGATGTGAGGACCAGATAAATGGGAACTTATCACGTGAAAATTCACGTACATCTTGGAGGACTCATTACAGATCATCTAATTTTATCTTGTGAATTTCTCTACATTCTCCTATATAAATGCAGACACCATGGTTTGTCAAAATTTAGCATCAGAACTTGCCAATTCTAAAAAAAATAAAAATTAAAAAAAAAACAACTATGCCTTTGTATCTTCTCACGTCTAAGTCCCCAATTCAGGTTCAAGAAGTGCCACTATGCCTCTCAAGGTGTGAACTCTGACAATCTGTCGGCCAAACATTTTTCTAAGACACTCATCCAGGTAGCCAAGCTTTCAATCAAAGAATTAAGGAAGAAGGTTTTAAGAATGCCAACTGTAGGCATTTCAGGCCAGAATCCAAAGCATAACCTGGCTTTGATTAATCTGAACCTTGAGATGTGTTTTTAAATACATTTCTATACTGATCCTCAGCCCTCAAAAACCAGCCAAGCCAGCCTTGAGATTCATGAGAAATATCCACTTCCTGAACCTGATTCCCTGTGTGATATACCCCCTACCAAGATTGTGGGATTATGAGAAACACGGTAGCATTATTGAGAACAGACAACTTGAGTATTAATCATCAGCAATAAGTTTAATTAAATTAATACCAGATATTGAATGACTCCTTATACTTGTTTCTTTAATGTGTTACTTAAAGCATGTTTGATTTTGGCTAAAAGTTTATCTACAAATGTGATTTAAATAACTTTTCACATAGATGACCCAAATTAACTAGACAGATATTTGGAACTTAAAATAACACTAAACTGCCCATTGATATATGCCTTCTTTACAGCTTAAAAAACACTTTCATACTTACTTTTGCCTAACACCCTTAATAATATGAGGCAGAAAGGACAAACATTTCCACATCCATCCTACTCACACAGACACAGGTAATGAATGGCACCTTCCAAGGACAGGTTACAAAACCAGGACAGATGCAAGATGCATCAGTGACAGGAAACCGATTCTCCAGGTGCTCATTCACAGCTTCAATCAAAAGAACAAAGAAAAGAGCATCTCTTTCCCCTCTACCCGCAAGTTTGTGTGAGTGGGTGTGCGTATCCGTATGCATCTGTGTGTAGAAAAATACTCTGTAACATTCAGTCATTCTGACCCATGCGCATGGAATTACAAACCACAAGGACAGCAGCAGTGTAATTTGCTATTTGAACAACCACTCAAAAAATGCTCCTCTTTCACAACCTAACTTGAACTCCACCTTCAGGTCACAAGTCAGGCACACTAGTTATGATGTTCACTCTATGAAGGGTAGAACTGAAGTTCGGAAATTTTATTCTGGATTTTGTAGCAAGTCAATGGCAACAGTCCATCTAGAACTCTGGCAGCAATATTCATGGTCCCATATCAATACCATAACCTCAAGAAAGTTTCTCAATTTTCACGTATTTTTAGAAGTTATTCCTCCCTCATTCATTATTTATACCTCTCCACAAGCATAACTACATGTGTGTTTTATTAAGAGAATAATTATTTGCACACCTTACTTGTCTCAATGTTATGGTTTGGAAGTGAGGTGTCCCCCAACAGCTCAAGTGTCAGACAATGCAAGAAGGTTCAGGGGAGAAATTATTGGGTTGTGAGAATCTTAACCCAATCAGTGAATTAATCCCCTGATTGGGATTAACTGAGTGGTGACTGAAAGTGGGTAGGGTGTGGCCGGAGGAGATGGAAATCGGGGCATGGCTTTGAGGTATATATTTGTATCTTTCAAGTGGAGTTTCTCTTTTTCTGCTTCCTGATAATGATGTGAGTTGCTTCCCTCTGTCACACCCTCTTACCATGAGGTTTAGCCTTACCTTGAGCCCCAAGGAATGGAGCTGGTCTTCTATGGACTAAAACCTCTGAAACTGTGAGCACTCAAAAAAACTTTTCCTCTTCTACAGTTGTGCTGGTCAGGTTTTTCAGTCCCAGTAGTGAAATAGCTGACTAAAACACTCACTGATAGCTCAGTTACACTCCAGATGAGTTTTGACTATTAAGTATTCACCAAGCCTACCTTTAAGTTGACTTTAATTTGGTGTTTGGGTGTCATGGAAGGGAGGGACAGATCATGTTTATCAGCCTCTCTGTGTTAGTCAGTCTTATGTGAGTATAAGAAGAAAACTGAGATCATCAACTTATGAAGAGAAAAAGTTTGTCTTGGTTCTCAGTTTTGAAGTTTCCAGTCCATGACAGATTGGTCCCACTGTTTTGGGACTGAGATGTATAGCAGGAGTGTATGCTGAAGCAGAACCATACATTTCATTAACCAGGGGGCAGAGGATGAGAGGATCAGATCAGCATTCTACAGTCCCATTCAGAGTCACACCCCTGATGACCTAAGGACATCCCATTAGGCCCACTCCCAAAGTTTCTACTCCCTCCTAATGGCACCAAGTTGGGGACTGGGATTTTAACACAAGGGGCTTTTGGAGGACTTGGAAAATTTCAGTTATAGCAATTAGTGTCATCTCTTCTTTTTGTGGTCACTCAGCCACTTTCCCTTGAAGCTAAAGTCAGTGATTAGGCAATGTAACATGTGTGGAAATGAGGCTATTTCCAAGTTCAGACTATTAAGGGAAACATTCTATTTATAATCCTCACTCCCATTTTGCAGCCGTCCACTGAGCAGAGAAGACCCCAGAAACCCCAAGAGGGGTAGAGCCACAATATAGCAGGTGCTTGGGTAACTGATGGACAGAAGCTTTTTCTCCCCAGATTCCTCCCTCCCTCCCACCTACCTGCAGTTGAACTCTGTGCAAGGTGAACAATAAAGTCATATGTCAAGTCACTGAAATCTGGAGGTTATTTATCATGGCAACCAAGGCTAATACAACTCACTATCGTAAGAAGGTAATATCTACGAAGGGGTATGATTCAATAGACTTTAAAAAGAGCATACGTTGTAAAGAGATTTTAATAAGTTATTTCATTTTGCTGATTCTGAGGACACAGGTTTTCCTGAGGGAGGGGACACAAACATGAGGCCACACTTTCAAACAAAAGTATAATCATGCTTTTTCTAATTAACCGAATTTTCCTATCACAGAAATCTTTAGGTCATGAAAGATAAACTATATGAAGTGCACATTCTAATATGAAGCTGGTATCAAGATGTTCAGGACATACTAATAAGCAAGCATGGCTGGACAAATCTAATTTCAGTCGGTCCTGCTGAGTCATTAGAGATATCTATCTGTCCAAAATGAACATAATCCATTAGCATCAAAATAACAAAGTCCCCTAAATGCACAGGAATCTTGTTCTGTTCATGACTTTTATCAGCAAGACATGAGACTAATATTCATTTATCAAACAGTAAGGGCATTGTTTTGCACTCAAATAATTATCAGTTAATGAAGCTTAAAAAAAGATTCTCTCACATCTAGATTGAATTATTCTTTCTATGGTGCTTACCCTCATATTCCTAAATACTTAAAATGCTCCCATAGTAAATGAGGTCAGCTTATGTAAGCTCAAAAACAATAGGGTATTTTAGCCTCAGAGCATAATAGCAAGAATATTAGAGAACATTCACACAATTCCGAAATTGAGTCTAAAATGCTATACTTGGCTCGGTGCCTTTATATCCACAGTGAAGCTATATCGTTAGATAATCTCTAATGGCCTTTTGCAATAAAACTTGAAGTCCAAAGCACCCCATTTGATAGAAGAAAAAACTAAGGGTGTGAGAGGTGAAGTGGGTCACCTAGAACCACATAGGACCCAGATCCTGGATGCTGAGGAACATGTCTGCCCAAATCTCCCTTTGGGGGCTGTGGTCTCTCTGTCGTTTTGGTTCCTGCCCTGTCCCACTGACAACTGAGACAGCGAGTGTCCTTATTTAAAGCAGAGGGTACTTGCATCCCAGGACACGTGGTGTTCTGATTTGGAAAACAAAGTTGGCTTTTCCTAGCACTCTTAACGCAATCGCCTTTGCTCATGAAAACAGAAGGCAAGAGATAACCAACTGCAGAAAACTATGGAAAGTTCTCAGCAGTTGGAAGCTCAAGGAGGAGGGCTGTGTTATGAGCATCCATTTCACAGAGGATTCAGCGATGGTACCTTTGTCTCATCTTTCTTTCCTTCCAAGTCTCAGGAGGACTTTGCCTATGGAGGCTGTTTCTATTGCAACCTTCAAAATAGCTTTGTTTTGTCTTATTATACAGTAAAATACTCCGGGGACAAGGGACTTGCTGGGAAGCAGCAGCCTGCTGGAATGAATGAAACAGCCACATCTTCTCTGTAATGCTCTAGTGTGAGCCTCAGGAGCAGAGCCCATGGCTGCCGTAATCAGCTGTCCCCCCTGGAAAAAGTGTTGAAACCAGGCAGAGTGTTCTGTACCAGGTAGAACAGAGAAATCCAGGTAGTTGATAAAGGAAATCTCTCTAATGCCTCTATCATGAAGATTCTTAAGATTTCTCTTTCTACAAGAATTTTCTGGAAGTTTGTGAGAACCACGTGTTTCCAGTATGATTTTCTTCATAGGGGACATGAAAGCATCTTCATATTTAGAAGGAAGACTAAAGATTCAAGAGAACATTCTTTTGGTGATCTCACCGATACAGGGCTACAGTTTCTCACAGAACGTGTGGGCAGCTCTGCTCTTGAGACTCTGCTGCTGACCTGTGTTTGGTGGCCAGTTCCTAAGTGCACTCAATCAGCCTTGGAGGAGAATGGCCAAGTTAGTTACTCGGCCGTGCTAAAAATCATGCTCAGTGACAGACTGTGATAATCTGAGCACCAGAGAGAACAGAACCCATTTTCTTCTCACCTAGTTCCACCTTTTCCTGAAATCCACTCTGCTCTCCTATGAAGGGATTGGTGGTGGGTATTTGGCTTCCAGAAACAAACTTTTCTTTATCGTGATTATTTTTCAAAAAAATAAAAACTTACTTTGCTTGTGTCTTGGGGTTCCCTTCTCCTAGTTCCAGGGAAATATTTCTCATAAGGAACAGAACAGGCTTTGTAGAGTTTGAGAGATTCTATTTAAAATTCCAAATAGTGCTTTGGTTCATCCCCCCAGTTCCTGCAAGATTGACCATATGTGAAATTTGAATGTAGATTACAGTGTTTCAATTTAACAAGATTAAGGTGTGATTACATTGGTTATTTGGTAATTTCATACTTTCTCCGTTAAGGGAAGTCAGCATTTAAGATCTTATTCAGTCATTTTTTTAATAGAATACTGAAGTGGAAAAAAGATGCTTACATCTAAGTTATTAGCCACTTAACTTGCTTTAGTTTGTGTTTCCTAATCTGTTATTTCTTGAAATATATCCTTCCCATATTCTCTCTGCAACAATCCAAATTACAGTCCTTTTAAAATTCTTTAATTTCTAATCTAGTTTTCTTAAGATATTGCTCTCCATCCCATCTTCATGATGGAAAATAAAAGGAATACACTATGAAGTGTTTCAAAGATTCTCAGATAGTCACACCTCATTTGCTCTGAGAGCCTTGAATTTGCTGACTTCCTAGGAAGAGGCAGGAATAGTGGAGTTATTCCCACTTCAGCCTCAAACTGTGGTCCCACAAGACATTATCTTTATCTAAAAAAAAAAAAAAAATAGGAAATCATAGCCAAACACCAGTGGGAATTACTATATAACCTATTAGTTTCTTGGACAACCACAGTGCACAATTACTTAAGAAAGTCTCTGGGATATACTGCAAGAAAAGAAAAAAATGCTCAATTCTCTTTAAACAATTGCATGATAGTCACAATTTATTTGAGTACAGATTACTTTTTATTCTTGGAATATCTATTAAGTTTTTTTACACAAATATTCAAGAAATACAATTTGGGAAAACAAATTGTTGAAGATGCCTAGGTTTTAAGGTATGTTTTCAAATTCCCAGCTTTATGCTCGCTAACTCTGTGACTTTGGACTAGTCACTTAACCTCTCTGAACCTCGTTCCCATTTTGCATTCCACGAAATATTCACAGAGCATCCATGGTGTTCTAGACAGCACTGCTAGGCTATTCATAAAGAGCACTGCTGTGAACAAAATAGGCATCTGTCACCCTCAGGTAATTTAGGATCCAAAGAGATAGATGTTAAACAAATACAAGTATAATTAGAGTGTTGATACCTGGCTGAAAGGAAAGAAGAAAATGTAGGGGAGATAATTACAGGCAAAAGCCTAAGTAGATTGAGTGAGCAAGGAAGTTCTCTGAGGAAGCCACAAGTCCTAGGGTATAAAAGAGGCACGATCCAGGTTACCCAAAACAGGAGAGCCAGCATTCCAGGAAGAGGAATTCCAGGGTGGCCGTGCGTGCTGAATTCCCATCCCGGAGACAAATGAATCCTAATGACCACCAGGCTAAATTCTCCTTGATCCTGAAGAAGAGTTTGTGATACGGGAGGAGCAGCAGAGGCCAGCTCAGCCAGAGCACAGGGACCAAGGTCTAAGTGGTGGGGTCAGAGGGGACAACAGCCCATCCACTCCAGAAGGATGCCCTGGAGGAGTTGGGGTTCTACTCTGTGATGTCTGCAGACCTGGTGTTATCTGATTTGAGCTCATAAAGAAGTCTAGTGGGGGAATGAGGACCTAGTCTGGTCCTGATTTCCAAGACCAGTATCACTAGGAGACCAGTCGGAGGATTATTTCTAGGTGAGGCACTATTTCAGATTCTCATCTGTAAAATGAAGGTACTGCCTAGCAGCTCCTGTTGTGATAGGAGAGAGTTAAAAACGTGTGAAACAGAAAAGTTGCCAGAATAGAACTTCCTGCCCCATCCCTCTCCTGAGATGGAGTCCCAGTTTCCAGACACTCCCACACATCTGAATTGATGCTCTTGCAGGCAAACTTATTCAGTCCAGCCAGCTTTTGAAATGAGAACCTCCGGAGACTCTTTCTGTGTTGAAAGGACCACATCTTGAGCCCTTCCCCACACTACCTGCCCTCTACATGGAAGGGGAAGAACACCCCCAAGCCTCTTTATGGATCCATGGCTTACAGTGCTGGATTTAAACGTTCTTGACTGTCTAAGCAGAACTGAAATGTGGAGATGGGCAGGGGTTAGGAGAAGGGCTCTAAATGGAGTGAATCATTACCATGCCCTTCCTAGAAAGAGAATACCTGTGCCAACTGTTGAAACACTTCACCTTTATAAGAATTCGAAATTACAGCTTTAAAAGAAATGACCCCATTTCTTCCCAAAATAAATTGCACGGAAAATAAAAGGATATGGAGGAAATTGTGGATGACAAAAGACTGAGAAGAGTACTGTGGACCGAATGTGTGTGTTCCCCCCACCAAAGTCACACGTCCAAGCTCCAGTCCCCAGTGGAATGCTATTTGGAGACAGAGACTTTGGGAAATAATTGGGTCATCAGGGGGACCCCTCATAGTGGGATTAGTGCCCTAGAAAAAGACACATGTGTGGCTTGCTTCCTTTCTCTCCCACCCCCCACCATGTGAGGATATAATGAGGAGACAGCCTCCTCCTGTAGGCACCTGGCTCTTGGGCTTCTCAGCAGCACCTGAACTGTGAGAAATACCTGTCTCATGATTCAGCTTCACAGCGTGGCGTTCTGACAGATCGAGTGAGATCCACACACGGACTCCACTGAGCCAGTGTAAACCAGCAGATGTGGAGATACATCCTGGGTGAGACAGAAGGGCAAGGAAAACCTAAGATAAAATTTTTTAAAAGTGGCAACTTTCCCAGAGATAGCAGGGCTTGGGACAGGAAGGCACAACTGGATAGGATCCCTGAGGGGCTGCAAGCTCTATTTTTCCCTGAGAGGTAGTTACAAGGATGCCCATCTGACAATGACCTGTTCATCTATTTTTTTTTTAAATTCAGCATTATTATGTATCTGCGCTTTCTTTTTTAGATAAAATGATTAAAAGTACAAAGAAGGAATCAAAAAGCCAACAAATATTAATGTCTAATTGTCAGATAGTTCAATCAAGGCCATGACACAAATTTTCAGTTAAAGTAAAAAGGAAAAGAGAGAGAGAAAGAGGGAGGAGAGGGAGGGAGAGAGGGAGAGAGAGAGACCGTGCAAGCTAGAGAAAGAGAAAGAAAGAATGGTTTGGAGATCACAAAACAACTTGTGGATCCTGTAGGAAAAAATCCAAAATGAGAATAATGATAGTGTCACTCATTCTACTAAATTTCTCTGATTATACATCATAAGTGACCAATTAAACACTTTTTCATTACAGAGATCGATTAAATTAGGTTGCTTAGCTGCTCCTATATCTTGAAGTTGTAAGGCAAAAGTATAAAATAAATGAGCAACAGGAAAGCACTCCTGTTGACAATATGTTAACCTAGATTGTAAAAAAGTCCACCTCCAAAACAATGGGGCGATTTTTAAAAAAATTTTCTAAGTATTAATTCTGAAATGTAGCTGATGAGCTTTGCCATGCAATAAGTAATGTCACTCTAGACCCTCCTGTGTTCATATGGACATGTCCTCACCTCCACAACCTGTGGGAAGCTGATATATATGTCTGAAAGTCCATACTGGCTCTCAAAGACCCTTTGCTTGTGGAAAACTCCCAGGTTCTTTTATCCGCTCATCTTTGGTTACTGGAGCAGAAATTCTTTTCATACCTCATGATCTAGCAATACTGTAGAAATTGGGCCATTTCGCATTTAAGTGTGCTGGTGACAAATGGAAATCATTAGCTGATAAGCAGGAAGCGGGCTTGTTCTAAGTGAGGGGCTTATCCATAAACAAACCACCTTCATTTCACTTTGATTTACTCTCTCTGGGAACCATGTGGTGTTTTTTTTGTCTTCAGCAAGGAAAGGCCTTTTGAAACCTGCACACTGAAGCACAATAGTGCCTTGGAAGCCCTGCTTTGTACCAGGTAAAAGGAACCACTGGGGCTACTGTATGAGATATTTTTCCTACTGTAACAGATTGCCAAATTATCACAGCATCAACGGCATGAGAGTCTACAAAACGGCTTTATTAACTCAGAATGCTGGGATATTATGAATCACACCTGCATGAAAACAAATGGCAAAGCTTGGTTCTTAAAAAGAGACATGGGCTGGCAGAAGTTGGAAATCCTGCAATATTCCTATGTAAACCACAGGTCACTGTATTTTACCACTTCCTCTCCTTGTCCAACAATTTTGAATCCCCTTCACATCCAACTTAATGAATGTGCAACTTAAATATTTCAGAAACACCCAGTGGTGTCAACTCTAGCCATTTTGGACTCAAAATACTGGTTGCCCAGACAATTTTTTAAATTGTCATTTTATTTTGGATAGGGGCTTGACAGGGCCAGGTGTGTAACCAGAAAAACGCATTTTGCTCTCTTCAAGTGTCTCAGCAAGGGAGAGCAACCTGGCTAGAATCACGCCTTTGCATGCCAGTACCCACAATGCTCTTCTAGCCAACTGCCATTTGCCGGCAATGCAAGGGCCCAACCTCTGGCAATGTAGTCAAAGGTTTGTATGCACTGGTAAGAACTGCTGTCTGATTTGGAGATCAAGAAGACCTTGTTAGAAGGGAGATGACAAACAAAATCCAAGAAAGCCCTGAAGGCTTTCATAGAAAGATTCCATGGGCTCATTTCCGTTGCAAATTATCCACTGGTTGGGGCAACCATTTAGAAATAAATAAATAAAAGACACTTTTTTTTTTTCCATCCTGTGTGGTTAAGGTGGCAGAATTGTAATTCTTAGAAATCCTCTAGGCAATTCAACATGAATAAGACCAAAGAGGTGGAGAAGGGAAGCACCTTTGCCAGATGTCATTTGTATAATGCCATCAAAGAACAAAGCCCAAAACTTACCCGGAGTTTAGAAGCAACACTGGGCACATCACCAGAGCAGTGGAAAGCAGAGACTAGTGATCAATGATTTTATTTGAAAAATCTCAGGTATGTCCCAAATATATACGTTATTTTCCTCTTCAAGGCACCTCCTCCAGAAATTTATAAATAGATTGTCAGCAAAGTAATCAAGGCACGTGTTATTTTTCTTCCTTAGCAACTAGACAAAGCCCACTTGTCCCATCACTTCATTACATCTGAAAGTCATAAAATTAAAGTGCTTTGCTATAGCTTTCTGCAGACATACTCAGGAGTGACACCGGAAGTGATTACTGCAATGCAGAGCCAGGGTAATCCTTTAGAAAAACAGAGAGGGCGTGAGGAGTCCGGCACCTCTCAAAGGTGCTGCCTTTTCCCAGACATGCTGCGTGACCACACACTCAGCAGCACAGCCTCTGACAGTTTGCTGGTGTGAAACTCAGTTTTCTGAGTTTCCTCCTTTTCACTGGAGGAGTCCATGCAGAAAATGCAAATGAATGGCAAAGATGAAGGACTTACAGGGACATCCCTGAGTCAGCTTGAGTTCATTTCATTCTTTTTTTTTTTTTTAAATACATGACAATAGTGGAATGCATTACACTCATTAAGACCCATTTCAGTCTTTTTGCAAAGCATTCTTAAATTTTCAGTACATAATTGGAGAAACCTTGCAGCTCCTAGTGCAGAACACAGGCATGGAATTTTGGAAAGCATTGCTGGTGAAGCCCTCTATTGTAGCTCTAGCTATGGTCACAGGCTTCAGGTAGCAGTCCCCAAATCCTGTTGTTCATGGCCTTGAATCCAGGACACTGAGCTGCTTCCCTTCAAGAAGGAGCTCTGGGCTAGGAGTGGAAAGGGCTACCCCTCTGGGTGTACTATCAGCACATTTAAAGGTTACAGTGTTTCTTAAATCATAGGAACATAATGGTTTAACTTAGATTTTCAATATTATTTGATGTTGGAATATTTTGGGGGTTCAAGAAAGGAGACTTATTAATACCTTTTGGAAGTAGGATTCCATGGAACCCAACTTGGTAAAAACCAGCACCTGCTAATTGCTCCATTAAACAGAATATTTCAATACATCTTATCAATATAGGTTGCAAAATAAGTGAATATGTTTTGTTTCATCCTTTATAGCTCCTCATGACAGAGCAAATTGTATGTATATTTTAGGGGACTTTTTATATTGGGTTCACAAAACGGACCCCTTATATAATACATCATGTTTTTACCACTTCATCAACAATGTCACAGAAGAACATGACAAATGCCTATTATCAAGGTCATTATGACATAGCTTAGTATCAAGGTGCTTATTACATAATTAGGTTCAGCCAATCAGAAACCAAGAAAGGAAGGTTACCAGGCAATATGCATGACTCTGATGCTTTATAAGGCAAATGGCATTGGGATAATTAATAAAATTAGCTTATATATACTATGTGTCCACCACACTTCTAATTAGTCTATATGCAGTAATTAATTTGTTCCTCGGAGAAAATATACAAATTAGGTTCTAATTTTCTCCCTTTTTACAAATAAGTAATTCAGGACCTGAGAAATTATATAAGTCACACGGGTTACAGAGCTAGAAAATGACCCAATGGAAATGCAATAGTGCAGTACCAGTTGGAACAGGAGCACAAATTTGACTTCACAGACATCTTAATCCTCTGGAAAAATCCTGAGTTTAGTGCTAGTGTCTTCTTTTTGGAAAACCTCATCTGACCTGTATTGGCTTATCAGATTGAAGCATTTTTTTTTCACTATCAACTAAGAGAATGCCCAACTGTGTTTGATTTTAATTTTTAAAAATTTGTATTTTTTAATAATGGAAATTTGAAATCCTGTGTTGTTTTGACTTCCATTTCCCTCATTCACATACCTGCTCACACTCATGCCAAGTTTGCATATTTCAAAAAGACAACAGAGTGCTCCTGTCAATTCTGCAAATACCTGTGTGGCTCAAAACCCACCAGGAAATTATAAAAGTATAAATATTTTCAGCCCGAGGAGAATACTTTCAACTTCTAAAATACATATTTCAAACTAAATCCATCATCGGTTAAATCACTTCAATAAATGTAAGTCTCATGCTCAAAAGAAAAGCCCTGTTTCCTAACACACTCACGAGGACAGATCCGTTTGTCATCTTTAGCATTTAGCTGTAGATCAATTGATTATTGGCAGGCTGCTTCTGGTCTGGACAATATAAACAGAAATATTCATCTCCCGAAAAAAAAAAAAAAAATCAGTGTTCAGTCTCATTTTGAGCACAAAGAGACCTTGCCCTTGTATTTCACCAAACTGAAAGCAGCTTTTATTGATTTCACGTTGGACTGAATTTGTTACAGTTTCTACAGCAGCGGCAGAAACACAATTTGGAGGTATTATTAACTTAAAGACAAAAACAGATTTAAAAATAGGAAAGACACATATTAGAAAATGGTATGAGTTGCAGGCACATCTGCTAATTGCATTAATTGCAACCAAGTTTGTTTTGTTTTAATTTTTTTTTTTATTGACTGGGTAAGGAGATTAAATATTTATTTAATTATGAAATCAATGCCAGAAAGAAAACCTGTTCATTCTTAAAGGCAAATTCATCCAGATTTTGATGCATTGTTATTTTTACAAAGCTTACTCTAAAAAAGGAATACACGCACACACATGTGTGTGTTGTCACTGTCATGCATGGATCATTTAAAATAATTACAATTCCCAAGTAATCTAAGTCACTAAGTGTTCCCAAGAATAGACAAACTAATCTCTGGAACTAGGACACATTATTTATTTCAGGGCATTTTTTTTTACAAAATGTCTACTACATATACCCTCATCCTGAACTCCTATTGGAGGGTTCCTTTGAGTTTAACACTCTAAAACAGCTGGGAATTCAAAGACCTATATTAAAACTGCACTCTTGTTTTAGACCCATAGCATCGAACATTGAGATTTAATTCCCAGTAAGAAACTCTTCCTCCTCTGAGCTTTCCCACAACTGTTGAAATACAGTCTTTCAAGATTCAACCTCCAAGTGAATCCACAGGCCGATAAGAAGTGTATAGGTGTATGTGCACCTGAAATTATTTGTTGTATCCTATGCTAAATTCAGGGATGCTGCTCTCTAAGTTTTTACTTCTTGAGGTTGTGAATAAACATCATCGTAAAACTCCTGCCCCATACCCTTTCGGTTTGCTCATAAGAAGAAAATAAAGTGTGTGTTTGTTAAGCATGTAAAAGAAATCAGAGCAGCTTGAAAGCAGGTAGAGTGCCTTGTTTATTCAATGTGATTATTTCCCTGACAATAGGAATGGACGTGGTACAGGAGCAACTTGGCCAGTGGCTCTCAATTGAGCCCTGCACACCACACTGCCTGAACTATTAGGCTTCTCAACGGAGCATGGGAGAAGCCAGAGAGTGTTTGATGCCTGGATGGACCAGGTCTCTTTCCCTTTTATTTAGAGCTGCTGAATGTAAAGAGAGTCAACAGGATTTATTGACCTCCCACAGAGTGGAAAAATACATATTACCAAAGGGTTTAAGGTACATTCTTAAAAGAAGGGAAAAATAAAAGTATGCTTGCTTTTTGGCTGTGAATATTTAGGCTTACACTTTGACTACCACATTGTGAACAAGGCCATTAGGTCATACCTTTGAGGGGGGGTGGTGAGGTGTTTCTCCTCTGCTTCCTCAAACCACTATAACCAGCGAGAAAAGAAGGCCGTGATCAGCTAAGGATGCCATCTATTGGTATGCCCCACTGTACCCAACGGGTGCCTTGTGAAAGGCTGGCATGTTCATATAAGTTCTCCAAATGGAAAAAAAAAATGGTGTTTAAGGAATTTCATGACTTTCCATTTTTAACTCATCTTCATTTGGCAGGGATCTCTAAGATCTCCTTTATTGTTCTCTGTCCTCCCAATCTGCTTTCTAGGAATAAAAGATTTGCCAAGACTTAAAATCCTTACTGGAGGAAAGGTTCAATAAGACACCTTATATCCACAGATCTAAGGAGGAAAGCCAGGAGAGACTCCAAGGATATTTTTGTAGTTGTCCTGGCTCAATCACTGTATGTACCTTGAGTTACTCTAAAGTGGGCTTTAGGGAAGATCATCACCAATCTGGAAAGATTATTGTGATGATCATATCAAATAATGTATTTAAATGGCCACGTTCACCCAATCATTTCCTTGAAAATGAAATTTTAATCATAATATATTGGCTTATTACATTAAACCTAATTGTGCTCACAACTGTCACCATGAATGAGCTTCTGTGTTATCCAGGCTTCAGGTTGAAATCTTACGAGAGCTTTCACAGGATTAACCTTGAAGTTGAACTACCCAGCTTAGAATTTAAATTAAGCCTCCAATGAGATATGTGACCTTGGGCACTTTGCCTGACCTCTATGTACCTGGGTTTCCTCAACTCCTTCCCTGGGTTGTTGCAGGAAGTGAGAGCCTTAGAACCATGTGAAGCCCTTAGAACCATGTGAAGCCCTTAGAACTGTGGACAGCACACTAAGCACTATGTAAGTATTACCTATTAGGATGAGATCTTGAAGTCCATCCACAAACACTTTCAGTTTTAGAATAAGAACACTATTTGTGTTTTGAAAACAAAATGATCCACTCATTAAATTCAAGCCCTAAGCTTGAATATTCAAATCCTTATGTATAAATAATTCTTTTACTTCCGCCAATGATGATTTTTTCTGATCTATCAGAAGCATGTTTGTAATGATCCTAACAGAAGCACAAACCAAGATTTATACAACAATTCAACAATTAAGGTAGCCAGTCAAATGCATTAGTATTTTATAGTGATGGGCTGCTGAAACAAAGGAGGTAATCAACATGATTAAAAATGAGAGGACAGAGTACATGCACGGAAGTAGAGAGTGTCTTCCGTAAAGATTTATGTGCCTATTGTAATTTTTTAAAGTTCTCTCTTTTCCTGTTTTATAATTTAGAACTTATTCTGCAACAAAGACTACTGGTTTTAGTATAGTCATTAGAGTTTTCTTTGAGTGTTCATCTCTTTACCCTTCTTTTCATCCATTTATCTTCCATCTATCCTTCCTCTTTTCCTCCATTCCTTCCTTCTATAAAGCACAATAGCCCATTTCGTGCTATGCACTCTGTCAGGCACTGATACAGCTGTGGACAAAGCAGGGTCTTCATCCTCAAGACATAGTCTTGTGGAAGAAAATGACACCTTAGAGGTAATTATATCTATGCAAGTGCAAGAAAGAAAATCATAGAAGGGAGATGAGGATGGAGTATCTTGGAAGCTTTGGAGGGAGAGAGAGAAGTCAGATTTTGTGAAAGACGAATTAATCCAGTTGAGCCTTCACAAATAAGTGTAAAGTACTTAGAAATACAAGAGAAATCACAGGGATCAAGGCAGGTTATCCACATGGAGAGAAAGCATGATAAAGAAGGTATGGAGAGGCCACAAACGTGTTAGTGCAATGACAACCTGGTCTAGAGCATTAAAAGTAGAGAAAGGAATGCAGGAAGGCCAGAGCACAAAAGGAAATGTGGGCCAGATCCTGCCTACCTATACTCTGAGCACATGTTCAGAGTTCTAGAAAACATGAAGCTTTTTAAAAAAAAAAAAAAAAAAAATTCTGCATAGTATGATATAGAGGCAGGATTAATATCTAATATTTTTAATGCACGTATTTTCCAGGTACAACCTCAGCCATTTTTTTTTCTAGCTAGAAAATTCACTTGATAAATAATAATTGAAAAAGTAATTTTATTTATGCCAAATTATCCGGAGCCATGGATATAGGAGTAAACAGGACTGATCTCAAGAAGCTTGTGATCAGGCAGCGGAGACAGAAAATAAATACGATTTAACAACCTGGAATGAAAATATTCATTTTTTTGTTTTCAAGGAATAAACTAGCTGTATTTAAATCTATAAAGAGACACTCACCAATTTAGCTTAGTATTTATCAGGGACTAGGTAGGACCTTCTTCCTAAGTCTCTAGTAACATGTTTTACTAAGATGATGTGTTAATTCATTCATTCAAGTCACATACATTTGTTGAGCACATACTGTGGCCCAGAATATTGAATAAACTGAGTCGTTTGAACTACATTAGCAGATAAAACAGATGAAGGAAAACTCTGCTCTCATTTCGCCCTTTCATCCCTCTAAATGCTAGAAGTTGGAAAATGATCTGTTATTGCTCTTTTCCCACAAATACTTCATGAATTTTTCTAAGAATGCACGGGAACATTGGGGAAATGTTAGAGAATCCCAGAGAGCTGGCCATCGCATGGATCTTTCCCTTAGTCAAAATCTGCAGATGTTTATGTTATTAAAAATGCTTTATTTGTGGTATTCAGATTAAAATATAGATCAATATATCTATATGTACACACACACACACACACATCTGGAGTTATATATAAATGCTGGAAGGCCAATTGTATTTTTAAAGAAATACTAACCACCACAGGATCATCACCAATGGACATAGAAGTCATGAAACCCCCACAAGAAATGTAATGTCAACCACAAGTTACCTAATATTTCAAAGATAACAACATCCTGTAATGTTGCACAATAATTTTAAAGCAGATTGAATGTAGTCTTGCAATTTTCATAGAGGGGGAAAAAAGTCTGCACGTTTTGTGATTTTTCTTTTTTGACACATTAATTGCTCTTCCATACACAAGGAGAACAAAAGCAGCAGCATGCCATATTTATTCAATGCAGGGTGAGCCACAGGGGTTATGGAACATTCTTTCTCCAACACTAGCCAAATTATCTCAGTGCCCAACTTGTAAGAGGCTGCAATAATACTCGATCATTTCGGAGTGCTGGTCGGGTTATGCATCATTTTAACAGCACGATGGCAGATTGTGATCATCTTCATGTTATAGGAATCTAGAGATAAGTGGCAGGCATGGTGAGTCATTTTCATACATCCTCATTCTGCATGGAAACCTTAAAGAGATAGTTGGAATTGTTCTCTTCTGACATGGAATACTCATGAACTCCAAGGAAGAAGGCTGGTCTGTACCTGTAGGGTCAGTGGTCAAGTGAACACGGCTTTTGCTGTTCACCTTGAGAAAAAGTCCAAGGGAGAGAGTGTCTAGTTACTAAAATCGATGGATGTGCTATCTAGCTATGAAACTAGAAGTTCCATCAGGGCAGGAATAATGTCATTTGCATTTCCTGATGTATATGCAGTGTCCTGTATCACACCAGAAACGTAAGGGTGTTCAATGAATTGTGCCTCAATGAATGAGTCACAAATGAATGAACAATGTATATATTATAAATGTTCAGTGTGTACTTTAGTGTTTGCTATACTTACATTCTCTGTCAATGTGAGAAGCTGGATGTTTGGCCACTAAAATACATCTTAAACTATAAGATTTTTCACATGTCATCATAATGTATTTGTATGCAAGGAACACTAGTGCTTAACTACTTGAATAAAAAAGACATTCAGCATGTTTATGCCAATTCAACTGCCATCAACATCCGAATACCCACAAGAAACCATCATCAGAGATAATCAGTCCTTTTGGTAAAGGCACAAAGCAGTTTGGAAAAACTTAATTGAAAACTGGACACAACTGGATGATGATTGATGATGAATGTGATGGTGATGAATTAATTTATTTCTTAATGAGCAGGCTCAGATCCTTCATTTCCTCTTAGAGATTAGCATATTTAAATACAATATGTTATGTTTCTGTATAAGATCTAATCTTTTAAGCACTATGCCTGGTTCACAGACTATTTTAATGAAAGAGAAAGGGACAAAAATAATTCTGTATACCACTAACTCTGTGGAAACACAAGTTTAGGAAGAAGGTATGCCTGTCAATATGCTCTTTATCTGTTACACTGAGACCTTGCTGAGACAGCATGTCAGAAAATTCATGTTCGAATGATCTATCACCAGTGACCAACTCAGCCATTCTCTGTAATGTCACATATGTACCATCAAGTGTCCTGAAATTAAAACCCTATATTTCATATCCAATCATAATTGTTTCATTTCTCTGTTTGTCTCCTCCTAGTATGGCACCATTTTCCCCAAGAATTTAATTTCTTTTAGATTTAATTAGTTTCCTTTCTTTCCAGTGTTCTTCTGAGGTATCTTAAAAGCAGACATAAGGGATTTGATTTAAAATCAGTGTGACACAGGGTTAGTGAAGGATGTCGGGAATGAAGGTGCCGAGCCGCTGGAATGGCATTGAAGTCCATTTTGAGGCTGCAGGCAGTCAAGCTGGACTCTGTTGATATTTATTCCTCTATCATCTGAGTTGGTAAGCATAGATTTGAGTTGGATCGTTCTTCTTATTCAATTACATGCACTTTACAGGGAGAGGCCAAGTCTTGCATTTCATTTCCACTCCCCAAAGTACTGGGTAAACTCCTCTGTCGATAGCAGACTGGGAACGCTCCCTAACCATTACGGACTAGACCTGAATTACACCGAGGCCACAGCAGCTGAAGTTATCAACAGATCTCCCGAATCTGGACAGAAAAGAATATTGAAATAGAACTTTCCCCAAGGATCTCATCAACTCACCTGGGGCACCAGGAGATCACCTGGAGCAATGTGAAGTACCTCTTAGTTAATGGAATTTTTGACCAACAGAAAGTACCGTTGCCTTGCCCAGGATAGCAAGGCTTTTATTGTAATAATGGCATTCATAACAAGACAAGTTAGCCCATATTGTCGGCTCCATAAATAATTGGGTCCCAGAAGGACTGGCAGAGAGCTTTGGTGATATATAGCTACCAAGTACACTGACAAATTGTGATCAGACTGCCTTTGTTCCAAAAGCAGCCCGTCTCAATATAAACTCAGAATGGCAGGGGGATTGTGCTGCATAAAGCAGGCCGATAAATGAAGCTCCCATCTGTCACAGGGAGTTCCACCCCAGATCAGAGGTCACCGGATAATAATAATAATAATGAGAGCAATAATGTGAATCATGACATCATTGTCATAATAGGTGAACAGGCTGTAAAGAGTACAAGTGGTGCCCATTGTCCACTCAGCCACGCTGAAGGGGGACTTGGACTGTCCTCCCAGAAGATGGTCAAACCAAATCCAAATGGCTATTGTTCTCAGCAGGGGACAGGGTCAGTCACGGGATTTCAGTCCCAGTGGCATTGTGTGACACAGGCAGCTGTGCAATGAGAAGCATCTGTCAAAAATCACTGGTACACTTGACCTAGTAAGGGCAGGTGCGGTGAGAAAGTGCCCCAGGTTAAATAGTATCAATAAGAGGAGAATGCTCTCCTGGGCGTCAGGACTTTGATTTCAAAGTCCACTGAAGGAAGAAAAAGTAAAACCCTAGAACTTTCTACTGACCAGTAACTTGGTGTTACGGCTTGGATGTGAGATTTCCCCCAAAAGCCCTCATGTTAATTCAGAAGGCAAAATGATTCAACTAGGACAATTATAACTTCCACAGCAGATTAATTCACTTAATGGATTAATAATTTGGAAAGACTACTGAACTGGGCAGTAACTGTAGGCAGGTGGGGCATGTCTGATCTTGAGGGTGTGCCTGTGGGGTTATATCTTGTCCCCCTGTTCTTTTGGCCCTCTGTCTATTCTCTCTCCTCTGCTTCCCTGCTGTGGTCCAGTGAGCAGCTTTTCTCTGCTCTGCAATTCTGCCCTGACAGTCTGCCTCACCTTGGGTCCAAAATGAGGGAGGCAGCCAATCATGGATTGAATTTCTGAAAACCTGAGCTCAAAATAATGCTCTCCTCCTCTAAGTCAGGTTGTTTGGTCACGGCAGCGAAAATGTAACACGCATGTCCTGATCAGACTTGTGAAATGTTCTTGGAGGCTGCGGGGATTACATTTGTCAAACACCTGCTATATGAAGTCTGTTGGTTTACATACATTATCTGTGAGGTTGGCAGCAATATCCCATTTTATGAGTAAGAAACTGTGAGGTTTAGTAACTTTACCAAGGGTATGAAACTAGCAACTGGCAAGACTGGGTGTACTTCTCTCCAAAGTTCATACCTGTGGTAGGCTAATAATGGTCTCCCAAAGATGTCCATTTCCAATCCTAAAGAATATGACTATGTTTCCTCACACGCTAAAACACCCTTTCCAGATGTGAATTAGTTAAGGATCTCGAAATAAAGATATTACTTAACTGGGCACAATATCATAAGGGTGCTTAAGAGAGTGGCAGAGGGAGATGTGACCAGAGTAAAAGAAGCAATGCGGTGACAGGACCAGAGACTAGAGGAACTGCCAGGAAGCCAAAGAACACTGGCAACACTAGAAGTTGAAGAGGTAAGGGAAGGATTCCCCACTGGAGCCTGCAAAGGGAACAGCTCCGCAGACACTTTGATTTTAGTCCCATTAGACACATCTTAGACTTCTAACCTTCAGCATAGGATGAGACATAAATATGTGTTTTAATCCACTAAGGTTGTTACAGCAGCCACAGGATACTAATGCATACCCCAAGGCCAAACTTTCTTAACCAGTGACAGGCACGCAGGCTGCCCTTGTATTGAGACAAAAGTCCTTTCTGCCATCTTCACTTATTATTGAGGGTGGGACACTGTGGCCTAATAAGCAATAGAGAAAAGAAATGTCTCCTCTTCTCGTTTAGCTCCCTTAAACTTGGATAAAACTGAAGTCAAGAAAAGGAGCCAGAACAAAGCACCTGGGTTTCCTTGAGATGCCTACTCACTAAAGTCACACAGTAGTGGCATGTGCGCATGGTGTTGCGGAGCCCACCGCCACCTGTAGCTGGGCATCCAGGGGCGTGGCACTCCCCCGATCCATGACAGTGGAGGAGCACAATCCCAGGCCACCAAGGCGTAAGGTGCCTCCCTTGATCTTGCACACAAATGCTATCCGCTGCCACCACCCGTGCACTCACTGCCACTTAAAATATATTTTTTTTTTTCAAAATTAAAAATATTTAATGAGATGTTTACGTCACACCCATTTGGGGAAACTAAGCTCTTATTTTAAGTCTGAATAATACAGCTGCTTGGGTTTTAAAAAATCCCCTCATTTCAATGTGAATGCAGCACAGCTGCCTGGCTGAGTGGTGACAGGGGGGCCTCAACGCCATTGGTCCAAAGTTTGAATACGTAATGATGTCTCCTTAGCGAAGGCTCTCTTTAAAAATAACGCAGCTTGCCGGCATTTCATTGGCCCCCGGAGACGTCGGTCAACTGCATCTCCTATATAAGCAAAACAAGGCGAAGCGAGTGCAAAATGCAAAGTGTTGAATATATATGTGGATATAATTAGCTCCTTTAAAAGCTCAGTGGTCATCCATCCTCACACAGCTTTGTAAGAATCGGCTTAGTTAGCATCAGCTGTGCACAAGTTACTCTTGCATGTACAAAGCTCCCATCATCTGACATTTTGTTCTAAAAACTATTTTCAAAATGTCAGCAAGTCTCCAGACTTCGACTCAGTGGTTAAGGCCTACTCAAAATCTGCTACTAGCAACCACTTCATGATGGTTGTCCCCACCCCCCCTTCAGTGAATATTCATACAGGAAAGGGTTCACTGCTAAGATACTTTTTTCTGTTTTGTTTTTGTTACAACTCCACAATATATGAGACACCAATTTCCACTCCCAGGAAACATCACACAAAGACAGGATGGGACTGAATGAAGCAGTAATAAATAAACTGAAATGCAGGCATTCCACGCAACAGCAGGAAAGTAGAGAAAAACCTTTTAATGTTCCCCATTACAATTAATTGTGATTTCTGCGTAAAGGCAGACACAATTAGAAAAATCCATAAATTATGTTTTCTATGTGGAGATTATTGCTAAGCAAAGTATTTTTATAGATATTGCCTCCATTGTACATATCCGCGGTCACCCCAGCATAGCTTCTTTGTGGTCATTGGCAAATAAGAGTGAGTTTCCATGCCTGTAAGCACAGAAGGGATGCACAGATTTGGACTGCCCTGTTTTACAACTGGATGCTAGCAGATGCCAACAGCAAAGTTTTCAATGACATCAAATAAATGGATCACGTGGGCAATCCTTATGGGGGTTGTTTTTTAGACTTCTACCATGTGATTACTAAGGCTTATACTACCTACTACAGAGAGAAAGCAGATATCTAGGTTACTGCAGACTCAATCCACAGCTGCTTTAGGGATCCTAAAAGTTCCTCACTCCTCCCCTGTAGCGCTTAATACAGTGTGGGCCACTCAGATTTGCTAGCTTAAAATTATGGATAAAAGATGAGAGCAAGCCAGCTGGAAAGTGGCAGGATATTGAATGAAGTAGAACAACACCATTCAGAATGAGAGGTGATGAGTCTTAATGACCTGGAAAGCACAAATATGGAAAAAGAAAAGCTATTTTCTTAATGTAGAAATGGGGACTTACATAGATAGATCTAGGTCTTTGGACAAGAGTGATAGGTTGGAGATAGCAGAGTCCTTCCCTTTATTTTTTTTTTTTTTTTAATTTTTTATTGTTGGCTGTTCAAAACATTACATAGTTCTTGATATATCATATTTCACAATTTGATTCAAGTGGGTTATGAGCTCCCATTTTTACCCCATATACAGATTGCAGAATCACATCAGTTACACATCCATTGATTTACATATTGCCATACTAGTGTCTGTTGTATTCTGCTGCCTTTCCTATCCTCTACTATCCCCCCTCCCCTCCCCTCCCCTCCCCTCTTCTCTCTCTGCCCCCTCTACTGACATTCGTTTGTCCCCCTTGTATTATTTTTCCCCTTCCCCTCACTTCCTCTTGTATGTACTTTTGTATAACTCTGAGGGTCTCCTTCCATTTCCATGCATTTTCCCTTCTCTCTCCCTTTCCCTCCCACCTCTCATCCCTGTTTAATGTTAATCTTCGACCCTACTCTGTTCTTAGTTACTCTCCTTATATCAAAGAAGACATTTGGCATTTGTTTTTTAGGGATTGGCTAGCTTCACTTAGCATAATCTGCTCTAATGCCATCCATTTCCCTGTAAATTCTATGATTTTGTCATTTTTTAATGCAGAGTAATACTCCATTGTGTATAAATGCCACATTTTTTTTATCCATTCATCCATTGAAGGGCATCTAGGTTGGTTCCACAGTCTAGCTATTGTGAATTGTGCTGCTATGAACATCGATGTAGCAGTGTCGATACAATAAGAGAGGTAAATAGAGAGCCTACATCCTGGGAACAAATCTTTACTCCTCACACTTCAGATAGAGCCCTAATATCCAGAGTATACAAAGAACTCAAAAAATTAGACAATAAGAGAACAAACAACCCAATCAACAAATGGGCCAAGGACCTGAACAGACACTTCTCAGAGGAGGACATACAATCAATCAACAAGTACATGAAAAAATGCTCACCATCTCTAGCAGTCAGAGAAATGCAAATCAAAACCACCCTAAGATACCATCTCACTCCAGTTAGATTGGCAGCCATTATGAAGTCAAACAACAACAAGTGCTGGCGAGGATGTGGGGAAAAGGGTACACTTGTACATTGCTGGTGGGACTGCAAATTGGTGCAGCCAATTTGGAAAGCAGTATGGAGATTTCTTGGAAAGCTGGGAATGGAGCCACCATTTGACCCAGCTATTCCCCTTCTCGGTCTATTCCCTAAAGACCTAAAAAGAGAGTCCTTCCCTTTAAAAGGTCCTAACAAAGTTGCAATGCAAACCCAAGGACAAACAAATTTTCCTAGCTTGGGAAGATCTTATATAAGCACATGTACCTATATTTGCGTCCTAACATCCTTATGTGGTTGACAGTGTTTTGTTTTAATTTTTAGTTGTAGATGGACACAATACATTTATTCTACTTATTTATTTATTTTTTTATGTGGCGTTGTGGATGGAAACCAGTGCCTCATGTGGGCTAGGCAAGCACTGTACTGCTGAGCTACACCCCCATCCCCGGGTTATACATGTTTTAAAACTAATTTTACTCATGGATTTTCAAAGTGGTAGTATGTAAGGAATTGTAGGCAATGTTAATGCTGGTTCATTTTCCCCCCAGAGTTTGCCACTTCATGAAGATATTTTAACTACTTGTCATTGATAATGATTACACACAAGTGACTACTCCTCATTAAAAACTTGGCACTAATACACAAATAATTATTGACACAATTAAGCTTTGACACTGTGCCCATCAAATTCCTTTTGTCCTCGCTATGTATCAGTCCCACATTATTCTTTTTAAAAAAGAGAAAATTATCTGTTTTAATCAGAGCTAAACTCTCTCAAGTTTGTTCACAGTATAAATATAAGGAAATGCTGAATTCCTAAAAATAGCCAGTGCTCTACCCAGTATATTATTAGCATTCATAAAGTAGAAATGAAAAAGCAATCTTCAGACATTGAAGGACAGACATTTAATGCAATAAAAAAGAATAATTCTGCATGAGAGTCCCAAAATAAGAGAAGTCTGTCATTGCCAATGACTACAAATGAAATGTGGTGATGGTTATTTAAACAATCTATATGTCTACACCAGCATATAACTGAATATATTATCCACAACCTGTTTAATTTAATTTCCCAACTTCTTCACATTGACAGAGTTATATGTTTGCTAATATAGTCAGTGCATAATTACCCTGGTCAGTATGAATATTTAACAAATGTGGTAAAAGAAGGGTAGCCATTTTTCTTTCTAAAATAAAAGACGGTGAAAAAATTGTTAAAGCCCTATGCAATCATTCCCATCAAGAAAGATAATACCATCTACTCTCTTCCAAATATAGTTTAGGCCACATCTGCTACAAGAGAGCTTGAAATATTATCATAGAAATTTTTCGGTAATTAGCAATTAATTTCCATTGACTAATATACAATAAAAATAGAGCTGTGTATGCATGAGGCAAATCACAGTGTATGCCCCCCCTTCCCTCCTGATCACATTGGACATGGCTAAAATTTGGTGGATACAAATTCCAAAGGCAGTCTGAATCGATGGAAAAATTCACAAAACTGCATTACCCAGAAACAGAAGAGAGCAGGAAGCAGACAAAACAGATATCCCCATGTAAATACGGAAGGAGCTACTGTGCTCAGTTCTCCACCCCAACCCTGACCCAGTGTCCTCTACAGTATACCTGGCTTTAATGGTAAGCATGGGATAGAGCTTGCAGGAGAGTCTGTCATTAGTCTCCACCAAGCCTGGTTGATATGCATTTTTTTTTTATTATTTTTATTTTTTATTTTTTTTAATTGGTTGTTCAAAACATTACAAAGCTCTTGACATATCATATTTCATACATTTGATTCAAGTGGGTTTTGAACTCCCAATTTGATATGCATTTTAACAGGAATTTCCCTTCCCTGTGTGTATCTGTCTGTCTGTCTGCCTGCCTATCTATCTATCTTCCTTCCATCTAGTGTCATTCTGACCTTCAATCACCTGATTCTTAAGGAATCAGAAAGCAGAGCCTGGACAGTCATTCGGATTGACATGGGTCTCAGAACAGTTCTGTCACCATTCACATATCACCCCCTACCCTACAGAAGAGTCCACACAAGGTATTTGTTTGATGACAATCCTTCTAAATAGCCTTCAAATAAACCAAATTCAGCATTATATGAGTCTCAGGAGAAATCTGAAATTTTATTAAGATGCAATAATTAGTCCCAGCCTCTAAGAACATAAAGAATCATAAAGCTATGTAAGAAAACATGACTGTGAGAGGCAGCAAGTAGCTGAGGAGGGAAGCAGCAGCCAGATGACAGCAGTCAGTGTGTCAAAAGCCAAACTCAGCTCTGAAATTAGGATTGTGTTCCAATTAGAATTTTGCTGCTTTTTAGCTGAGCAATTTTAGGCAAATGACTTGACCTCTATAAAAGAGGCACCTCAGCATGTGCACAGAAGATAGAGTAAAATCCTTTCCATGAGGCTGATGCTAGACCTATAGAAATACCTGTGTGAGTGCCTGGTATCTTCTTCTGCAGTCAGTAACAATTACAATGAATCAACTGTCATGAAAGTTGGGAGTGGCACATTGGAAGTCATTAGAGCACTTGCTATTGAACTTTCCTATCTTATTTACATTTTCCTAGTCCTGAAACTTTTTTTTTAATCTTTATATTTTTGGTATATTTTCATTTTATCTCTTGCATTAAATCTTTGGTGGATTATGAGTGTGATAAATTATATATATATATATATATATATATATATATACATATATGTGTGTATATATATATATATATATATATATATACACATATATGTGTATATATATATATATATATATATATATATATATATATATAGTACAGAACAGTATAAAAATATTGTCTGTATGGAAAAAATAACCAATTATTAGTTGATAATTGGTTCTGCTCAGGCAGAAGCATTTAGAATATTAAAATAGATGTGTCTCCTAACATTTACTTTATCTAGATCATTACAGGTAAACAAGGAAGGCCTGTCAGAGGTTTATGAATTTGTTTGAGACTTGGAATTTTATTCTAAACTCTTCTTGACCTTTGGTTTTTATGCCCAAAATGTAAATCTATGTATCATACAATTTGAGTGGCTATGGATCATAAAACCACAGAATTTCACACATGCAAAATGTGTTCCATGGAGTCTTCTTTCTAAAATCTGTGAAATAGAAAGATTACTTGTACTAATTCTTATCATCTTCCCCTGTGGTTCAGTGGAGGAAATGTTGACACTTCAGTAGTAGAAGCAGGCTGCAAGAATCAGACATGGATAAAGACAAATACAGATGCAAACAGACTACAGCAAACTGGCCATGGAGATTCAGGTCTTGCCCTGGTCCTGTGCACTGATTCCTACTGGATACTGCTTCAGGTTACAGGAAGAATGGGACACCTGGGCTCTACACCATTTGGGTCTCACCTGACACCACTGTACTACCTCCCACAGGGAGCAGAGCAAACTGGAGTGATAATAACTAGCCCTAATATGAGTGAACCAACTAACAATGGTATTCAAATACAGCCACGTAAAGCCTCTCTCTCTTCCCAGCAACCATGTACAATCCTGAACCAGCTGTCATCAGCATACCTTCTACAGGTGAAAAACTAAGGCTGAGAAGTTTGACACCTTGCCCAAGATCAGTTCCTAAGTAGCAAAGCATATTTAGAATCTGAGATATTGATCCTCTTACATTTCAAGATTCGTGCAACCAGTCATGCTGACTTTTACAAAGTTAAACGTCCTGTTATGTCCAGAGAGTCATTGAATTCCCTGTCCTTTTGTGTATTTCTGGGTTGTTTCTGGGCCTCCTTAAGAAACTTGTTCTGAGTCCATTCTTAAAATGTTTATGAAAAGCTTTTCATTACATATTCAGTAGTATATCTTGCTCTTAAAAAGAAAGATGTGCCATTTCACCTATGCCAGGTACCTCTTTGATTCTTTTTAGGTAAACATTTGTTTGATTCTTTTTAGAAAAGAATCAAACACTTGTTTGATTGTTTTCTTTGAAAGCAAACATTAGAGATTTGAACAGACAGTAATGAGGCAGGCGCTTCTGTTGCTTCCAGTGTCTAACTTTCAAGCAACATTGGCTAAATCACTTCCTAATCTTACTCTTGAACCAGTTATGCCAGAATTGATAATATAAATATTTTAAGCCATTAATAGAGATAGATTTTTATTTTCTTGACTCTTACCCTTAGAAAATGGATTAGATGAATTTTCTGGTCAGTTTGCT
This sequence comes from Marmota flaviventris, assembly GCF_047511675.1. Lineage (NCBI taxonomy): Eukaryota > Metazoa > Chordata > Mammalia > Rodentia > Sciuridae > Marmota > Marmota flaviventris. The sequence continues at coordinate 14,593,454 of NC_092502.1, forward strand.
ACCCCATCAAGAAAGCAATGACATCAAATTTTGAAATGTGAAAATGGCTGATTGGTCTTTAATGAAAGATTCTAATTTATACCAGTTTCTTTGAAAACACATGACTAGTTTCTGTTAATAGCCTAAATGATCACAGTTCCACCAATTAAAGTTAACAAGCCAGTAGCCAGTACAGCTCACATCAAGAAACAAATATATATTATGCTCAACTCTAAATCTGGGCTCAGCAAGGAAAAATGGTAGAATTAATATGAACCGCAATTTCTCCTCGTTCCCCATACTGTTGATATATTCTCAATTCTATTAAGGTTGTTAGTAATAGTCATATAGAAAACTCTTAGCTTGAGCCCAAATCTCTGCCTATATCAGGAATAGAGCATGGGGGACACTTGGGGAGAGTCCTGAACTTAGAACCTGTACATGTTTCATTTCTTCACTAGTTTTTCTCTGAAACTGGAAAAAGATTCATTCAAATTTTTTTTTCATAGCTTCATACTTTGCATTTATCTTTTACTTAGGGCAATCAACACTAATCTTCTACTCACAGAAATGATATAAGATTTCCTTTAAACACATGTTAATTTTTATAAGTCCAGTTTTAATAAAAATACTAAGTGGTGTTGAATTGAGGGGAAGGAGATCAAGGTTAGTTAAGACAAAGAGGAGCTCAGAGTTACAGAATTGAGGACCCACTCCACAGATTCCTCTGTTGAAGCCCTAACTTATAATGACTGTATTTGCACATAGGCCTCTGTGAAGGTAATTAGGGCTATGTGAGGTCATGTGCTAAGATCCTCATGAACAGATTAATTGAGGTATGTGAGGATACAGCAAGAAAGAGGCCAGTTGTATGCCAGGAACCCACTTTGCTTACACTTTGAACTTGGGCGTCCCAGGCTTCAAAACTCTGAGGGCTACTGTGTTTTGTTGTAGCAGCTCAAATAGCCTAGAACACCCAGAGAAATATCCCTTTTACCCAAGAATAAAATACACAATATGAAGCAGAGAGCTTCTGCCCACCATGAGATTGGGGTGAGCCCAGAACCACATTGGAGCTTGGTCAAATGGAAGAAGAAAGGGCCCTCTGAGGCTGCACTTTGCATGTCAACTTAATTGCTCTTGTACTACTGATGCAACAAGGAATAAAGTGATATAGAAATGAAGATGACAGAGAGGGAGCACAACATGTATTTTAATGAGTTCCATCCCAAAGGATGGTATGGAGAGAAATATGGATGAGTATCAGCAACAGAGTACAAATAAGAGGGTGTGACAGTAGTGTAGCCTTGACAGTTCTGAAAGCTTGGTTCTCTTATTATTGCTCCCAGTGCTTTGAGCACAACTAGTTCAAGTAAATCAGCCTCCTTGCATGTCCATGACATCCCCTTCATTCTCTTGGCACCAATGCCTGAAATGGACTTTGAACTGAAAAGTGGTGGACTTCCAATATTGAAGACCTAAGATGGTGACTAAAGCATTAGCAGCAAATTGTTGACTAGTTCGGCCACTAAGGTTCAGACCAAAATGAAGAGAACCACAAGGAAAAATCTAATATCCTAGTTCAATTGAAATGCAGATAAAAAAATAAATGTAAAGAGTTACATTTTTTTTTTGCATTTTGTGTTTGACTATGTCCAAGTTTATTAAACACAAAATGCAAAAAAACCTCAGATAATATTTAAAACAATAAATATATTTAAGGGAAATCATACTTCCTTACTACATATAGTGCCTAGCAAAGTTGTATATATTTGTGTAATATATTAATGAGTGGGTGGGATATGAAATTGTTAGCTATTTTATAACCTGTCCCATTAAAAATGAAAGACCTTATGTATTAAAATACTACTGAAATGAAATTCACTTCTTCATATTGCTCTTTCACTACTCTCAACAAGCCAGTATAAACAACCAAGATCATTGTATAGTTCTGCAAGAAATGTCAAAATCCATGCCTTTTATTCCTTCAACTCTGAAGAACCAAAAATATAGAAAGAGGTAGAAGGAAGAAAAGAAGGAAAGAACAAAGTCTGACAATCTAGACAGAACAAAATTTTCTATTTATTGGCCCACATGTGCTCTCTGTGGTCCTACTTTTCTAAAGAATTCTGTTAATCATTTAAAATCGTTGGGGGTTCAGTTCCTTTAAATGTGATTTTTTTAGTACAAAAATTATTTGATGAAATAAAATTATATCATTTTGCTGCTTGGAACGTGCTAGCAAAACCAGGATGAGTTGTGACAGTCATAGAATGAGATTAATAAATAACAACAATAATAAAAACAGAGCTCTAAACCCCAGAAAACCAATTTTGAAACAATTACAGACAACTATTACGGGGCGCCTCTAAACAGTTTTAGCTATATTCCCTCTGTACAGCTCTGATGACAATAATGTGCATGTGTATGCAATTCACTGCACACACTTGAAAATGCACTCTGTTGTATGTTGTATTAATGAATAAGGCAACCAGCTTAATATACCATCGTTAACAATGGAATTGTTCACAAGTGTGAGGCTACAGCAATGTTTCCTCTGTGACTTCCATTCAGGAGAGAAGTAATTTTTTTGTGTGGGTGTTTTAAAATCATTACTGAGACCACAGTGGCTATTCCAGTTATAGCATTATGCTTACTTTCTAGCTGCCCTAATCCTAGAAGAAGGAGGGGAAAATATGTACTAAGATACTAATTTCTTTAGCCAAGATGGAGATGGTTCTAGCCAACAAGATCTGTGTTTGTCCAATAAAACAGCAGGAAAAACAGGTCAGAGGAAGCTGAATAATGGTAGGTCTCTGACTTTTAAATAAAAGAAATATGCAAAATGAAACAAACCAGGCTCAGGGCCTCATGCCATTTTGCCAGGCATTTGTAAACTATCCACTCACTGAATGCAATCAACATTCATGATCAACCTCTCCTAAAAATAAAACAAGAACTGGGCTCTAATACGTGTATGTTGTAAAAATCTGCAGCTCAGAATGCATGCTCTGAACAATCACTGAGTTAGAGAAGCCAATCACTTCCACTAATTTTTATCTTTTATCCTTTCAAAGTTTTATTGGATTTTATACACACATGCCAACAAAAATCAAAATTCATTATATAAAGTGATGTCACCAAGAAAATAGTTAGTGAAAAAGCTGTCCAATAGCTGGCTATTAATGAGTCTTTGACCAAATCAACTGACAGTTTCTTTTTTAAGTTTCATATTAAAATGTTTTTGCTGTTAAACCAATTATTTTTTTCCAAATCAATAACCATTTCTTCTCTGACTTTCAAGAGTCCCAGCTTTGCTGTTATTGCTTATTTTGAAACATGTTATTTAAAATAGCAAAGTTGTCACTGTATTTTGTTAAATAGCACCATTATGTTTGATAACCATTCTATGGATAAGTACTTGGCAAACCACATTTCTGTGGAGGATCGTAGCTTTCCTCCTTCGAGGTTTGTTGTGAATACGTGTTAGAGGCTTTGGAAGTTCTGACTTGGATGTCAAAGTAAAATTAATGAATGAATAAATAAATAAATAAGACAGAAAAAAGAAAATTAAAAAATCTTAAAAACACCATTAGATCAAATTTGGTGTTAACTTTTACTAGTTTGTCACTTTAAGAAAACTACTTAATTTCTGGGCCTTTATTTTTTTAAAAATGAAAATAATAGTACCTTTGGGTGGGATATTATGGGAATTAAGTGACACATTCATATTACTAAAATTACAGGGAGAAAGTTGGGTCTATGCAGTGTTGTGGAAATAGGAAACTGAACTTCTGAGATCAAATCTAGATGAAAAGATTCGACTAGCCAGCTAGTTCTTTTGCTTCTTTGAATGTCGTTACACAAGACACCCAGGCTCAAGTTTATCACAATCCCCAGCACTGCCTATAATTAACACTGATAGTCATTCCCTTTTCTATCTGCCAGGATTCCACAAATATGTGCATCTCAACTTCTGCAGGCAAGGTCTGCTTTATAGAATTGTGACTGATTGTGATTTTATACACACAGAGCAAAAATCAAAGTTTATTATAGAGAATGATGTCTCCAAGATAATAGTGAAAAAGAGAAGGAAGAAGGGAGGGAGAATGGGGGTGGGGATGAAAGCCCAAAACAGTAGCAAGATGAAAAGAGAAGGAAGAAACTCTTCTTGGATTGTCACATGATTGACCAGGAGTGGTCATGTGACTGGCCAGGCAACTATAAACTGCCAGAGACAGGAGTGGGCATGTCCTCTCTACAAACCAAATCCCACCTCAGACACCTCACTCTGAGTGTCCCTGACGGGTCTGGACAGGACTGTGTGTCATGGTTCCCCGGATCCTGAAGGCAGGGGATGAAGAATGGGTCATGCACCTACCTCAAGGTGACCTCCAGCACTTCCTCATTCACTCTTTGTCTTACCTACTGTGTCATAGGCATTCATGGTCTTTCTTTCCTTCTCCCTCCTTCTGTCCATTGGTGAGCCTGCTGGACTGGCGTTATGCTATGTGTCCCCCACACCAGGTCACATGCCTCTCTAATGACTGTCTCTTCAAATCTGTTCCCTTCTCCTCCTTGCTTCTCAATCTGCCGATGTTGCCAAGTTCACACTGATGCTTTAATAAATGTATTATGTGACATGTGTGTCCTAGGGGAGTTCCCAGAATCTTTCCACTGAAGTTACCCCAGCCAGAGAGGAGTGAACATATACCCCTGAGGGACCTGGGGGCTTAGCCCAAAGCAAGCCTGAAAGAGATTTAAAGGAATATGTTTTACTTTAAAAATTCATGTGAATTTCATATTCTGTTCCATAAATATCTCCATATTTGTGTTACTATTAAAATAATAGTTTCCCCCACCTTGCTGAGTAAAATTGATGTTTCGGGAAGATGTCATGTTAAGCCTGTGATATTCTGTGCATCTTGCTATTTACCCTTGTCTACTGCCCAGGGGATCACATACCTCATGCAGGTGGGGAAAGAATTTTTCTCCATTCCTGAATTTGCCTCTCCCAAGGGAAGAGTGATCTATTAGCATAACATGCCTGGTCATCCTTGACGCCTCTCTCCTTTCTTCCCAGAGGAAGGAAGAGAGACCTAATCTGCTTGGAAAATTTAAAAGGAAAAATTACTCTGTCATTGCTTGTCATAGCTCAGTGACTCTCTCCATTTCTGTCTTTCTCAAGCTTCTCACAAAATATCCAAACCCTGCTCTATTCCTCTAACTCTGAACACTTGAAAGAGTCTCTCCAAAATGCATACTTTTTGATAGAGGTATGAATAGGGTTTACCTTCTACAGTGAGCCTTCTGGGATGCTGGGAAGTGGCTGAATCTATGTTGTTACACAAAGGATGTATACATATCTAAAATTTCATCTATGTGCAAAAGATTTCTGACTTTAAAAGTTCTATATCACCAAAGAAAGAAAAGAAAACTTCAGCAGGAACAACAACAAAATTAAAATATACAGAAACAGGTTTGAGACTTCTTCTACCAAAGGCATTCCATGGGGGTAGATCTGTCTCCACCTATCAGAGTACATTTGTCTATTTTCATTTTCTAATATCAGTTTTATTAGTAAAAATGGGGGGTGTTATTGTGATCGCAAATTCCCCATCTTCCTTTTATTTCTCTATTGGTTGAGAGCTCTGAAATGCTATTGATTTGTGCTAGCTCTGCAATCTAGTAACTAGGATGAGGGGTCCCCAAGGAAAGAGCTGGTTGGCCTGTAACCCTTCTTCATAGTAGAGGGTAGGAGAGATTTTGGCCTAGGAGTCCCAGCGGTATCTGAGACACATCCTCAGGTCAGAGCTGTAGGCTCCATTAAAGGGATTAGGACGCCGGCCCTCAATTAGAAGTGTCAATCTGCTCAGGTAGCAAATCTATCACCAAGTTCAAATGACAGAAAACAATTTGCCCAAGTCCTGGAATGTCCTAGGTCCTTCAATAAATGCCATTCTCTGCACCTTCTCTTCCCTGATTTAAGGCTCTGCATCCCTAAGGAAAATAAGTAATTAATGCATTATATGGAAACTTTGTTTTCCAGAAGAAATAAAAATGTGTGTAACACGGTAAGAGCATTTCCAGGTCTCCAACCCATCACAGAAAGCTTTAACCTAATCATGATGAGAGATTGCAAAGCTAGGAAGCATTTTGTTGTATGCCATTTCCACATAAAATATTCAACAGAAATTTGATGACAGCCTACAAAACTACACGCAGACGTGGTCAGAGTTCAAGTTATGCTTAATTACTGGCTGTCAGTTATCAAGTGAGAAGTTCAAAATGCTGCAGCTCATCAGCACACAAGCTAACCTATTCCATGGGAAGAAAACATTTTTTAAACAGCATTTAACATTTGCTACAAAGCCCAGGAAAGAAGGCAGAGAGAAAGAATCAATTAAAAGATCATTTCGAGTGACAAATCAATGTGTCTGACTAAATAAGAGGATGGGCTAGCATCTGGGATGTGTGGGATCCTAAGGAGGGCAAAGGTGGACACATCACGGACACTAGTGGGAAGGTCCTGAGTCCCTGTCACTGTCCAGACTGTGGTAGAGGGAGCCAGTGCATTGCTGGGGACCACAGGACCTGAGTATGGATCCTCCTGGCTCACTCAGTACTGGCAGATACAAGCGGAGTTTGTATGAAACAGGAGCTGCCAGGCTTTAGGTTTTTACTTAAGATTGACAGCACAGATGTGGCAGCCAACTTAACTCCCTGTCATGTAGGATCTTTAGAGAATGATCCAATCTTCATGTGCCTCAGTTACCCCATCCATAATTCAAGGATCCTCATAGAACCTAACTCATGCGGTTGTTTTGAAGATTGTAAGGCTCAACCAGTGCAAAAGTATTTAGAACTGGGCCCGACACATAGTCAACACTCTGTGTGTTAGCTGCTATTATTTTTGTGCATCCAAACTGAGACACTTAGGAAATCTCCTCATTCACAATACCATCTGCAGTTTATAAAAGTACACACACTTGATCTAGATTTCTGTGTCTACATAAAACCATTAGAAATTTTTAGTGTCATTGTTTCCTGGGTGTTACTATTTGTACACTTAGCTCAAATCAGTAAATTATTGTTTGTACTCAAGCCACTTAATTGAGTTTATGGTCTTACATCATTATAAGATAAATGCCTATATGAACATGCCAAAATACACTCAGATTGCAGGACTAGAGCCCCATTGGATTAGGACCACCATGGTTGCTCCAGAGCAAGCCTAGTTGGTTTCCCTGCAAAAACATTTGATATAGGAGCTTTACAAACTGACCCCGGTGCCAAGAATGTACCTGACCCTGATATTATCTTAAGATGAACCAAGTGCATTTAGACTTGGATGAAGTCACTTTGGCCCTAACCAATGTATACAAACCCTTATGACCCAAATTGTGGGGATCTACTTGGTCTTGCTGCCACCCAGGATCACATGTTAGTCAATGCATCTCCCAATAAATTGGATTGTGTGCAGTCCTAAATCTGCTTGCCTTTCTTTCTTTAGTTTCAGGGCATGTGAGAGCTCTTTCTCAGAAATGGAGAATAGGTTGTTCAAGAGCAAAGCAACATGGACTTCTATGTGCAATTATATTCAAAGGTCTTAAAGCCTTTCTTTAATTTGTCATGTTTCAATTAACTCTTTTTAGCTCACTTCCCCAACTACTACAGAAATAAGAGGTATGATTGCTCCCTCAAGAATTTCAGCCCCAGTCACTACCTTTCATGAACTCTAACCCCATTAAAACCTGCACTGGATTACCTCCTTGGCATGCATTTAGACAACATACAATCAAAGCCTTCTTCAGCTGTGGTCAGTTTTTCTGCTCTACCTATTTGCTAAATATTTCATGGGTGGAGAAAAACAATGCCTACGGATTGCACTCATGACACAATCTTAGTGCATCAAACACTGATGGTTGCAAAGAACCATCTTTAGGACTATTTTCCTGCACACTTTCTAGGTTCTAAGCATGGTAGTGAGCAATTTTACAGTTATCATCTCATTTCATAGCTATGGAAACCAAGGCTTTCAAAGCTTAAGGACAAGATCAGTGGAGAAGCTAGATTTCAAATACAGGTCATTTATAGTCCAGAGCCTGAGGATTGATAAGTTGGTCAATTTAGAGATTTGCTTCCTCCATGACTCATTTTCCGAGAGGCCTCTCCCCCTTGATCACAAGCTGTAGCTTAGTTTAAGGTTTCATCATATCTTGCTTGGGCTATGGTAATTGTTTTCTAATTGCATTCTCTGTCTCTCATATGGTCTATGAAGGAAGTAAGAATTGGAACTCTTGGAGATATTTTGGAAGAAACCCATCGAAGGAGTGGACAGCTGGAAACACCAGCAATAAATTCAGTCAGCTTCCCAGAACAGCCTGACCGGGCCTCCAGCAAGCTTGCTTAGCAGTCACACACATTTCCCAAGAGTCTCCTAAGTTCTAGCCACTTTACTAGGTTCTGGGGCACTGAGATAAATACGACACAGTAACAGTCCTAAAAAACGCAAAGTCAAATGGAAAGGGAAAAAAATGAGCACCTGGGAGAAGGAGTGCCAATTCTAGCAATTAGGGAAAGCCCTTGACTTCAAAAATACTAGCAAAGGGTCTCAAAGAAAAGACCAGGGCCTATCAGAGGCACTAAATAACTGCATTTCTGAAGGAGCAAGTTATTCTTTCAAGGCCAGGGGATGGACACAGGGCATGAAGAGTATGTTTTGGTTGCTTATTTCTTTAAGCAGAATTTATTTAGCAGCTATTTTGTGCCAGGCAGACTTCAACATTACAAGGATGAATGTGGCAGGGTCATGGGAAGAGCACTGTCCAGGTGGGCAGACGAACACTCAGCCAATGAGCTGGACAATTACAATGCCAGGTGATTTCTGCTACAAAATGAAGGATATTAACAACTGGAGGAATTAAAAGCACACAGCAGCTGATTCTGCCTTAAGGAATCAGCAGGAACTCATGTGATGCATTATGAATCAGGCCTTGGTATTAAATTTTCTAAGTGAGAGAAGGCAGAGTGCAATGTTTTAAAAAGGGTGAACTGGACGAGTGGTTCTCCAAATGTGATCTATGGACATGCAGCAACACCTGGTAGCTTTCTGGAAACATAAACTTCTGAGCCCAATCTCTACACACATTAAATCCCAAACTCTGGGTGTGAGATTTGGCAATCTGTGTTTCAAAAGGCCCTGAAGATTAAGATGCTCCTGGGAAAGAACATAAAGGAAGTGGCAAGAGGTGGGAAAATACTGGCAAAAAATAACCTTCCGTAGTAGACTGGGACTGGTTCCGTTCCTGGTGGACATTTTGAGCCATTCTGTGTTACATTTTTTAACCTTAGGAGCTACTTTTTTTTTTTTTTTTTTTTTTTTTTTTGCTCCAGAGATTGAACCTAGGGGCACTTAACCACAGAGCCACATCCCAAGCCCTTTTTATTTCATTTTATTTGAGACAGGATCTCACTAAGTGGCTGAGGACTTCTCTAAGTTGCTGAGGCTGGCTTTGAACTTTCAATCCTCCTGCCACAGGCTGCCAAGTTACTGGGATTATAGGAGTGAGCCACCATGCCTGGCTACCTTTTCCTTTTTATGAAGAAAAGCCTTGTACTGAGCATTTTTTTTTTCTAGGTGATTTCATTTGCTCCTCAAAGCAACTCACTGTAATGTAATCACACCTTGCTTTTCTTATTGAACATACTAGGACTTGGCAGCATGGGAAAGCTGCAGAGTTTTCCCCAGATTACATTTGTGCTCCGCATCAAATGCTGGAAACTTTGCATTCACTGCTCTGCTCACATGCCTTCTATGCAGAGAGAGCCTGGGCCATGGGATCATGGGGTGAGGCTATTGAGCTATAAGAGGTTTTGAAGCAGATCCATGGTCCTGCTGATGCTTAAGGAAGTTCCCCAGGCAGCGGCTGGAAGGACCTCGTGGACAGAACTACTGTTCTGTTAACCAAGTCAACTGCTAAACAGGTGCTTCATGGAAGAATTTGGGATATGGCATTGCTTTGTGAACAAAAAAGCCCTAAAATGAAGATTTTAATGTGTTCACACCATCTAGCATTCCTTCGCATTAATGTGAGTGAACATGAGCAGCTCTGGGACCGGAGGCTCATTAAAATAATTATTCATTAGTGGCTCTTTTTTCTTTCTTCTTCTTCTTCTTTTTTCCCCTTTTTATCTTTTAAAGCTGTATTCTAAAAGCAGGCCCTTCCTTTTCAAGACCATTACTTTTCAACCCATTTAATATTTCCTTGCAGGGTCAAGATGTTAATTTTAAGGCTATGTTTTAATGGCTTTCTAAAGGACACTCTTATTGTAGTAAAATGAATGCATCAAGTCGCTCTTGCAGGTGGAGATGGACTATTGACTCTTAGTTAGAAGGGTATGAAGATTTCTGAACTACTAATTTGAAAATGTATTAATAATCTGTACATTTAAAGAAAGGGAATAAAAGTGGTGTTTTCACTAAAGCTATTTAGTGTTGGGAACGTTGAATATAAATTGTTTTTTGAATTCCCAATAGACAATGGCTTTTAGTTATTTTAAAACACACTAATTCTCACTGGTATCTTGTTTTTTTGTTTTTTTTTTTTTTTTTTTTTTAATGGACTATGTTTATAGGAGGCAAAAATTTAGGAAATATTTCTGCTTCTGTTAACCTAATCAAATCTTTCCAGTCTAAATCAAAATTATTCATGTTTCCTGGTCAAAGATATCTTTCTAGTTGCTTCATGCGATGACTTGGGGTAACTTCAGATACTAGTGCAGTTTTCAGGTAGGTGTGAGGCAAACATGATTCCAAATAGGAAGGATTAGGAATTGAGCACATAATAGCACTTTTTTTCCCCTGGCTTTATTAATATTATTTAACAACAAGGTGAAATTGACATTGAGGGTATTTAAGTGGAGAGAAGAGTCACAGAACAGTTAGCATGGAAGAGTTATCCACCAGAAGAAGCATGTGGAAACAGAGAGGACATCCTAATAAGAGGAAGAATTTGGCACCTGAAGAAGAAAGATGTAGGACTACTTAAGTGCCAACCAGGAGACACCATCTTGTGCTCAATGGCTGCCTCTCTTAAATATGCCCAGTCATCTACTATTATCCCCTGTATCAATGTCCTTGTTGGCCTTATTTTCATGGTTGTTCAAATTCTTATGTGCATGGTCATTGGAATTCACAGCTTCTCTCAATGTCCATATGACATTTTGAAGGTTTCCTCAATCCCAGTGAAATATGGCACCTGGTATCTTATGCTTTCAGTCATGAAAAATCGACAACCTCTAAGGCAAAATTCAGGCCAGAATAAAGTAAAACTTCATGAGGTAGAACTTCACTTTTGTGCACATCCTCTTAATTAGAAACATACTCAAGCCTGAGATTTCCTCCTGTAGTGGCTGAGCCTGCTCTGTCACTTGGAGCTCTATAGCCTGGGGCAAGTGACTTCATCTTGCTCCATGTGCTTTCCATAGTGGGGTGAACAATTCCAACCTGAAGAACTGTGAGAGCTGTTGTGTGTATAGGACCCTGGGTGGTGCTGGTAAGGCGTTGGCACCAAATCCTTAGTGTCTCCCAAAGGCACAAAGCAGGCAGCATGCAGAGTGTCACCGTCTTCAAGGAGCATTTCCATACACATGCATATATTCTTATTTTTGTAGATCATATATGGTATTTTGAGTACTGAATTGGCTTAAGGGAAGTCACAGAGGATAGGGCTTTAATTCCTAATGTGTACAGGGACAAACAACTGTACAAATTACTCATACATAAGCTCCAAATGCTCTATACTAATTGAGCAGATTCAGTCTTCTGACACTCATATAGCATTAAAGGAGAAACTCTACCCAAACTCCTTCCTTCATGAGTCTTAGCTGCACACTCGGCTCCCTCAGTTTCTCCGGGTAAAGGCAGTTCCAGCCTTCTGCACTTGCCCTTTTCCACACACGTGAGACCTCATGGTGTTCTTGGAAGGGATCACTTGCTTCACTAACAGGTCACAAGTGCTGTAAGAGCAGGGACTTTGCGATGCCTCTGTTTTTGTTTTTGAGAATCACCCTGAAACACACTCCTCCCAAGTACCTTCTCCGGATCTCTACCAACATGCCAGAACATTGGTAGCAGTTCTTACACGGTGACACATGACAGCATCAGTCAGCGGACACAAACTGTTGGATTCAAGCCCTGTTCTGATCTGACCCAAACAGACCTGCATTTCTAACCAATTCCTAAGTGATGTCATCATTGCTGTTCCAGGAATCACAGTGTGCACTATCCCAGAAGCTGTACAGTCCCTAGCTCCCCTGTAAAGAGACACCACCTATTCTTCAAAGCATCATCAGCCAGTTTTCACCAAGCTCTGACACCTATGGCACAGTTCCATCTGAAACACTACTAATGACTAGTGGATGCCCCGCTGCTTCTCTATTTTTATCTTCCTTTCCCACTTAATTATCTTGGATTCTACAAATAATACAAATAATAATAATAGAAATTGTATGTGTAACTGGTGGAGAGACCAGCTGTCATTTATTGAACCCTGGCTACCAGGAGGCATCACCAAGGCCACTGACATTATTAGCTCCCTCTTGCATGGTGTCATGGGCTACTGCCTTACTGGAATTCTAAACTCCCTGGGTTGGGAAATGGAATCCTCAGTACCCTCTCAGAGTCTAGCACAGTACTCTCTCCATAACAGCTGTTGGGAAAGTTTTTGCCAAAATAAGGAGACAATGGAATATGGGAAACTTAAAAAAAAGCACTGACATTCACCCCCATAAGATTTCGATAAGCTACAAAAGAACTGTGTGTGTGGATGGAAACAACCTAGAAGAAACATGGGTATTGAATGCCTGTAATGGACAGGCTTATAAAGTCATATTTTATAGCAATGTTTACCTGCAGTCTAGGAGAGAAAGTAAGGCGAGACCATAAATAATGATATCCCAAGATGGACATAAAATAAAACAATATGGACAAATTGCTGTGGGAGTCACAACTTAATATTAGGGAGATGGACCCAAGATGGTACATTGCAAAATCTCCTTCTGTCCTTATGAAAACTTTTATGGCTTTTGGTTTTATTTTTTGAAATCCTAGAATTGTGAAGATGAGAGGTACAACGCAGAATTTTACCTACTCTTTAGGTTTATAGATGAGAAATTGGAAGTGCTAACCAAAGTAAAGATGCTAAAATTAAATGAAGAATATCTTAGAAAACCCACCTCACTGGACTGCCACTGAACGTGTTTGCATATGAACTTATTCTTCATGTAGCATCTACCAGTCAGTGTCACATATGAAGCCCATAAATATATGTTCATATAATTAGACTCTTTAAAAATGCTTTTTCTAATTTGGGTCTTAATTTAGATTAATTTCAATTCAGATTAATTAATTCAAAATTAATTTCAATTTCAAGTCTCTTAAAATTTATTTTTTGTGAATGGGAAATTCATTACTGTGGTAAAAGCTACCAGAGTGCAGTATAACTTGCTCTAGATGTAAATATTTTTCTTTTATTTTTTTTGGTACTTTTGGCAGAATCATCTTCTTACTGAATGTACCTGTATATATCTTTATACAGAAAGCAGAATTTAAGATGCATATATCTTCTTTTGAGGAAGAAAAAAAAATTATACTGGAAGAATATGAAATGCAATATTCTGAGAGCTTAGTTAGATAGATATATTTTTTAAGTGGAAAAAGTGAGACATTCCTTTTGAGTGGTTTTCCTAAACATCTCTCTCCCTGTGCTACACACCAGAAGATACACTACAAAAGGATATGAGGCTGCACTGATTCGGGACAACTCCCTTACTGAGTTATGTCACTGGATTATAAAAGAATTTTAAATAGGCTTCTGAGATCATATGTCATCTAGAGAGAGGAAACAACACCTGGAACTGGACCAGCTCAGAGAATGTGAGAGCCAACACCAGACTACAAACAAAACACACATTTTCTGTGAAATACAGGAAGAAATGATTTTGTGGAGGATAATTCTATTCTTCCTGGAGTTCACTTCTTCTCTAAGTCTTACTTTATAGATCGATTTAAAGTTTGTGTATTTGTCTTATTGAGAAACCTTCCGGGTAGAGCTCAGACCTTTATATATGTCCACATGAAAGACACCATTCAAGGCCCATGAATACTTGAACGACATGGATCCACCTTTTAGGATGAGAGCTGGCCCTGAAATTATGCAAATCTTAATGATCTGTGGGGAAGAACAAGTCCTTGACTTGCCCCCAGTGTGTGACTTCCACTCAGCTGCAAGGCTGACCTCCAAATCTACTGGGCTCCCTAATCCTGCCATTAGTCATTCCTCTGAGTTAGGTACTAACCATCAAAGGTCACCATGAAAATGTACATGGGCTATGTGGAAGGGAGTGTGAACCATTAACATCCATTTACACATTCGCCTGGATTTATTAGGTCATAAGCTGTCACTCATGTCACTCAGGAGCACAGCCTACAAGGAACAGGATGCGCAGAACAGGTAAGTCAGCTGGGGAGAATAGGAAGGGGAGGGTGGGAGGAGGGAGAGGGTAGCGCAGTTAATGGAATATATGCAAATATTCAATGGGGCAGCCTGAAAACTGTCCACTGTAAACCCCAGAAAAAAAATATTAGAAACAAATTGGCCAGCAAAATAAAATCCAACAGGCTCAGCACATGAATTTTGAAAGATTCAATTCTATGTATTCCTTGTAATTAGAGAGGTAAATACACAAGACTCAAAAAGTGAATATTCCAAGGCTGTTTAGCCACAGTTTGGATTTCAACCATGGATTTGTTTGTAAATTAAGGTGTGCGGAATGTATCCATTAGGTTGAAAGCAAGACTACAGGCAGCAATGTGAAATCAAGTAATTTAATCTCTGTGCCTCATTTTATCTATCTGGGAAAAAAAAAAAGGCAGCTAGAGCTATTTCCTACCAATTCTCACAGGGTTGGTACAAGATTTAAATGAGCTTCACAATCTTTTTTGAGATTCTCTAGAAGCTGCTTGCAATATATCAAAGTATTTAAACTGTGTTCCCCATTGTATAAATTCAAAGTACTTGTCAGCACCCCATGAATGTTTTACTAAGGTCACTTGAAGGAAACACACTATTCCAGGTTTCTATTTTCCACTCTAATCTATATAGAGCAAAGTTTTTGATCCTATCAGCTGTTTGATCTTGGCAGTTATAATCAAGGAGTTTCCTATAAAAAGAAAGAAAGGACTATGTACTCTTGGAGACTTTCAAAAGCACTGCACTAGAACCTGGAGACTGAGGGTCTAGCCCCCCTCACTTTTCGACTGCCTGGGGCCACTGAGCAAGACCCTAAGACTCCCTTCCCTCTGAGATGGGGAAACATGATTTGGCCCCTGCCCAACTCTCCCCATCTTCCCAGGAACTACTGTTCCTCTCACTCCCAGTGCCCTGGCCCCGCAGGCCGCCTTTCTGTTCCTCAAACATTCAAGCTACTTTTAGCTCTGGGGTCTTTGCACTTGGTATTCCTGAAGCCTGGTATATTCCTCTGTCAGATCTTGGCCTAGCTGGCTCTTCTCATTCAAGTCTCTGCTAAAAAAGTCCTCTTTTCTGAGTTAACTCTCCTTGCTGGCCACCCCAGGGCCATGTTTTATTTGTTGCCTATCACAATGCCCCGATTCTACTGCTTTTAAAATCTCCAGTGCTCTTGACAATCTCCTGCTTATTCAACTGAGTTGTTACCCATCTCTCACTGGAATATGGTCTCCCTGAAAGCAGGGGTCTTGGGGGTCTTGTTAAAAGCCAAAACTCTAACACTGAAAACAAAATCACGTAAGAGGGATCTGGATGTCATCCCTTTAGGCAAATATCACACAAGAAATGAATGGAGAAGGTTGGTATTAGGAGTGGGTGGCATGGTGTTTTAGTCAGCTGTTTTTGCTGCTATGATCGAAAGACCTTACAAGAATAATTTTAGAGGAGGAAAACTATTTGGTGCTCACAGTTTTCAGAGGTCTTAGTGCATAGTTGGCTGGCTCCATTACTCTGGGCACAAGGTGAGGTAGAATATCATGGCAGAAGGGTGTCGTGGAGAACAGCAGCTCAGGACATGGCCACTAAAAAGCAGAGACAGCTCTGTTCTCCAGGGTCAAAAATATCAACCCCAGTGACCCACATACTCCATCCATACCCTACGTACCTGTAGTTACTGTCCAGTCATTCCCTGGCTATTAATTAACTGAGTGATTAGGTTTAGACCTTCATAACCCAATCATTTCACCTCTGAATGTTTCAGGATGGTCTCACACAAGAGCTTTAGGGAGACACCTCATATCTCAACCATAACACATGGTTTCCTTTGCAGCCATGCTCCTAACTGAATCTGTGACTTTCCTCAGGTTCATCAACACTGTGGGCTTGGATCCTTTGTCCTAGAAATGGATATCTGAGGCTTTTCCACCCTGCTGCACCCATGATGCGTGCATTTAATTCTTGTCACTCTCTCCCTCCAAGCCAGATGGGCCTCACGTTCTCTGTCAACACAGCACTCCAAGAAGCCACTATTAAGAGTTTGTGCAGGGCATTAGAGATCGACTTTTCTGCTTTCACATCATTACATGATCTCTAATCATTTCAGGCTCAGTTCGAATATCTATGACTTAACCTAAGGGTCAAAGAAAACTATATATTAAAGATGCTTCTACTCCCATGTCTATGTCAAAAATAATATTTAAAAACCTCTCTGAAGTCAAATGAAAAGTGTCAACAGATTAAACAGATTATGCACCAGACTGAAAAAGGGCAGTAAGTAACGGTTCCAATCTAAGTTCATAGGCTCATAAGATGGAATGAAAGACAACTCCTGATGACTCTTCTCCTATTTTCCTACTCTTTTGATATCCTAGAAAGGCTATGTGAGAATTTTCAACATGGAGGAACAGTAATCTTCACTTCCAAGCTTCCCCCCACACCACCACCATTCAAATCCCAATTTGGTACTACAGGACGTGGAATTTTGCCAGAGCCCTGCTGTTAGGAACTTGTGCATTCATCTGACTCCTCCATCGCTGTCCCCCGATGTCCCCACAGGTCCAGCCTCATCACTTCTCAGTGGGAGTTACTCCAATTCAGCCTCTTTATCTTTTCTAGTTTGGCTGTGTTCCAACTTTCCTCCACACAGCAAGAGGTACAGTTTGTAAACTAGGATCCCCCCCCCTCCATGATCCTATTATTACCATGGACAATCTGACCCTGGCTTCTTTTCCAAGGTAATGTTTACCCTCTTCAACCCACTCTGCAAAGTCCTTCTCAAGGAATCATGCCGTGCATTTTGACCCTGCCCACCCTCCCGTCTGCCTTTCTACTCAGGTTCTCCGGCCTTCTTTGTGCAGGGAACTCTATCCCATCCTATTGGTTTTGCTTTGCCTGTGGGGCTTAACTGCTATCACTTCCCCTGAAGAGATTCTCTATCCAAGCCCATCCTCAGGCAGGGAATTTGGGTCCCTTGATATGAACAATCATATTGTTCCTAAACCTATCATATCACTTGCTACCGGACTCGTACTTACATTTTGTTTTCTCTCTTCCACCAGAATTCTTAAAGAAAGCTGGCTCTCACCTCTGTCTCCTCTGTGGCCAGCACAGGAGCCACCATCAAGCAGGTTGCTATGGTTTTAATGAATCCCCTCTCAAGTTCAGATTTGGGGCTCAGTAGCCAATATGGGAGCATTCAGAGGTGACCTAAGAGGAAACTAGATCAAAAGGGTGTTCCCCCTCATGGATGAGGTAAAGGGTCTTATTAAAGGGAACACTCTAAAGTGTCTAGCATTTGTCTTTTGGTCTCTGGACAAACAAGGACACAGATGTCTCCCCTATCAGACCACAGAACCGGCTGTACCTTGACCCTGAACTTCCCAGCCTCCAGAACAATGAGAAATAAAACGCTACTCTTCTTAAATTAACCCATCCAAGGAGTTTTGTTATAGCATACAACACAGACAAAGCCACAGATGTTTAATAAGCAGAGACTGATAGTAAATATTTGAAATGTGACCAATTTCCTGCTTTGGGTGCCTTCTTGTCTGGGAACACTTTCTTTTCATTGTAACAAACCAACAACATGTAGCAGAGAGCTTACTACAAATTTCATTCTCAGTATGAATTTTAAATATGTGATTTATATTAAAATGCTTCGATAGATAGGTGACAATTTTTCACATGTTTTAAAAGTGCTATTTTTTCCTGTGCTTTAATTCGATATAATTACTCAATACTTTCATTTTACAGATGAGAAAAACCGAGGCATAATGAAACCGAGTACATTCCCAGGGTGATGTAATTGTCAGGGAGTGGAGTGGGGTGGGGGAGGTGACCAAGGTGGCTCCTGGGTGGGTACCTACATGCATCTATACAGCAATGGTGGCATCCCCTAATTATTGCGTTAGGTAGAACCAGTTATTAGAAGTAGTAAACTCCTTTTCAGCACTTTCTACCTTCATAATTAAAAAGCCTTTCCTCTCATATAATGCTATCTCCTCAAGTCCTTCTTCAGAATAAAGAGGCAAGGATGAGAACTCTCCAGAAAAGGCTGGGAGAGGGCCAAGCAAGACACACAGGCATCTACACCGCCCTTGCCCAGCAGCTGCTCCCCTCCTTCCCCTTCACTTGTGATCTGTTGGCACATAAGCCACAGTGATGCTCATGAGAAAAATCACAGCCATCAAGGTTATCTCCCAAGAAGCAACTCTCTTTCTTTATTAATATGCTTCAGATTGTTGCAACACTACAAAGCCAAAGATAAGTTTTCTTTGATCAATAAATTGTAGGCTGAGAAAGAAAATACTAATTTTCCATTTCTTTGAGACCTAGCACTAATACATACCCGAGCTTTCCAAAAGGGTTCTCAGGAACCTGACATGGAATTACCTGAAATTACACCTGACTCTCCTGACTACGCCATTCTGTACTTGGCCACTTTACAGTTTATATGGACTTGGTGGCCATATATATATATATATATATATATATTTTTGTAGCAATCTTTCTGTATAGATATATTCTTCTATATCAGTGCAAGCTCGGGCAAGGAAACCTAATACATCTCCACATCAGTCCCTAAGAGGAAGATTGGTGAATGCCCTGTCTGTACTGGGCTTCAAAACTTGCTTTTTTTATTTCTAAGAGAAGCTTCATTTTTAATTCAGTATAGAGGGGAACGATAGGCCTTGCTTTTGCATGTGATAACGCACACACACACATATAATATCAGATAATCTACAATGTGGAAGAATGCTATGAATAGATATGAATAGTCATGATGACATCACAGTCACTATACTGCAGACACGCTGATTCATATAGGAGGAAACAACATTCTGGATCAAATAAGCACTACTGCATAACAGAAAAACTGATTGGATCCTTAGTCCTTAGATTAGAGTTGGTCTGGTTTTCCCAAGGGTTTGGTGACTGATGTAACCTCTCAGGGCAACTTTGGTAACCGAATCTATAAAACAATGGTTGTCAACTGATTGTGACTTTGTCCCCATGGGAATAATGAGCAATTCCCAGCACACTTTCAGAACTGGGCAGGGGCGAAGGACAGAGGGATTCTGCTGGCAGTCAGGGGTGCCACTGACTATAACCTATAAGCCCCTCCCCCAACAAAAATTATCTGACTCAAAAGAATAGCAGGGCCATGCTGAGAAACTCACTCTAAAATAAGCAGGTAATAATTTCTAAGGAGTCTATGATTATTGTGTTTTTAACAGGTGTGGTCCAAACACCTGATCCATTCCTTTCCAACTTTCACAAGCACCTGGGAATGGAACTTTCATCCTGTCTTACTTTCTGTTTTTATATTTGGTATTCTAAATCCCTATGAGGCAAGCCTAGAGGTAAGTCTGAAAAGAGCTAGAAGTTAACTGACCCAATGACTCACTCAACACACAGTTATTGAGCATTGGATGTTCCCATCACTCCATGAGGCCCCAGGGACACCACCATGAACAACCAAAGCAGTGCTTAATGCCATTCTGGAGTTACAATCCACAGCATCTTCAAAATAAATTTCAAGAGTCAGTGGGTTAAACTCATCAGGCACCATGAAGTGCATATTGAATAATGGAAACTGATTCACCACCATGCATATTTACAACAGTTCTCAAATAAAAAATTCTGGTGGTAAACCTTAAATTCTTAAAAGTTCAAAGACAAGATAGCCTGAACATTTGTTTCCATAGACACACATTGTGAAATTAATTACAATAAAGTCTTATAAAGTCAGACTAATTGAAAAGCCAAACAAGTGGAAAGAAGTTTTTGAATTATAAAACATCTAAAGGAAATAGCTTTGTGGTATTTCACATTCCCAAAGCACTCTCAACTAAATCTTTAAATCATTCCTAAAACGAGTGTGACATACTTATTATTTTACCCACTTCACCGGTGAGGAAATTGAGGGTCTGACATGCAATATCCTGGGCTGAGCTACCCAAAGTTTGAAGTGAAGGCCTGTGTTAATGAATTAATATTAGTGATTTTTAACGGCAACACCAAAAATCCCAGCTTAAGAGATGGCCCTGTGGTGGTCACAGAAATGTGTCACTTATGTCTCCTGATCCAGATGCAATCTCTGGATCCAACACCACATTTATTCAGGGTCCTTGCTTCTCCTGAATGATGCCAGCCAGTGACTATGCATGCCCCTTCCTCTTGGCCATGGTATCACCCCTGGCACATAACTTTGACTGGAGGACTGAGCAACCCACTGGCCCAAACTTTCTTGGAACCACAATGTAGTCTAAGACTGCCTACCTAACCTGTCTTCCTTCTGACCTTCTGTCACAGGTGACAAACCTACACTATGGTCTGCATGCTTTCCCTGCTAATACTGCTTCATCCTCTTCTGCCTTCAAGGGTCTTTTCCTCAATAAATCTTTTGCATGTCAAACCTCATGAAGGCATCTCCTTCTCAAAGACATGAACTGACTTGGCCTTGTCTGCTCCCAGGCTGGACTAGTCACTCTTAGATAGCTCACCATGTGACGGGCTAATTGTTTAGAAATATCCACATTATATAATATGGTAGGTAAGCAATAAAGGAAGAAGCCAAGGGGTTGGGGTGGCCTTATTGAATGACAGCCTCCTCTCTCTTGAGAGACAACTCGAGTTCCCTCATGAGGGTGAGAGCCCATGACCTATGTACCTACCATTAGTCTCCAATTCTTATAAGCCCTACCACCTCTGAACCAGGGCAGAAACCTCTGGAAGACAAAGAACATCAAGCCACAGCAGTGTGTATACAGCATCATTCTAATGTCAGAGCTGAGAACTGTGCTAACGTCTCTCTATCTTTTCCTGGAGAGCCTAATATTCAAACCTAGGTGGTCTGACCCTGTAGAATCAAGTTCTCTCAGCTACTCTTCAAGCTCGCTCTAACCAACTTTACCAAAGGTAAACATTACTATTAAAGCCTATTTAAATTCATTCCCAAATTAAAATTCTTTTTTTTTCAATACCACTTATGCTATTTTTTCCTCACTCTGTAATTTATTTTCTATTTTTAAACTTATTTTTAGATTCCTAAATAATACACGGATGTGTCCTCATTGTAATGGAATCAAACAATACAGAAGGAGAAATACTATTTATAACCAACTAACTACTGACCATAGCTTTTGAGGAGGTGAATTTCAATGAGTTTTCCCCATCGGAATTATTATTTATTCCAAATGAGTCAAGTTCTGTGATATTTGAACCTACAATTTGAATCTTGGTGTTTAGCTAAGAATAAATAGTAGAGCCTCAAGGGGCCATGGGTGCCCTAGATTCCAAGGAGAGAACCCAAGGGGGAAATGTAGCTGTTATTATTTAGAATAAATAAACATAACTGCAATGAGGAACCCATCTTTTATGGGAGATAAAAATGTCAATGTAGTTACTTTCAGAACTTTTTTTTTTTTTTTTTTTTTTTTTTGGTATCTGAAGTGAAAGTTGTTCACTTCTCCGAAATCATTTTGTAGACTCAGGAGTTAGACTCACACCACCAGCCCAGGTAGCCTCACTTCTTCAGAGCCTCCTTCCTGTGATCTCTCCTTTATTGTGCAAATTCGACTTTGGTCACCTGCACACTCTTCTTCAACAAAAGTTACTTATTTTTAAGTGTATGATCTTGGATCTCAGCCTCAAGGTCTTCCTGGAGTTTAGCCCAGATGACTCTGTTATTTGCAAATCCAAGCTGACTCCTGTACCCCCTCTTGATGCTAATGCCCTTTACTTCTCATTCAGAGTTGCAGAATATCTTCCCTTGGCAAACAGAGAAGGCACGGACAAGGCAGCCTTCCCTTCTCCAGTGCCACATTTCAACTTGATCTTTTCACTCTCTCTGTCAAATTCAAATGTCACTCCACTATTCATGCGTATGGGGAGGATTCTAATATACACCTCTTTGGCTCCTTTCAAAACTGCTTCAATTTCTCTGAAGTCAAAGGCCTTTCCAACCTTTGGAAATTATCTCTGGAATTCATTAACATGACTTACTCAGTACACATTACATATGCCTTTGATGGTTCTCTTTGAGAAAAGAGAGCAGTTTTAAAAAAAATGAAGAAAATAAAGTTTTGATATAAAAAAGGAAAAAAAAAAAGATTTAGTTGTATAAATTTTTTTCATGACAGATTCTAACTTACTTGTGTAAGACCTGTGAATATGTGTTCTTTCCTTTCAGAGATAAACTCTCACAGTTAATTTTAACTGAAGTCTTCTCAGCAAACAATAGTGATTATTTTCCTGATAATACAAATGTAAGTTCAGCAAATTTAGCCCTCACAACTTAGCAAGGGAGTTTTGAATTCTGAGAATTGGATAAATTAACTCCTGATTTTTTTCAAATAATTCAAAATCTAACTAGATCCACCATTGCTTCTGTAAAATTAAGCATTAATGTAAAGCCATGTTGTTGAAGACTAGTTATTGATGTAAGAAATACTCAAAAGTGTTAAATGGGAAAAGCAAGGTCCTGTACTGTGTGTGTCTGTATTCACACAGTAGAAATTCAATCTTATCAATAGAGGTAAAAAGAGAGAAGAAAAGACTTCTATGGAAAACAAACAAAAAAAATTTAGGATGCTCTGGGAAATGACATGGCACTTGTGGTGGCTGGCTCTGGACATCTTGATGCCTAAGATTGGAATCTTTTGTTTGGGTCTATAGAAGGTTATATAGGTCAAGGTCACCTTCTGTCCACATTCCTGTGAGGAACAGAGGAGGTCACCAGGCAGGTTCAAACATATCCTTCGTATATGCGGATATTCAAAACCTTATTTGTGCTCCATTAAACACATTTTCTATGAGTTTTATATTCACTTTCTTTGAACTCATTGCCAGTCTTCTAGCACTAAGAATATGACAGTGGAGATGGGAAATAGTCTCCTCTATTTTACAAATTTTCTATGTCTATGTATTGCTTTTTCAATTAAAATGTCATTAGGTAGACAAAAGATGACATGAATTTCGCACAAGGTTAGAGGAGGTTGACACATCCTATGTATCTAACTCCTTAAAAGGATGAAAAAGCCCTCAGGGCCATTCTAGAGTCAGACATGAAACAGGGACCCTGCTCTGCCACAGCCTTCACATGTGAACTCTTTGCAACTCACCAAATTCTTTTCTCCAAAATAATTAGACTATTCCATTAAATTTGTCTCTTTGGTATTTCTCCATCCTCGGGTAATCTTGAGGGTCCCTGGCCAATAATATGACTCCTCAGCCATGGGCTGCCTCCTCTTGGTCTCCTGTCCCCTGCACTCCTACACGCATTTGCCTGAAACTCTGCAATTTTTGTCAACTCATCTAATGCTGCTTCCAACTCCTCTTTATAGACACCTATTTTAGATATGTTTTGGACACCGTGCCATTTAAAAGTATAGATAGCTGTTTTACCAAGAGTAGCATCTTTCTCTCTTTGTCTCCCCTCCCTATTACAATGTGATAATTTGACTCTGCTGCATTTGGAAAGGGGCCGTTGTCATGTTATGTCTGCTTGGCCCGTATGTATCTCTTGATGCCACACCTCTACTCAAATTGCTCCATTCATACTATGAATTTTCCAATCTTCCCTTAGGAAAGCTCCCTGGAATTTCAGAAGAGCAGCATGGTGCCAGATTGTATGGATTGGAATATTTTCAATTCGTGAGATTCAACTGGCAATATTAAAGAATTAATTATAATGAAAATGCAAAGAAACAGAATCTTCAGTGAATTCCATCTGGGGACAGTCTTTTCTTAGGCCTTATACAATTTTTTGATCCAATTTAGTCTCCTATTTTCCCTTTTGTTCATGTAATATGAAATATTGAATACTGTGAGATATTGGACCTAAAAATTTGATACAGGCTCTCATCAGATTTTAACTTGTACTCACAACAATTTATTATCCCAAAAGGTGTCTACATATATAACTTACATTCTAAATACACAAGAACATTTTTCCCCCAAGGGCCTGACATATATCTCAATTACTCTGGTATTGCATACATATAAAAAGATTGAATATGACTCAATAGGAAAAAAAATACCAATGACTTACACATCTTTTACTGAGTTAAAACAGCTATTAATGTAGGTGGGAAGAATCTATTTCCATTTAGCATGGAGAAGTGAGAAGCTGAAAGACTACGGCATTCATGCCCCGCCAAGCAAAATTCTTTGCTGTTTACCTGAATGATTTTTTAGGTACATTGGCTCATCTCTCATGTTTAGAAACAATGATGAAGTTGTTGCCAGGAAAACAGCTTCCGTGTGTCATATATGGATTAGCCTTCTCCTTGCCCTGCAAGTTCACTGTCAATCATTTTAATGTCCCAGCCTAACATATATTTCGCAGTGTGTATTTTTGTGTCAACTCACAAGATGGCAGAATAAAGAAAAAGTGACAAGGGAACTGATATCCAGGTCACATCAAGGCACGCAAACACATAGCTGGGTGAACAAATTAATCAATGAAATGCAAAAATAATGTCATGCATTTTTACTTAGTAATTTGGTTGAGGGAAATAAAATAATAAGAGGGATTAATAAAAAGGAGCATGAGACTAATCACAAAGAACATGTTGCAAATAGTTTAATTCAATTCTTTTATTGCACTAGTGTACTAAACAATATCATAAAATCCTCATATCTCATCTACTATAAACAGATATTTGAACATGAAAGTTCAGCCAGAATGTCTGCTTTGTATTATTTCTATGGCTTAAGAAAAGAAAGGAACTGAGCTAATAAACTCAAATTTGCACTTGTTGTTTGGTGTGTACACTAGGTATACATTTCAGTAAAAACAACAATAAATGTGAATATGAAAAGTAATGTACAGGCAAACCTTAGCCTAGGGAAAGTGCTTACATAATCTTCCACTACAGCAAATTGTTTTGAGCTGCTTCTGGTTTCCAGAACATTACAGGCTCTTCCAAATGCAGCATAAATCTTTGGAATAATCTAACACCATAGATTTCACTTTAGTTTCTTTTTTTTTTTTTTTTGCTTTTTATAGTTGAATTACTATGCCATGTTTTTCTAATAATAATTATTATTATTATTGAACAAAACTTACACAGCTTATTAGGTGCATTAATAGTTAAAACTAATATCATAGAGACCTTGCTCTGGAACAGTTTGCAATATTCTGCTCTTCAGGAATATCAAAAAACTATATGAACGATTTATTGATATTGTCCATATCTGGGGATAGTACCCTATTGTAATACCAAAGGAAAGCAGAATATAAGGGCATGATTATAAAAACAGCTTTGCAAAAGAATTTTAAATGTATAGTTCACTTAAAACATTCTCTAAAAATGTAAGTTCAGTACTTTTTGTGGGTCCAAATTTTTTATTCTGTGCATCATTCCCAAAGATGCCTTTTAGAGGTGTTAACCAGTAAGGAGAAAGAGAACTGAGAAAAATTTATGCTGGGGAAAAATAACCAATGGAAACAAAATGCATATTTTTGCCACATTTTTGTCTTTCCAGCAAGGAATAGAAATACAAATTCTCCAATACAGAAAAATACATTCATGAGAAATGGCCATGCACAAAATTTTTCATTTTGCAGATATCCTCTATCCTTTTATAAGCCTCTTAAAATGTTTTGATTCTAATCAACTAAAACAGTATACTTTTAGCTTATGAGAACAGAGATTTAAACAGCAAAGATCTCAAATAAAAGAGAAAGAATTAAGGATTGTGCCAGATAAGTAAAGCTTGTGAGTGGCAGATATAGAACTCAATTCTTCTCCCAACTTATTCTAAAAACCCTTTTTGCTCTGATGCACTTATTGTGCAATCAATTAACCATGCATTCTAGGAATATATGTAAGTACTGAATGCTTACAACACACACATTATATTGCAATGAGATGAAATGAGTTTTAGCATTAATAGAGAACACAGAAAGGGATGGACTCTTCAAACAATACTATGGATCTTCTCCAGATGGGAAGGCTTTGAATGAGACACCTATACATCTCCCCTTTGTTCTATTCCCAACAAATGGAACTAGGCTATTTCTGTTAAAAGGACATGATTCCAGCTATTTTTTTTTTAAATTCTCATCCATCAATAAACAAAGTTGGAGACAATAAAGGTAAAGAAACCTTTTATTTATCCACTATATAAAATCCAAAATTTAGGGTTTGATATTTATCACCCAATTCAGTAGTAAAAGATTTGACTTATAAAGACTAGCTAAAGGGCAAAGACAGAATAACAAAATACACATCCATTGGGGGCCTTCAGCCCCCTTACCCTGTAACCTGTTTTGGCAGATGGCAGTTAATATAATGAGATGTACCCAAGAAATTGGTAGAAAACAACTTAGAAAGTTATTCTAACTGGGAGCTTATACAATTTTTGATTTAAGCTGCTTTGAAAGCAAAATAAATAAGACTTCTCCTAATTTCATGGCACGAGGTTACACCATATGGCCAATATAATTCTCTACTCCTCTTCCAGCCAAATGATCTCTGTCTTCATTTCCATTCCCTAAAGATGGCACATGTGGACAAGGTTTGGTAAATGCTGGTACCAAAACTAAATACTGAAAATCCAAATTTGCACATGTAATTTCTTTTATCATTAAGGCTAACATGGGGAAGGAGTTCTATTTAAAGTGTTTACAAGATTTGAAGTCAGGCAAACCAATGTTCATAAGTAATTCTATGTTTGGTGGTCAGCTCTTTTTCTCTGTCTTCTTATAAAATATCAACTTATATGACTATATGCAAAATTATTCAATGTGCACTAATACAGAAAAACAACAAATAGTCTCAGGACTCTTTAAAGCTGAGTTGAAATTACTGTTTCTTTGTGCACATTTCATTACTCTGTACCCATTTTATCAAATGAGAGCTGTTTAAGTTATAATTAGTTCTTGGGGGTTCTGTCCTCTTTACTTTTTTTTAAAAAAAATTAAAAGCCTTTAAAAGTGTTCTATTTGCCCATAAGGTCTAGCTATATTAAACAGACAGTGCCTTACCATTTTCTAATATACAGTAAAAATACCATAAAGTTTTGCAATTAGTTAAAAAGTCAAAAACTCAGCAAGAAGTCCAGTTTTTCCTCTCAACTCCTCGTTAATGAAGGTTTCAACGTTAATTGCCTTTTCATTAAAAATTCTTTAAAGCCCTTCTGTACAAAATCAAATTAGCTCCTAAGCTTTGGAACAATCTCTGTAATTCTGTTGTGGACTCCCTTGTTCATTATTTGGATTGGTGAGATTAAGGAGTAAGCGTGTGCCTTTCAGATACTCTAAAAGACTGACTAAAAAAAAATTTTTGAGATATTATGGAGCTCCTTTATATTCAATCTTTCTCTGAGAGAAGTCATATTAGGCAGAATCCCATTATCACGAGCACTGATTAAACAAAAGAAGAAAAAGCCTCCATATCACAGAACCATGCCCATGCTCCCAAAGTCTTGTTCCTCTGTTCCTGCAAAAATGAGAGCCTACTAGGTACAAGGCAGGAGTCACCTAGTGTTCTTATTCTAGGCAAAAGTTCACATCCAGTCTCTGATTCTCCTTGAACCAGTCTTTGGGGAAGTTTCTGATGGAGACACAGATTTTTACTCTAAAAACAGGAACAATTATGGTATACTTCATTGGCTTATAAATGGGACAATGTCATGGGAGAATTTAGCACAGTATAAAGCCCTGCATTAAAAGCCAGGAAAATAGGAAAGGCAGCAGAAAACAACAGACACTAGTATGGCAACATGTAAATCAATGGATGTGTAACTGATGTGATTCTGCAATCTGTATATGGGGTAAAAATGGGAGTTCATAACCCACTTGAATCAAAGTGTGAAATATGATATGTCAAGAACTATGTAATGTTTTGAACAACCAACAATAAAAAATTAAAAAAAAAAAAAGCCAAGAAAAATCCTCGTCTTCAAAATGCCTGACAGACATGTAGAAGGGTAATATAAAGAGGGTAAAGTGTCTTAAAAAACAGCCAGAAGGGATGATGGAAGTGTTAAGAGCCAGGGATGGAGAAGGGTTAGAATAAGACAGAAATAAATATCCATTGGCTACCATGGGTGGGCCAAGTCCCCTGCTGGGTATTTTTGAACAATTTTACATTAAAAAATAGGTCTGGATTTCCACCAGAGCTCTACAGAAGTTGCCACTGTCAGCTGGATGCCTTGAAGATGAGTCAAAATGTAATTCAACATTTTCATACAGTTATAGTGTGTAAGTGTGAGCTCCAGAGGAAAACAGGGATTTGAATTCCTGTTGTACATTGGACAATTAATTTCACCTGTCCAGGTCTCACTGGGAAATACAAACAATAATAACCATTCCTACAAATAGCTCCAAGTTTTTTGATCCACCTAAGATTTTTCAAGCAAACCTTTACCCTGAGCTAGGCATATTTTCAAAAATGATTACCCTAGTAAAAGTGAGAGAAACATGAGTCAGTGCTTCTATTGGTTAAGTTTCACTTCCACACATTACTTTGAATATTAATTGAAATTCTTTGAAAGTTATTTCATTCATATATCACGATAATAGCAAAAACAACATAACAACACTTCAAATCTTTATTTCCTCCTCTAAGCTCTCTCTTTGACTCAGGATCTGTATTTACAACATAACTTGTCTGTTGATTCTGCAGTCACAGTCCTTTACTCTCAAAACCAAATACATCGGCTCCACTAATATCAACTTGTTTCCTTCTTTACTTTTCTTTGCTCCTTGCATTTTCTATTTCATGATCTCCTATGCAAAATTCACATTTATCTCCAACATCTCCCAGGCCCATGTCCACCATGACCACTCCCCACTTACAGTTGATAAATGGCTTTGTAACTCTCCCTACCATTATCTCCTTTGCTCCAGCCCAGAGAAGGATTTCACTGTCTTTATTGGATAACATGCACCTTGAGGCCCTTTCACACTACCAAAGTTTGCTTTCTAAAATTTGATTGAGCCATGTCAGTTACCCACTTCAAACATTTTCAGTAGCTGCCTAGTAACCTCTACAACTGAGGCAAATTTCTATAGTCCATAAGGTACTTTGTGATTCCAATGACATCTTAAGCTTCATTTCCCAATAAGCTAAATCTTCCCTTCTGGTACAATACCCTCAACGTGCCATGTGCTTTCATCATTTACACACAATTCTTGCCTTCTGATTTCCTCTGTATTCTTCAGAACATAGTTAAATGTCATCTTTCCCCTAAATAGTCCTCGTCACCCTCTGGTAGAGATTGGTCCCTCCTTTGGGATCCATCACTATTTTGCTCTCTGAACCTCCATTTGCTCTTCCATAAAATGGAAATAAATAATCTCTATTCCCCCAAAGAGTTCAGTTGGCAAGCCAAATGAAACAATGTTTATTTAATACTGGAAAACTATAAATCAATATAGAAATAATGCCAGGCATGGAGCCAAGAGCTTTATAGACATTATCTCATACAGTCATTAAATATTGAACAGATACCATGAGTGAGGAAGTGTGTTCTTATTAAAAAAAGAAAAATAATAATAAAAAGAACAAGAGAGAAAAGAAAAAGAATCTCCTGGTCACATAACTTTTCATTTGTATAATACCTTACGATTCTTAAAGATCCTTGCATACATATTGGTCATTAGATGGCTTTTTTGAAATTAGGCTTTACCCTAACCTAACAATGCTGAATTACTTGACTTCAACTTGTCCACTGCAGGACACCACAGCCTGTCACCCAGAGAGCTAAAAAATGATGTTCAACTAGGTGTGCCGTTAAGTCACATTTGAAGGGTTAAACTGTATTAATTAATTATGGAAGTGAAAATTCCTCAGGAGCCTTGAGGCAAAGGAGCAATTCACAGAGCAGGAGGAGAATGGAAAAAAAAGAACCTAATTAGGCATGTAATTAACTCTTTCAGTGATGCAGTGATAACATAGTACAAGAAAAGGGTTACAAATGTGCTCGAGAACCATCCAGGGTATTACTTAAATATTTTTAAGAATATTTAACCTAATTACACAATATACACATCAAAACATCACTCGGTATCTTATTAACATGTGTCGTTTTTATGTTTTTATATATCTATTTAAAAACAGCATATTTACTTAATTATTTTTAAAAATGAATATAACCAACATGGAAATGAGACTCTGGTCTTTTAAGTAAAAATTATAGACTTGTCTAAAGCACATCAATGTGCTATAAACTTTTAGCGACCCTCCACATCTCAGTGTACTTTTTTCCAATTAAATATATTTTATCTATATACCTTGAAATACAGTGTCTGACAAAACACATTTTCTCCATTGTTTCTGATAGACAGCAAATCTAAAATAATTCAAAGGAAAAATGCGCCTTTTGAAGTAGCTTATTTCATTCTGGAGACTAAATGTGCTTGCAGAAAGGATTACATTTTGTTTGGCAATTTATTTTATTGACAAAACATATTTCATCACATATTCCATCACATTCAGTAGACAAATGCATGTTGTCAAATAACCTATTTCCTGCTTTTGATGAAAAACACATATTTTTCAAATTCCTTATTTTTTTTTTAAATGTTAGAGTTCTACAGATAAGCTCCATTAGCTGTAATTTGGCCAGAGGTGTCTAGATTTGGATGCTATCCAAGCTATATGACTTCTTCCTCCACTATAATGTAAATTAACCTCAGAGGGAATATTAATGTCCATCTTCACCCATAAAAACATCAAAATTCCGTTTACATTGTAATCACGATGATAGGATCCTATTGTCTAAACATAAAACTCAAATGGTTTCCATACACTCACCAGCTGCTAAAATGCAATTACCCTTTACGAGGTAATGCACATACAAAGTAAATATTTAATCTAACCTATTTGTATATCTGTTTAACGTTGGTAATTCAATTATTGTGTGTCCTTTCCATATTTGCCCTCATGCCTGATATATGTATTAAATTATAAATAAGTTCTTAGAGGTCAAGAAGCGGATCTGTGCAATTTGTTCCAAGGAGCACTAGGCACAGTGCTTCCTGAAGACAGGTGCTTAATAAATTCTTATTTGTGGCACAGTGGCAATGACCTTTCCCAGCCCAAAATCCTTTATTGCCAAAACACTGTGCATTTTCCCAGGTCAACAGTTGTTAAATAAGCACTTGCCATGTGTCATATACTGTAAAGATTTCAAGGGATGCCAAGGCTGATGACCATAGTCCCTGCCCTCAAGGGGTTTACAATCCAGTAAGTAGAGTAGGTATGAAAAGAATTATGATATGGGTGATCCAGGCAAGGACGGAGCTCACACAGTGTCCACCCATAGTACCAAGACAGAAGCGATGGGTGAGGAAAGCTAGGCATGCTTGATAAGTGACATCAGTGGGGCTTTAGGGCTGAACAGAGTTTGCAGTAGGAACTAGGGACATGGTGCTCCAGGTAGGGGGCAACACGTGCCACACTAAAGAAGCAGGAAATGAGTGAGGTACATGTGCGTGCATGAGAATGTGAGGGTGTTAAACTCACTGTTTGGTCAATAGTGCTTCAGTGTGCATTGTGACCGACATCTGAAGATGACACTGAATAGCTTGGCCATGCTCTTTGGGGACTTATTCCATGGGAGCATGGAATATTTGTTGTAAGTCTCAGGAAAAACACTGATAATTGAAAATCATCAGATTCCTCAGTGTGCAGTAGTAAAAATACAACAACAAATTAGAAGCCTGTTGGGTTCCTCTAAGAACATGCAAACAAAGACAGTGGTGATGTGAGCCTGCGGAAGACAAAGACATGTGGAGGTCAGTAGGATGTGACATGAGCAGGACTGTACACAAGGGTTAAGAAGGAGAGTGACTTCTGGGCTTCTGCTCTCAGTGACTAATATTTAACAGATTTGTAGAAAGAAGGACTTCAAGAAACCTCCTCAAAACCTACACTCACTTTTCCACTAATCTCAAGTTCAAGGCTGGTCCTCAGCATCACTTACAACAAAATATTTTAAGTATAAAGGATTTTAGGAAATAGCCATGCTCCTTATTATTAGAACCAAAAATTATTTGCCCAGGTTAAAAAA
Source organism: Marmota flaviventris (assembly GCF_047511675.1). Taxonomy (NCBI): domain Eukaryota; kingdom Metazoa; phylum Chordata; class Mammalia; order Rodentia; family Sciuridae; genus Marmota; species Marmota flaviventris. The sequence continues at coordinate 14,625,991 of NC_092502.1, forward strand.
ATCTATTTAAAAAGGTAGTCTAACAAAGAAAAATAGCCCTGGACTGAGCCTCAAAAGTTCTGGTCCCAGAATGAGCTATTATCTGTCATGGCATCTTGAACAAGATATTTGACCTCTACAAGGCTCAGCAACATCCTTCCGACACAGGATAGCAACTTGGATTCCCTAACTCACAGAGCTGTAGAGTGTCCAATATCACAGATTCATGTCATCTAATAACAACTGAAGAGCCTTTCAGATATAAGGCAATACAACTGCAAAATACTATCATTAGAGTGTAATATTATATAAGATCAGCCAACTTCTGCAGTACCTGTTTCCATGTTTTCCCATCTAACATGAATCCCACCTCAATTTTTTTTCTGGTTATCCTACCTTCAGATTTACATAGTCTCTATACAGTTGTTAGAATGAACTCAAACTGAACAATCATTCTAGAGATATTGCTTTCAGATGGAACACCCCAGAGCCTTATAGCTCTTTAGGAACTCACCCAACACAACTACCATCCTCCTGCAATCTCTTCTTACTAGTTTTTTTGTTTTTTTTCTCCAAACATGCTGCTTTTCTCAGTTCTTTGTTCCCATGGTTACTTCCACACTAAATACCTACCTCTCCTTCTATATTCTGCTTATCTAAATCTTACACCTGACCAGGTTCAGTACAAACTTTATCTCCTCACAAAGCCCCATGAAGTATAAAGCCACCCTATTCTGCAGTGGCATAGTTTTTGAACTTGTGCATCATTACTAGTCTAGCACTTACATATATCTCCTATCTGGGTAGTTAAGGTTCCTCATCCTGTCCCTCACTTACTATGTGATTTCATTATTCCCCCTCCCAAAGTCTCAATCCCATCAAATGGAAAGAGCAGTAATGCAGTAATTCAGGGCCCTTGTGCAGATTATAGAAGCATTAGGTCACATAATCTGGTACCCAGCAAACAATAGGTGGAAATCCCTATAGCAGATTATTGTTACCCGACATAATAGTAACATGTCTTTTACTGATCTCTGTTTTGCTTAATATTCTACCTCTATGACAAGCGTGAATACCATATAAATATAGTTATATGTAAAACAATCCACCTCAATGATATAAATTAATATCACATTTCACAAGACAAGATTAAGGGCAGGGCCCAGACTAATGGATTGTCTCTTTCATAGTATCAGAGCCTCATATAGGAAGACTGGGAACTCTGGGTCACCTTTGCTGTCTCTTCACTAACACTTGCATGGGATACCTTAAAAACTGGAGTTACAGCCCAGCATGGCCTCTTCATGTGGCCTGGGGTCTCACAGCAGGGCTCCAAGAGGTGATCCCTGAAAGGCAGTGTTTGGAGGACAAGCGTCCTTCCATGTGGAAGCTGCTGAACTTTCTGCAGAGTGGCTTCAGAAGTTACATTGCTTACAGGTGAGAAATTAAGACCCACTCAGGCCAAAGGGATGAGAAACAGAATCTACCTTTTAATGGGGGAGTGGCAATGTCACAACCCAGAACATGTGGGATGGGGAATACTGATGGCATCTTCTCTGGAAAACACAATTTCCCAGCAAGTGACAGTATAGAACCTTACCAAGTGTTCCTGAGACACTGGGATAGCTATTTGCACTGCTAAAAAGGGGAGAACTCGTACCCATGGAAGGTTTCTACCTTTAAAGTTAATATACCTAGGATGGATGGCCATACCAAAGGGCCAATGAAAATGAAACCAAAAGGTATAAAAACAAAAAGGGGGGATGTGTGAGAAATTGAAAACCCAGTGGTCCATATCCAGAATATAGTATCTAGCCTTACCAGGACCCAATTACAGTCACTTTAATTATAGCCCTTCCCTTTGCCCAGCCATAATTTTAAAATTAGCCAATCACCTAGATTGTACCCCTGAGTCCTCCACTGGGTGAAGGGCAGTGCAGCATAGGGATATGAGTAGGCCCAGGTGGCTGGCTAGCCAGGTTCAGTAGCACATCTTCTGTCAGAAGTGAAATTTTGCCTTGCCCACTCTCTTTGGAACACCGGATTGATTTCTTGCAGCATCTTGGTATTTCTAACAATTCTGGGGCCCATTTTAACTTCTTCCAGACTCAGTTTATCATAGGTAAATAGCAGCAGAACCCTATGTGGAATAGAGCTTGTGTTCCCTGATAATTTCTGAATAATCAAATTATTTTTTATTATTTTCTTATGAATTTTCCCTGAACTAAAGGTTTTTTGATAGACTGAAGACCCACATTTGCTTCCTCTTCTTTACCATATAAGCAAAACATTTTTCCTTCTTGCCACTGCCTTTAGGGATTTTGGTCTTTCCATACCAAACAAAGACCCTCATATTGCTAGAATGCAGGATGATCAATTACATTGCTGCTGATTACTGTGTGGAGCATGACATAAACCTTAATTCATTACTGCTAAAACAAGGACATTCAAAACTTTAGGCAAGGAGAGAAGACCTCTGTATTTTTGTTAAAGGGTCCATAAATTCTGGTTATTTTTATATTCCTGGGACTATAGATTTGAAAAATGATGCAAGTGATACCTAAACATACATCTCCAGAACTTCAGCATTACTTTTCTCAATACAAACTAATTTAAGATGAATAACTGCAATTACTGCCTTTTTAGTCCTTTCCTACTCATGTTGAATTTGTGTCACCTTGTAGTATTTAGATCCTGTTCTATTTGCTCTGATTCAGATTCTGAGTCATCAAAATGTTTGAAATAGGTCTGAAAATAACTTGAATTAATTCTCTGGATTGCTGTTCATAACAGATACACAAGAGAAGCAGATTATAATTTTAAAGGAAAACTCAGTTTCTTGGGAGGTGGGGGAAAAAAACCAAACTAATATGTATGTGGCTTCTTGGGTACCAGGTATGCTGTGATAATGTAGCAGGAGGAAAAGACGATAGCAAGAAAGAAAGATGTTTTGCTTATACAGGAAAAAGGGGGAAATGGATGTTGAAATAACCAAGTTAACGAAAGAGGCTTCAATCCATCTACCATGAACAATTTGGAAGTCCTCTCCACACACAGATTCAAGGAAACCTAGAATGTTCTAGAAGCAAGAACAACGGGATGCGAGGAACACAAGGACCTTGGAGGCAGTCAAAGCTAAGGTAGGGGTAACTGGCGACACAGGTCAGTGTCCACCAGGTGACCACCATGGGTCTCCTGGGACAGAAGAGAAGCACCACGGCCTCCTCCATTGCCCAGGGTCCATTGGCTCAGGACAGCAGGAGTCATTCATGCTGCATTTCCACCTGTGCCTTCGCCTTTCAAGACTCTGCTGGATGACCAGATGAAAAACACTCCTTCACCCAAGCTGTGTAATCGCTGTAATTAAAGCCCTGTAATGGCCCAAACCCAGTGTGTGGGAACTTGGCCGAAAATGCACACAATAAAGTACAAGGCCACCTTTACACAGGGCAAGTCAAAGGGCGTGTTTTAAATTGGGGAACAGAGATGTGCAGGTGGAGGGGAGCAGGGTGGGCTGCACAAGTTTCCACCACTGCCCTCAGCAAGCTAAAGTCAGTAGGGGGCGCTGATGAGCGATAGTCCTGGGTGCCGAGGGACTGGTCAACTAGCAGAAGAGAAGGCACACCCTGAGGTGGCTCCTGTGGCTCAGATCTCAGCAATGTGACTTCCAGCGCTGGAGGGGGAGTTCCTTCCACAAGGTCACTGCAGGGTAGCCTGGACCATCTTTCCTGAAATTGTTGGTTCAGTCCAGAAAACTGAAGGGAGTCAATATATTTACTTTTTAAAAAATTTCTTTTGGGAGAGTACTGTAGAAATCCGAAATTTTTATGTTTTAAAAATATGCAACGTTTCTGTGGTTTTTCTACAATTCTGTCACAGGTCGGCTGGTATATAATTGTGATGATTACAAGTGAGATTGTAAGAATGACTGACACTATGAAGACAGCTACAATGAACACACAATGAGATATCTTACAAAGTCCATCTCTGTACCAACTGTGTCACTGGGATTATTTCACGAAAGTTCCCACACTGTCTAAGGGATGCCATTTGACACAGGAGAAACTGAAAGGTTAGGTAAATGGCCGGCATCACAGAGCCCATAAGCGCCACCATCTAGGAAATGGATACTAAGTTATCTTATGCTATTATTTCTGCTGCAGTGCACTAATTCAAGTACTTAATAAGAATCATGTGATTAAGGTTCCTCATCTCCTGTTCTTGACAGTTCTGCAGTTCTGTGTTAATAAAATAAGAAACAAATATTTCTGGCAAAGAAATTTCCCATGCAGACTGCAGAGTATATCTGAGGTCACGGCTAGAGAACTTGTTACCATGCAGATTCCACAGACCTGGCTTCAGAACTAGGGATCCCACAGGATGGGGTGGGCTTAGAAATGTGCAGTGTATCAAGTTCCCCAGTCAGTGCTAGTGACAGGGACTATTCAGTCATGGTGAGAGAAACATCACTAGTCAGTCTGCTAAGTTAATGCAGAAAGTTGCGGGGGGGCGGGGGTGGACTCTGCTTAGTTCTGTTTGCAATCAGTTTTTACCACTTTGGTTCATATCTGTGGATAGAATAACCTCCCATGTCAAGGGAACTGAGCCTTAGAAACTGTCCATTTTAGATAAAATGCCTCTAAAACTGATCATCCCCTCCCCTTAAGGGGCTCCCTTTTAATCAGGGTGTTTTCAAATTTTATGTTTTCATCTCTAATAATGTCTCAGTTGGGTTCTAATATGCATTTAACAGCTGCTAATCTCTTGTTTAATAAGGAAACAGGCAGAAACAACAGGAATGACAAACTCTGAGAAAGATGGGACCAGGCTGGAGTAACCAACAGAAGCAGGAGCCCGTGGATGCAGTGTCAGTGTGTGTGGCCCAAATTTGGACACTCAAATCCCATATTTAACTGCTTTCTTGTAAATATTAGGCTGACAACAAGCTTAATGCTTCCTGATAATTAGAAGCAGCTTTCCTCTGTTATCAATACACAGTGGACAAACCCAGTTAGAAACAAAATGCAAAGGAATGACATGATTATAACCATTCTTTCTGTCAATTCTTCATTTGTATGACTTGCACTTAAATGTCACAGGGTCCAATCTATTAGATCAAATGTATCTGTTTCCATAAGTTATTTATCATGATTCTTGTTAAGTACTTTAAAAATCATGCAGTGGAGCACAAATAATAGCATAAGATAGCCTTATAGTTATTTCCCAGATGGTAGCTATACAAAGGTAGCATGTTTAAGCATAATTCATTTGTTTGGTATAGAACTTAATGACTAAAACAATAAAAACTTGGAGAAAAATATCAATGTGATTGTTTTTTATGCAAGTAACATGATTCAAATATTGTTATCATTGCAACCACAATACCAGGGAGAGTTAGAAATGCACAAAGAATAAAGAGGTTAGTTAGGATAGCAAAAAAATAGCAATTGTTATATCTGTTTTTATTGAGCACTTACTATGTACCAAGTGTTGTTCTATCCTTGTTACTTGAGAAACATGAAAAATAAAAATGCATATCACAAAATATGACTTTTAGAAAGGTGTTTCTCTTCTCCCATGAAATGCCAAACATGGGACTGGGATTAGAAATAAATGTTTCTCTGCTTTGGCATAAATATGGAAACTGGTGATATTTTTGTCATGCTGCCAGAAGGCCCTATCTAATTCACTGATGCTAGGTCTTGTGCTCATGGAAATGCATATATCTGATTTTGAGCAATGCATCAAAATTCACAAAATCCTAACAGCCACCATTTTTTGTGTGTACTACCTGCAGGCAAGTGCCAAAAGATGATACATGGCTTCCGTCTCTGACTATCCCTGTGCTGGTAATTACATTCCAGGAGCAAAGTGAGGCAGTAAGGACTGCACACCTTCATTATCCATTAGAAGCATGCTACATTAACCTTTGACTATTTACAGTGATGCCAATTAAATATTTGTGATGGCAGCATCAATAAGGAAGAAAATCTTGGCCAAGGCCCCATGTGCCCTTGGTGCCTCTGCAATTCTTTGTAAATAACATCCTGAATTTTTAACACATCAACCCACACAGAATGCACTCGATCAAATCATCTTTAAAATAAGCAAATCCTGCTGATCCATTACTTCACGAGGCCACGGGGCAAGTGCAGGCAAACACCCACCATTGACAGGCCAGCACAGAGAGCATTTGACTCTGGGAAAAGGCATCAGTTAGCATTTAGATGGACATCAAGGCAGCCAACAGTGAAGCCTGAGCCGGGCAGAACGGCGTGCTGCGTTCTCTGGGGTGTGTGAGCCTTCATGACTGCTGGCTAGATCAGGGACAGAGTGACTCCCAGAACAAGATAAAGAGGAAAACCAAACAGTGGCCACTGTTTTCCCAAACCAAGAGTAAAATGGGTTTGGGCCAGATGGACACATGGTGCATGAGACCTTCCATTTAGGAATTAAAGGCTGCATTGAGACAGAATCTGCCTGCCTTGCCTCTCCCTATGATTATTCTTGCTATTTTCTCCAGATCACTTCACTAGCTGTTCCCTTTACAGCAATACATTTCTCTTTACCCCTTCACCAGATAGTACACAAGAGCACCTAATGGGGGAACAGCTGAGAAACACAGTTGGAGCTCAGAGGATTGGACTAATCTGCAATGGGCTGGCTTATGAAGAGGTAGCATCACAGAGGTCAGCTTATGGAAAGGTAGGATTTTCAGAAGCTGCTCAGACATTTAAGGTGGACCAGGTAAAATAGAGGAGACACTACACACTCACTGGGAAGCAACTTCAAGGAAAGTCTGGAGAGAGGGATCAGATCGGAAAGCATGTAGCAAGGGACATAGCGGGGCAGAATAAAACAGTGACACTAAAATAAAGTGGCATGGTCCAAGAATCCAATGAGAGAGAAGTTCAGATGGCCAAAGGGAGGTGACTCTTTGGCAAGTTTTCACTAGTGACCCTTCACAAAGTAAGCCAGAAAAGGAAATTCCAAAAGTTGCTGAAAGATTAGGTTTTAAGTGTTCAGAACTTGTAGGGGGAAAGGAGAAAAGAACACAAAGTGATGGATATATTAATTAGCTTGATGCTATTATTCCATAAAATATGCATGTATCAGAACATCACCAAATGTATGTATTTATATATATGGTTTTATACATATAAATATGTATAACCATGTATTTATATATATGGTCATCTTTAAATAAAAGCAGAATTAAATTTAAAATAAAAAGAAAAGGGCATAAGGGAACTTTCTTGGAATAGCAATTCTGGCATCTGGTTTGGGGTCACGGTTACCTAGTTGTATTCAACTATTAAAACTCAAAGTGAAGACATATGATCTGTGGATTTTACTGCTCAAATTTTACTTATAAATTTTACGGTGCGAACATGGCCTCATTTTAAAAATAAAATATAGACAACAAAAAGTCAGGTACCCCCTGCTTTTCAGTCACTCCAGAGACTCTTTGGAAGACATAAAATCAAACCCTCAAACTTTCCACACAGGCCGACCTCTCCAGCCTTCACCTGTTCTCCCTAGAAGAATGCTGTTCTCTGCATTCTATGGATAGCCAGGCACTGGCCCCACATCCAGCTTTGTACTTGGAGTTCTCTGTGCTTCCTGGGATGTTCTTGTCCTAGTCATCTTGCCCCCCAGCAAAGCTGGCCATGCTTCCATTTTTCCCATCTATCTGTTCATTGCTATCCCAACAGTACTCTCATCTGCTCTAATCCTTCCTGTTCACATGCTTTCTGGTCTACCATCACGCTCTTCCCCTCATCAGACAGTAAGCTCTGTAACTGGAGGGAGGTAGCTACAGCCAGGATTGTAGCACAGGATCTGGAACATAGTAGTTGATTAATAGAGTTTTTTTTTGTAAATTAATGCATATAAACTACCTTTTACAACTGCATAACCCCGTTGCACTAGAAATAAATCCCTCAGGGTCAGGGACACGTCTTCATCATTTTTGTATCACTGCTGTCAAGCTCTGGTGCCTGACTCATAAAAGAAACCCATGAAAATTGTTGAATTTATAAATGTGTTTAAATTTACATTTAACATACCTTCAACTGGAAATTCCAGGACCATTTTATCTTTTAAAGAAATTCATTTGCCCCTAAGAAATATACTAATTTATATAGTTTTAAATCACAGGAAAGTAAAGTAACTAAAACTTTCTTCCCACCAGTAAATTAGACTTGACTCCTGACTCAAGGGGTTAAGAAATTTACCAGCAAGGAACTCACTGGGTCTTCTGCAGGGTAGGAGGCAGCAGCAAAACGTAATAATCAAACTATTTGAAAATGATAAACTTTGAAGAACGTTTTTGATTCACTTTCAGTAGACTGCATAAGTATATTGGAATAATGAGTGACACATTTTAGCAATGGTGAGTGACCTGGCTTCCTGTTTTATTTCTACTATCAGAATTGCAAACAGCAAACCAACTATTGATTCATGCAACAACATGGGCAAATCTCCTCACAAATTCCCTCAAATGATTTATACTGAATGACTGCATTTATATAAAATTCTAGAAAATCTGAACTTACATACAGAAGTAAGAAGAAGCAGAATATTGGTTTCCAAGGAATTAGGGTAGGGGCGGGGATGTATTACAAAGCATGAGTACAGGTTTGTGGCAATGGAATTGATCATGGTGATGGTTTTATGGGAATAAACATGTTGAAATTTGCCAAATAGCATGCTTCAAGTATGTGGACCTTATTGTCTATCAATTATACCTCAACAAAACTGTAACATGTAAAAATGAAATAAGAAGTCTTCCCTTGGCATAATTATTTTTTAATTTTAAATACACTATCAAATTAGCAGCATTAAAAAAAAATCTTTGGACATATACTGGTTTAAATTTTTGTGCATGCACTGGGTACATGCCAGCAGCTGGGTGGAATGCATCCCTTCCTTTCTGTTCCCTGTTCATTCTTCTCTTTTGTAAAAATCAGCTCAGATATCAGTACTCCTAACTCCTAGAAAGATGTCCGATGATAGTTGTCCTTGTCCTGAGCAGCCAGCAATCCCTTGGATCTGTGCTCAAGATCCCACAACACTTGATGATAATAGGCTAGTCTCTCTTAAAGCCCGGTACTATGAAAAGCTTCTTTTCATTCAAATCCCTCACCAAATACAGTGATTAAGTAGCGTGCATTCACCTGCCTATGCAAAACTTCCCCTGCCCACTGCAGGAGCTGCCCAGAGCCCACAAGATCCTTCTTCCTCCCTATAGCTGGCTGGTAAAATAAGGCACAGAGTTTAGGACTTGGACACCTGGCCCTTCCCATCCAGGGCTGTGATGGCTTGCAAATGAGACAAAGGTGAAGGGAGAGTTCAAAAGCTGAAGTAGCCGAGAAGCTTCACTACCAGGGACATGATTGTCCCTACCACCCCGATCCTTTGGCATGGTTTAGGCTATGGCTTTTGTTGCCAAATCTCCTTCTGTTCTTGTCTCCTTTATCAACCTTGTTTTCTTGGCTTCCTGATGATTCTAGAAGCTACCTGACATTCTTCCAATACGTTCCTTTTCTGCTCAGATTGCTTACAAATTAGAATCCTGGCGCACACAAAAACCAGCTGGCACAAAATACAGGGTCTAGGAAGAAAGAATAAGTGAAGGAGGAGCAGAGGCGAAGATGTTTAGAATCTCCCCAGGAACACTGCTTCCAGGGAATCCTGGGTTATCAAAATGAATCTGGATTCCTGACTTCCTAAAGCCACAGAATGATGCCCAGGGACCCACTCGGAGTGCTCTGTCTCCTTGTGACATCAGTTTTCCCCCTAGGTGAATTCTGTTTCATAGAGAAATCACAGGAGTTAAGTCAGGATTTTTAACTTAACACAATTAAGTTCTACCTGTGGAAAGACCAGGGCAATGATGTGATAGTTATATTTTCAGAGATGCTGGATACTAAAGCATGGTTCAAAGTCAGAAGAAATCCAAATCTAAGATTCCAAGTTGGAAAATCAAAGGGGCTTTTGTCATTTCTATCTTCTTCATCCATAAATAGCATCTCCGTAGGAGAAAAGATGTTTATCTTTCTTCACTGAGGAAATGCCAACGTATTTCTTTAGTTAATTTTTTCTAGTGAAGTGTTTGTCTATTTCTCATTGATTTGTCAGGGCTGATAATTTTAGGAGTGACTGTCAAGCAATTGTTAAAAATGTGGGTTTTGCCCTCAAACAGGCATTGTTCCAAGTCTAATTTCACCACATCTTGTTTGTGTGGCTTTAGGCAAGTGTTTGCTTTCAGTTTTGCTGTTTTTGTTTTTGGTATTTTCTTTTTGCCTTGAGTATTAAGTGGGATATAACAAGAGTCTCCACATTGCAGGAATTCAGAGAGATGATCCACAGAAAATACTTAGCACAATACCTGACAACATAGGACATTTCCCATTCAATGCTAGCTGCAAACATTAGCTTTAAATAAGTTACATTAGTTGAATTTTCTTTTAATTCACATTGGCACTATAGCCTAAATCTAGCAGTGATGTCAGAAAACTTTTTCTGGAAAGGGCGAGATAAGGATTAAATTTTAATTAATTAGTAATTAATAAAAGTAATATTTTACATTTTGTGACCCGGAATATCTCTGCCACAGTTCTTCAATGCCCCTGTAGCCTGAGAGCAATCACAAATGATCTATAAACCAATGGACGGATGTGCTGTGCTTCAGTAAAATCTCAGATATTCAAATTTTGATTTTATGTAATTTTCACATCATAAAATATTTTGTTCTTTTGATTTTTCTCAAATATATATATATATATATATATATATATATATATATATATATATATATATATATAACGATCCTTAGTTTCATGCATCACACAGAAACAGGTGGCTGGTCACATGTGGCCCAAGGCCTGCAGTTTTCCACTCTTCATTTGGAGATGAGTCCTGTGTATGGATGTCCCTTGTTTGAGACACAAATTCATTTGGATTCCTTCACCAGGTCCTGCTGTGAAATGACATGCTGGTAGACAATATGGTAAAACTTGATCAACAAAGCCAGCACGCCACTTTGAGATCCTCAGAGGATGTCACAAAGACCATATCAAGTGCCAAGATTTCCTTGACACTGCATTTTTTAAACTTTGGATAAAAAGTCACAGCAGCTATTCAAGTCTATTTCTACTTGGTTGTTAGAAAAATTCTCTCCACTTTCATTCTATTAGAAGCATCTTGAAAGGAAATTAACAGTTTGTCACCTTAACAGTGTGAAATTATGCAGATGAAAACTGTAATTTTTAAAAGATAATGTCTTTTATTCATTTATATTCATAAGCATTTACTAGGAATATCTGTATTTAGAGAATTTTTAAAAGAAAAATGCTTCACAAATCATAAAAAATATCCCTACATGAAAAGGATTTGCTTAACTATGCCTCCAGTTTTATTCCAAGATCTTATCTAACTCCCAACCAGCAATGCCTTGATGACTTGTATAATGCACCAGACTATATATACCTGCAGTTTGCCATAAAACAAATGTCATTGTGAGGTTAAAAGCGTGTTTTAGTTCCTCTGCTTACGGCAACATACTACAATGAAAGTAAAAATTCTTATTCAAATGTCTACTAAAATTGATATGCATTTAGTGTCCCTTGTATTTTCCTTGATAGTTATCCATACATATGTAAATTTTATAAACATCCTACATTTAAAAGTAGATTCAGCATTTTTGATGCTTCTCATTTATAACGTCCCAACTCTGCCTCCTCCAGCCACCTCCTTAAGAAACCAAAATAGGCTTATGAGGCCAGTACTGTAATGTCCACATCTGGTTATCAGAGCCATATTTCCTTATTAAAAAAGAAACCAAAAGCTGTTTCTATATGCTTGGTTTCTCCGTCTGTTTTTATCCATTCAACAGTAGTTTCACATATAGCCAGGCATGTGCCAAACTGAGGGCCAATAATAAAAAATACTGACTTAATATAATTTGCTTCCTTGGCTTCTGGGAAAACAGAAAGCATTGAAAACTGTTTTGTTTATTAGTGAAGCTATTGTAGACGGTGATTGGGGTTTCATTATAAGGGGCCTGCAAACAGTTTTAGCACAAATGCCAATATACATTTTAGAATCCAGTGCAATTTTAAGTATTTTCATTCAAATGGTTTTGCAGAATCTACAACTCGAAAAGAAATATATTGTGTTTTAACACCACCACCAGCTACTACACTATTTGTTGCATTGATCTCCATTGTGAATGCTTCAAACCTTTCCATTTCCATAAAATGTAATGGGCAAACATATTCCCTGGAATCCCGAGGTATGATTAGTTACTAAGCAATCAGAAAAATCACAGCAAGGCATACTTCTGAAAGGAATTAGAAAGAGTAAAGATCACTTCTCTATTTGTGTTACATAGCGAACCACACAATACCTCATCGATGGTACTGTATGTATTAGCTAACCACCATGGGCTAGCTGGAGGCTCATACATCAATGAAAAGATCTTTGTCAATTGCTGTATGCCTCATTATCTCACTAAGATTTCTTGGCAACAATTAACAGTTACCCAATTCATAGAAATTGCCTTTATTATTTTTGAAGCAGCTACTTTCTTTGGCTTTAATGACTAAGAGAATAGAGACAGATGTCTCTGTTGCTAGGGAGACTGAATTTAAAAAAAAAAAAAAACCTTTGAAATGAAGTAAATAAGCAACTACCATCTTTTTTTAAAAAAGGAGAATTCTGTTAGTTTTGAATTAACTGTTTGTTTTAAAAACAAACCAGCAGTAGCTCCAATTTTTGCAGGAACTACACTAGAATAGTTTATTAATGTTCGCTGACAGTTATAAATCATTAAGAAAATAAAGAAAGTAAAGAAAAATAGGCCCACCTGTGCACTCAGTATCAATTGAGGCTATTTATCCAAAACCTGTATGTCTTTGTAATGGTACCTGAATTCAACAGGAATCACCTTTTTACATGATCTGTCAGTCTCTGCTCTGAAGATGAAGCAACTCCGCCCTGAAGTAGGAGCAAGAGGCCTCCCAGGCAGACAAGCTTTGCCTGGGGAGTTCTTAGGTCTGACGCCTTCTCAGCCAGCTTCCCTCCAACCTGCAGCCCCTGTCCAGGCCTCTCAACTCTGAAAAGCAAAGGATCTAGGCCAAGTGCTGTTCGGCAGCTGGTCCTACCCTAAGTGGGTTTTTTCCCCCTTAAAACTGCTCTTTCTGCCCATCCCTTCTCCTCCATCTTTAACTCCAGATAGTTTGTAACACGCCTAAGGCGCACGTGTTTTCACTATCTTGCACATAGACATCCCCTTCTGCAGCAGCCACCATCCCACTCCTGATCTCAGTGGGCTTTCCGAACAATGATACTGTTACAGGAAAGAAAAAACAAATACAGTTGGAAATGAAACAAAATTACACGTAATAAAGCACAATTGCAATACACCCCAATTCTTTGAAAGACCTCCTAATCTCCTTTGGAATCTATACAAAATCACCCGGAATATCTTCCTCATCCCGTTCTAATTAAACCACTGCCAGGCATCAACATTCAATTTAAATATAAACCAAAAATTGAATAGGACATTTTTCTTGCTTACTTTGCTTAGATATTTTGTACAGGATTTAAAAGCATAGCAAACTATTTTGTCTCTCTTTCGGTACGTGTTATACACCATCGTCATAATTTAAAATGACACATAGGATGTAAAACATGCAAAATAAATGTACCTTCCTGTTCTTATTTATGAAAATGTTCAGAATTACAACTACAATTTTGCCTTCTGTGGCCTGGGGACCTGAGCACTATTCATAATATTCTTCTGTTGCTAAAAGTATATTTTGTGTTCTAAATGCTACAATGAACAACCTTACAAGAAAATTTCATTCAAAGTGTTTCTGTACCTTGGATTACAATTTTAATTTACTGAGGTGAATTAGTATGGAAGACAGCAACAGAGTCACACTGGGTGAAACATTATACACATAACTAATGTGGCATTTTGGGTGAATGCAGTGACTTTGGGGTCTGAGACCCTGGACTCAGATCCCATGTCAACAATTTAAGTAAGGTGGGCTTCAACTGATTGCTTGACTTTCTCAAGTCTTGGTTTTTCTGATGATAGATAACTGTGGATATTAATCACCTCATAAGTTTTCTGTGACACTTAGAAAGAGGTGATTAATATAAATATTTGGTGTAATGCCATTAACAAAGTGATTATCACCATTATTGTTAGGTGAGTCTCTGTTTTCTGGGAGTCTTCATTGAACTAAATCTATAGCTTCCAAAGTTTTCATGGGAGTTGAGGATCTCTAAGTTCTAGGCATTGCACTAGATCTGATTGTGGTCTATTTCCATGTGCTCATTATCTCATGACACTTCACTGACTTTATTCATCACAGCCTGGTCATCACAGCCAAGTGAACGAGGTGCTTCTACTCTGTGCATGGCTTACTTCAGCTTTTCTGAAACTGCACACACTCCAAAACCACTCCCCTATATTTGAAATTGGCCCTAAACATTATCCCCCTGTTAAAGAGTTCTGTTTTTTTTTTTTTTTTTTTTCTTTTTGGTACTGGGAATTGAACCCAAGGGTACTTTACCACTGAGCCACATACCCAACCATTTTTTTTTTCTTATTTAGACTAGGGTCTCACTGAATTGCTTAGGGCCTCACTAAATTGCTGAGGCTGGCTTTGCACTCGCGATCCTCCTGCCTCAGTCTCCTGAGTTGCTGGGATTACAGGCGTGTGCCACAGCACACCTGATAAAAATTCTTGATGAACTCTGACTACTTCATACATTACAGAAGAGATCCTTTGCTTTTTATACCATATGCAGGACATCTGTTTAACATGTGTCTATTGGGTACCTACTCTGTGCAAGGTCCCATTCCAGTTAATAGAAACACAAATACTGAACAAGTCAGAGAAATTTTGTACCCATTGGATCACTACATCTTAGTGGTAGAAGAATTTTTTAAAAAACTAATAAAAGGAACTAGTTTCAGTTAGACATTTGGAAAGAAAAAAATAGGAGAAGCTGATTCGAGAGTAACCAGAAAGACATGGGAGTTGAGAGCAAAATGGCAAGAAGGAGTGGCCATGTAACAATCTGGGTAAAGGCTGCTGTTATAAAGGGACAAAGGGAAACACAGACCATAAAAGTAGGAATGTCCTCTGTATGCCCAATCAGAAAGCACAGGGCTAGAGCAGTACATATGCATGTGGCAGGTGCCGGAGATGAAGTGGGAAAGGTAAGCACTGAGGTGGTACTCAGGTCTGGTTGCTTGATATTATCTGGTTATCTTTTGCAAAATATGAATGTGTGGTCCCCACACACATGCCAATTAATCACAATGGCTGAAGGCAGAACCCATACAGTGGTGTGTGTGTGTGTTTTAACATTTTCTAGATGATATTGAAGTGTAGCCAGTATTGAAAGCTACTGATAAGGTATTTCAAAATTCTCAATTAGGCGATATTATTACTGGGGTTTTTGTTTGTTTGTTTTTATTAATTAATGTTCCCCGTGACTTTTGAGCATCTTGTGTCTCCATTTGAGGTTTGCATTCCAGGCATTTTGATTGTTACATCTTTGCAAAACACCAGCTCATAGAACCATGCATGCAATAGGTGCACAATACAAGGCTCTGATTGTCTTCTGTATGCTTAAATCTACTCAAGCGCATGAGAAACAGACTCATGCTTCCAGGCATCTTCCCAATTACATTTTAAAAAATAAACAAACAGGTGCACACAAACACCAGCACTTAGCAGCTGGCTTCCATCATGCATTTCTTAAAGAAAAAATGGGGGGGAGAAAGAAAAAGAAGAGAAGATATTGGCTAGTTATTCTCCAAAATATTTGCAAAGGAGACAAATGAAGGTCCTTTTAATTTTTGGTTTGGAGGTGAGCAACACCAGGACCTTCAGCAATGAGGATGAGATTATGAGGGCCAAGACTCCCTGGTACCAATCAACATTCACCAAGAAACCATCTCCCCGGATAGGTGACTTCTCTAAGAGGAAAAAGGAGTGTCATCAGTGTTGAAAGACAGAAATCCAAGGTACAGCACAAAGGACTAGCTATGAAGGTCACGCAGGAAGGAAGGGGAGAACATAAGCAAGGGACTGTGGCTTCTGAAATGACTGCTGGCACATGCAGAACACCAGAGTCGTTCCAGGACTGTTTGAGGGGGGTCTAGCTGTGACATCTGTCACCACAATGGCAGCCAGGGTTGGTTTCAATTCATTTCTGCTTCATAGTCTCAGTTTATGAGAAGGCCCTTCCCAACTGGAACAGAATCGTTCTTGGGTGGTGGGTGAGAGGAGCTGCCAGAAGTATGGAGAAGCTTCTCCTAATGCAATATGTGATGGGAAAGGAGTTCAGCTCTTGTTCGTTTATTCCTGAATTCTCATAGGGGATACAAAAGGAACAGAATCTGTGATCACTCAGGACTGATGTCAACAGCCTGTCTCCTGGTGCTACTCAGAACATGACCTGTAGGAGCTCCTCATCTTAAATTGCATTCTAAAATTATAGCATGTTTATGTGTAGCTTTGCTACTTGTTATTTATGACAGCCTTTTTGAAATTGTACCTGGGTTGAATCCCACATCTGCCACCTACTAGCTCTGTGACCTATGCAATCCACCAGAATGCAACTCCACGAGGATGAGAGCATTCAATCAGGTTGTTTTTCATGACACTTTTATGAAAATGCCTATCATGAACACGTCAGCCTTCATTTGTGTGTCTCTAAAATGGGAGTGATCATAGCATGTACATCATACATTCTTATAACCATTAAATGAAATAATGCTTGCAAAGCACTTTGCATATTGCATGGTGAATAATAAACACTCAATACTGTTTAGAAGAACACTCAATACCAGTGTGAGAATAAACCTTTGTAGAGAAATATTAATGATAATAAGATAACTCCCTAATTATCTATATATATATTTTAACAATGGAAGTGCACTTTTTCAGGCCACCTACCAATCATGTTCACTATCTGATACCAAATGCAGGCTGTGAACTTCCAACTAAGGACTGTATTTCTAATAACAGCAGGAAATTGTATCCAGATTTTTGATTCACCTATTTCAGCGTCTTTGCTTGGGAAACTCCTCCCTTTTCATTTTGAGCTCAGTCTAGGAGAGAATAAAATCACCATGGTGACAACTGCCCCCTCTTCGGAGGATATTCAAATTTATGTTGAGCTTTTCTCCAATGCGGCTGTGTCTTGCCTTTAAATTGTCTCTTGAAGTCACTCCAAGGTCAGGGAAATTTCTTTATCACTCACGGTCGCCATCAAGGACATAAAAGAGCAATTTGGAGTTCCTTTTGGAGTTCTGGAATTGATAAATTAGATAATAAATAAATCTACTGTATCTGAGTCAGGCAAATGATTGACTAGGACCCTTGTGTTAAAGAAATTGTAGGTGATGCGATTAATAGCCTCCGGCAGTAAAAATGTAGCTGTAATATATATATATTTTTTTGTTCCTGCAGCATCTGATCAAGACATTCATCCAATGAGAGTCACTTTGTTCAGAAAGTCGCCAGACATCATGCCAAGTTGGGTTCTGATACTGACACAACTGGTAAAAAAATTGGACTCTTTAGAGTAAACACAGGATACTTTGAGTTATACTGTGAAATAATCACTGTTTCTCTGCTCTGTTCTGCTTCATCAGGAGATAGAAACTGAGAAAAGTCAGGTAAGAATGGTTGAAGTTTTAGGGGGCAGGAAGGGATGGCATCTCTTCCCATGAGGGGATTAACTGCAATGGTGCATGTTCTGTTAGCCAAGCTCACCCAGACTGTGGTCTTCACCTGCTAGCTAAGTCCCAGAATTACTAAGTCCCAGAATCACCTGTTGACATTTTCTTTGCTATTGTTGAATATTCCAATTTGGTCTAAACCATTTCTACATCTTGCAGAAATTTTCAATCTGATTTGTATAAAGGACTACAACGACTCCCCAAAGCAATGCCACAACAAGAAATTTAGAGGTCTTTTGAAGCCAAGTCCTGAGTGCTGTACCATTGAACCTTCAAGGTCTGTCTAACACAGGCAGCAGGGAAGTGGGTGACAAACCAGTGGGCCCTCATCACTGTGCAGGAAAACCTGAGAGGGTGTGGTGTGGAACCTCTGGTTACAGAGTATCTATAGCCTTCCTTGCAAAAAATGTCACTGCCATTTCTTATACCTGAATTAGGCAGCACACCAAAAGCAGAATCATCCTATCAATGCCTAATTCCACATGTCTAAACCTAAATTGATGAGCTTCCCTGAGTGATTTATATTAAAGAGGATGCTCTGGAGGGTTAGACTAGAGCATTCAGGGAACTTCTGAAGGACTCTCCCTTGATGTCCTTGACTTTGAAAGAATACACACACACACACACACACACACACACTCACACTCACTCACACTCACACACACACACACTAACAGTCTAGTACCTAATTGTGTGTCCTATGAATTATCCTGCTCAGTGGTCCTGTTAGAACAGCAATGTCACTGGGTGGAAGCATGATCTCTCTGCTCTTTGCCACCCTCCACCACTGGCAATCCATGATGAGTAAAACCAATCTGTTCCTTCAAGGAAACTCGGTGTAACATTTACTGTCCCAAAGCCTCTCATAGTCCTCCCAAGAGTGACATCTACGAGTGCTGTGGGCCTCTTGAATCGATTTAATATCTCAGTGTGTGCTGGGGACATTTCATCTGACAGTGGTAGGTCTCCAGAACACTTCGGTAATGACTCTGCTGACCCTGCTGAAGGTCATGCATCTATTAAACAGAATTAATTTGCTTTTTCTCTCCTTTCTGATCCCATCAAAATTCTTAGATGCAGTCATACAAATATCAAATGAACACAGGGAAGGTCCCTAGGTGGAAAGAATGTTTACCAAGCACCTACCAGAGCCCAAGCCTCTGCTTAGGCACAGGGGATCCAGTAATAGGCAAATCAGACAGGACCACCATCCTCCTGGGGTTTAGACTCAAGAAATGCAACACCTGAATAAAACAGGCCAGTCCACAAAGACTTCTTACTTGTATTTAAATCATAGAGAGAAGTGGCCACTGATTCCTCTTGCCTGAATGTGGTTTGCAGGACTCTAACCCGAAAACACCTGCAGTCCAGTGCTGACTCACAGGGCTACATCACTACTCTCTGGTGAGACATGAACAATCGAAGCATTCCTCATCATACCTTTACTTCTTTTGTATGTGAACCTTCTATTATGATCCCATTGAATACCCCTGGTATTTAGATAATATCATCTTTTTTTTATCAGCTCCATATAATGCAATATTTCTCAACTGCATTTCAAGCATTAACTTACGAGGGCCATCACCTCATTTCATTGGCATTATTTGTTATCATTTTCATCTCTCTTAAGTATATTATTTTAAAAGTCATTTATTAAAACAGAATTAAAGGTATTTTTTTTAAATGTTTTCATTTGTTATGACTAGATGGAAACATAAGAATCATTTCTTTAAAGTTCCTAATTTCAAACTAAATACAATTTGCTAATGAAAGTTCTTTCTGAACTTGTATCTTTTAAAAAATAAATACATTATTGCATTTAAGAAAGTTATTTAAATTATAGTACAATAGTTTCTCCTTTTCTCAGGGTCTATATTCCAAGGCCTTCAGTTAATACCTGAAACCTCAGATGATATAAACTTTATATATAATATGTCTTTTTGTGTGCATACATATAATCAATAAATCTAAATTTACAAATTAGACACAGCAAAATATAGCAACTAAAAATAGAACAATTAAAAAGAGTGATAAAGTGGGGTCAAATTGATAATGGGGATGGTACTAAGTGACCAACAGGCAGGTAGCATATACAGCATGGACACATTGGACAAAGAAATGACATATTCCAATGACATATTCAAATGACAGAGAGAGACAGTAGAAATCACCACCACACTCAGAATGGTATACTATTTCAAACTCAGGAACTATTTTTTTATGGAATTTTCCATTTAATAGTTTTGGACCAGAGTTAACTATGGATAACTTAAACCATGGAAAGCAAAACCTCAGAAAGCAAAACCTCAGATAGTCACAATCTGAGATACCCTACTTAAAGAAAAGGATGCTTGAGAAAAAATTTGAAAATACCTTCTCACTGTCCTGTGTCCATGTCTCACTGTTCTAGTCATCATGTAAAGGTCTCCCTGTACCATTGGTAACATGACTTTTGCTCTTTTGGTAACAATGCCATGCTAGGCAATTGCAATCCTTGGCAAGTCACTTTTATACCCTCTTGCAGAAGAAACTGAAACTTTGAGAGGTAACAAGTAAATGACATTTCCACCTGTCATAAGGATTTAATGAGTAAGAGGAGGAAGAGCAGAGTGGAATTTGAATTCTCCTGCTGTCATTCATTAACTGTGTGACCTTGGATGGACTATTTAATATCTCTGAGTTTTGCTTTCCTCATCTGCAAAATGAGATAGTATCAATTCCTGTCTAACACTGTGGTAAATGTTTTGAAGTGGCTGCAGTGAGAGTCTAACACAGCAGTTGGCATGTAACAGGCCCTCAATGAGCAGTTGTTATTATTCTGCAGTGCGCTTATCAAATCCCAACCTATTATTTACTGCTCATTCCGTGCCATGCATTCTCTCTGATACTCTCCCTTTTGTGCTAGGCCCACAATGATACCTGCATTGATAACTCTCTCCTCTGAATTTCATATCACTTATTTCATTTTTTTTTTTTTTTTACTGAGCCAACCTGATCTCCCAATGTAATTGAACCTTTTAGAAAGCAAGAAAGACTTACAGACTTCTTTTTAAAAAGCACTATTCAACACGTTATATACTCCTAAAAGATACAGGAGGAACACTTATAAAATTAATTTTTTTAAAACTGAATCTTAAATGAAGAGAGAAGGGTTATGCCAGCAGTACTTGGAAGGTAAATTCTGACCCAAGCAAAAGGAGAAGAGCAGAGTGTCTTTGGTTTTCTGAAGAAGTCTCCCCCTTCCTGTTGACTGCCCACAACACTCCACGTGAACAGCATCTTCTTCTGCCAGAAGTCACTGAACCCTCCTCAGAAAAACGAGGACATGCATGTTTTTGGTAGGAATGAAATAACTCAACATCCCAGATAAGATGCTTTGTTTGACCAAAGATTGTCATATTCTGATACATGTTCAGTTGAGGGGAAGGGAGGGGGCACGGAGTTACAAATGATGGTGGAATGTGATGATCATTATTATTCAAAGTACATGTATGAAGACGCGAATTGCTGTGAATATACTATGTATACAACCAGAGATATGAAAGATTGTGCTTTATATGTGTAATAAGAATTTTAATGCATTCTGCTGTCATATAAAAATAAAAATAAATAAAATCACAGTAGAAAGTTAGAAAAATATAGGGGAAAAACAAACATGAGAAACTGCATATGATCCATTATTTTTCTTCTCAGAAGTAACCACTTTTAGCAATACCTGGTATATCCTGGTCATCATTGGTTTTAAGGTTCTTTTTGTGTAATTTTAAAATAAATATACTGGAATTAGTTTATATTTTTTGAAAATAATACTTAAAGCTATTTTCAGATATATATATATATATATATATATATATATATATATATATTCTTTGAGAAAAATATAATTTTAAGGGACACACCATACTTCAAACTTTGGATATGATTATTTAGTCAAACCCTTATTAGTAAGCATTTAGTTTCTTTTCAAACTGCTCATGCTTTAAATGATTGTTTGGAAAACATCCTTCTAGATATAACCTTACGTCTGATGCTGATTCTTCTCTTAGAATAAAAGATTAAATGTATAATAACAGAGTCAAAAAGTACATGCCTTTTAAGATCCTCAGTATTTTTCACTAGTATAAATGGTGATTGGTAATAGTGAACACTGTATCTTTACCATCCCCAAAGATAACATTTTTAAAAGAAAACACCTTCGATAATTTGCATGTGAGGCCAATACTGATAGCTTATACTTTGATTTTTTTAAAAGACACTACTTAATCATCCAAAGAAAATACCAGCAATATATATGCTCATTACAATTATTTTCTCTTCTTTGTTTTCTCTAAGTAGCAATACCATTTTCTTTTCAATTTGGACAATACAGATATCCCAAATGGCCACATTTCAACTTGAGCTTTGTTTAGCAAAAAGTACAGAAATAAACTTGATGAATTCATTTCAAATATGCTAAGGTATTTCAGAGAGGGACAGAGGTAATCCTAACTATTTATTCTTCCATACTGGTAAATTTACCCAGAATTTAAAATATATTTGTAACTCCCAAATCAAGACTTACAAAAGAGAGCACTGAAAATTTTGATCCACCCAACATGTCTGTCCCAAGACTAATTCCACCAGGGGATCCTCTTCCTTGTTTCAGTTTTCATATTGTAAACAAGTGTTCTTCTACTGCCTACTGAATACCATTTTTTACACTTGGATGCTTTTTATTGGTGACTTTGCTGTTTATGATGGCCCCCATGCACAGTGCTGAGTGCTCTCTAGAATTCCAAAGCACCAGAAGACTGTGTCATGCTTAGTGACATGCTTAGTGGGAAAGTGCATGTGCTAGATGAGGTCTGCTCATGTCTGAACAGCACTGGTGGCTGGCCATGAGCACAGTGTTAACAAATACACAGTCTACATTCAACAAGACATCTTAAAATAGAGACACTAAGGAAGGCCACATGCTCATTTGCTCATTGGTTGATACAAATTTTGTCAACTTGAGCTTTTTGTTTCCAAACCCCATATTTCTACCCAATGAGATGGCTCAGGATTCCTTAATTCCATCTCTATGGAGACTTTATTGAATGTGACTGCCAGGAACAAGAATCAATTGTATTTACTGACTTTCTTGCTATGACTATCATCTTATACACTTACATTCTTTATGAATATACATACTCTGTAACGCATTTGCTACGGATCTTGGTATGGTGTTCATGGATGCACACCTGTACACATACTTGCACACACACATAGCAAATAACCTCTCAAGCATATTAAGTATGCTCTTTTGACTTATTTATAATGTATATTATGTAAAATGATATTTAGTTTCATTAAATTCATATTTTAGTAATATATTTTTATTATTTAGAGTTTTGGTCAGTTGAAACTCATATTTTTTCCATTTATTTTCTCAGTGCCAGGTGAAATTGCTTGGTTTTATCCAAATTCTGTTCTTTTGTTCATTATGGTTCATAAGATTTAATGATACAAAAACATTTTTACAGGCTACTTTTGATTTTTTTTTGCAACAATTTTTTTTTCCCCTGTGTGTGTTTGTGGGGAAATGTGGTGCTGGGATTAAACTCGAGGACCCTCACTTGCTAGAAAAATTTCTACCACTAAGCTATATTCTTATCTCTTTTTTATTTTTAATTCCAGGGAGTAAATACACTGATGCTTGACCACTAAGCTACATCCCTACTCCTTTTTATTTTGAGACAGTGTCTCACTAAGTTACCTAGGGTCTCTATAAATTGTTGAGGCTGACTTTGAACCTGCAATCCTCCTGTTCCTGCCTCCCAAGCTGCTGCAATTACAGGTATGTGCCACCGTGCCTGGCCCCAGTTCTTTTATTTTACTTTTGAGATTAAATCTCATTAATTTGCCTAGGCTGGCTTTGAGCTGGTGATCTTCCTGCCTCAGCACAGCCACTCCACACCAGTAGCTGGGATTACAGGTGAGTGTCACCAGGTCCAGCTTTATGAATGTTCTATAATAGTAACATGACCCATTCAAAGGTATTCCTTCTCAATTTTATAAATGAGCTAATTAAATGTTTTCAGTAGTATTTAGAACTACTCTTCTTAGTTCATGTTACAAATGTTTAATTGATTTGTATACTCAGGACTTGCAAACCAAAAGCTATATCCCAATGATAGTTGGCAAATAGCTATAAATACACTACTCCCACTTCAATATAACTGATGAACATGGGAATTTAAAAACACAATATATAACTTTAAAATATATGCAATTAATTTACTATGCTATACCTTATCAGATATTCTTTATAATAATATCTTCCCCTAGAATAATCCCATTTTTTGATTGTCCAGAAGAATCCTAGCAATAAATAAGTATCTACAAATAATCAGATTGAAAGACAATAGTTTTCTTCCTCATAATTGTTCAAGTATAAGCATGTTACTTAACCTGTTGTGACCTTAGTTTTCAGAAATAAAGAAGACTTGACTTTATAGTTAAACAAAATGATCTATGTTAGAAAGAAAAAAAAATATTTAGAACACATTACAAGGTTTTTATTTAATAGTGGTTCCTTTCTCTTTTTTCCTTTTAATCACTGTTATGTTAAACTACCACAGGCATTATGGATTGCTTTTAGTTCTATTCATTCTTTAAATTTCT
Source organism: Marmota flaviventris (assembly GCF_047511675.1). Classification (NCBI taxonomy): domain Eukaryota; kingdom Metazoa; phylum Chordata; class Mammalia; order Rodentia; family Sciuridae; genus Marmota; species Marmota flaviventris. Next base: position 14,650,394 of record NC_092502.1, read on the forward strand.
AAGAAAATATTTTGGTAAATGTGCAATATTGTATGACTTCATGTTGAAGACAGAATGTGAAATATTTAAAGAAAACCTGTTGTGAATCTCACAAGGTTAAGAGGCAACTCAGGAATGTAGCGTAGGGAAAAAAAAAAAACATACACACACACACCTCAAAATGCATTCATCTTAAAGGTTAGCTGTGAAGTATTAAAGGGTGTTTCTATGTTGGCAAAAAAAAAAAAAAGAAAGAAAGAAAATTAAAAGGAAAAAAGAACTCTGTGTAATACTTCCAATATGGTGCTAATAATTCCAGTGCTTATACAGAAATGGATTTTATACTAGAGGGGAAAAATGTATGTATCTTATTTCTTAAAAGAGACATGGTCATTCCTATCCTCAGCACACAGTGAATATTATGAACCTTCTAATGGGAAGGGAAGTGGAAATGTCAACTTGTAATCTACAGATCAGGAACTGAATCCACTTGTCACCCAGTGCAGGGTACACTGCCCAAAACAGCCCTCAGACAGTTCTGTCGATGATTTTCCCCAAACTTCTTCCCAAAGTAGGCTTTCGTTCACTAACAGCAGAAATTGAGAAGCACAGGACCTACATAGCATTTATTGGAGCTATCCTTAAGAGTATCTATTTTCCTTTTTTTGATTTTATAATTGCCTTCCTTTTTTATCTTCATATTTTAAATAGTGAAATTCACCTTTTTGGCGAGGAGAGAATGAATCCTTACTCGCATGCCATCCTCGTCTAGCTGAAAGCAGGTATGACTGGGAATGCAAAGGATCTGCGCTTCAGTTTTGTGTTTTCTACGAATCCAGTATGGATCCAATTTTATACACTGTTTCTAGTTAAGCAGAAGAAGTCACGAGGCCACGTTGAAGGTGGATCCCCGGCCAGAAAAGCTGCATACCTTACGTTACTGCCTCTTAAGAGCAAAGAGAATAGCATTTAAAACTTCAGGCATAAGCCTAAGTGAAAAGGAAAAAGCCAGAGGTGGTCTGGGAAAGAAGGGAAAACCTGGGGAAGCACTAGCGAATGTTTATACAGCCTCCTGTTGCCTGGCAAAGCCACTCTCATTTATTCTATTAGGGCTGCAAGTGACACTCTAAATGAACAGCAGAGGGCAGAAGCCTTGCAGAGCCGTGTTCAAAGTAGGTAGGTATTTCTTGAAAATAGGTTCAAAAGAATATGAAATATAATGCCAGAAAGCATGAAGAACTTCTTCTATAAACTGATAGCAGTTTTCTGCAAGCCAAGCCCTGCCTCACCGACTGGCTTGCTATAGAGCCCAAATTTAAAACATTTCTGGTTGCAATAGTAAATGATAAAAATACTGCTCTAACCAAATGATGGCAACACGTAAAGAAAGCAATGAGAGAATGTAATGAGTCTGCAGACCAGCATGTTAGGCAAATCACTGTGAGATTTATGGGGAGCAGGACAAGTTGCTCAGGCTTTCGGTTTTTAAGCCTGAAATTCTGACACTTGTTTTTATTATCATGCAAGTGCCCAGAATTGTGTAACCTGCTTTCTGTTCCTAGACCTGCAGGCTCTTCCTCATCACCCTAGCTATCCTCAGCTTACTTCCCTGACCACTGCATACAGAAAAACAATCTTGCTACCATTTCTCAGAAAACTGAGTCAGAAGATTAAATTAGATAAGATTAGGACGATGAGCAAGAAAGAGAAAGAAAGGCAAGGAATGACTGCTCTATATATATCTAGAGGTCAAAAAGCCCTCTAGATACCCTAGCAAAGACCTTGTTCACACAGACACCATGCTTCCAGGTCTTGGCCAAAAAAAAAAACAACTCATTTTCCCTAAGTCTGCAGTTTTCTGGTCTCTTGCTTGCTGAGAGAGGACAGATGGGTTAGCATAGGATATGTCAGAGTCTTAGGTCTGTTGTACCATACGCCCTCCTATTTCTTCCAAAATTGACAACTCTACATTTGTAATGGATTTCCTCAGCACTTGGTTATGTATGTTTCCTTAAGAACAAAAGCAAAGGTAGACCCCGGCTTCCACTGTAGAAAGTAGCACTGGCAGATGCTTCCAGGCAAGGGCAGCACCTGAATGGCTTGAATTAAACACCCTGAAGTCAGAGAGGCCTTCCAACCATGTCAGCCTTATTCAATCAACTTGAATGTCACCTAGAGGACAACTTGGAGCAAATATGCTTCAGAGAAAGTTGGGATATGCTGAGTGTTGTTTATCAAATTGAATGCTATTCTCGTAATGAAAGCACACAAGATCCAAATGGAACTGTTACTACTCTAGTAGAAAATTCTCTCTGCCTGGGTCTCACATTCGCAAAGATCTAAGTAGACAGCAAAAAAGTGCCGGAAATGTGATAGAAAGGTAAATTCTAAACAGATTGTTTGAACTCAAGTTTCTTCACAAGCAAAGTAGAGCTAGAATTGCTGAAAACATTCATTTATCCCTGACTGTGCATCAAAGTACCAGGTAAGTACCTTACTGCATCGTCTAATTTAATTGTCACTACTGTCTCCCAAGATTCCCATTTGGACGTTATATAACGTGCTCAATGTTGGAAAGATAATAACAGATTTCAGTGTACTTTCCACACTAACCATTCCAACCACACCAATTGCTGTTCTATAAACACCTCCTTCTTCACAGTATTCACATCATTGCCCTTGTCCTTAAAGCCACCCTACTCCCTCAGCCACTTAAGACTTCCTCTTCACTCACAGTCTCATTTTCACAGAAAAACTTGTGCTAGCATTAAAACATAAAGAAGAAAAACGGGATTTAATTTAGATACATTTTCCATGTATTTTGTCTAATCATTGTAAATGCTCAATATCACTTTGCACACCTTGTCCTTACCTGTCAGTCTGGATAATACTCGAAGGACTAAAACTTTGCACTAACCAATGTTTTTAGCTAAGTGAGACACCCCCATCTCCAAGTTAGAATTGCAGAATGCATTAAAGGTCCCTGTAGAATCCTTTAATTGTCCTGCCCCAAGATGAACCATAATAGGAGGATTTCATCTCTAGGAAGATAAAAGCGAGATCTAAAAGAGGTCTAGGACTATAGCTCAGTGGTCCAGGACTTACATAGCATGTTCAAGATCCTTTATTTTAAATAAAAATAAAAGAATAAATAAATAGAAAGAAACAGACTAGAGACACATGGAGATAGGAGTTCCAAAAAAAGAGATGTAGGGAAGGATTCTCCATATGAGGCTAGAATATGTATAAAATATTGAGAATATCAGTTCAGGGACAATTAAAGCAGAAAATATTTAACGAGGAGCATGAGAGAGTCCCATGGTTTCCTTTCACTTGCTATCTCATGGCCTATATATATGAACAACATTAGAACACATCAAGAGAGCCAAGATTGTCATCCAGGTCTTTACCCTCTGCAGTATGATGGGATGTGGTCCAGCTAACCACAACCATCACATCTTATTTCCTTGTGTCAGGAGCAAACATGGCAAGTGGAGTGGGGGATGGGCACACAGCCCCATCCAGGTAGAGAAATGTTGGGTGCATAGCTGAAGAACAGTGAAGTCACTCCATTGGGTAAGAGAAAGAAAGATAATAATGGATTCCAGAGAGAAGGAAAATATCAGTACAAATCACATTGTTTTTCCATAAGGAGAAAAAAATAATGCAAAACAATTTTCCTGCACAGATCTGGAAAAGCTCAATTATAGGCCCAGTATGAAAGCACTTTGGTCCACAGTATAAACACAACCTGAGGCAGAACAAAGCACAGAATTGTAGCTGGGATTCCACTCACCAAAAGGTTGGATCTTCGATGTGCAATTCGGCTAGCTTTCTAGGCGGGATCCACTGCAAAGCCAAGTGAGGAAGCGAGCCCCAGACTGCTTAGGCAGTAAAAAACTGGACACAACTGCCAAAATGAAGAAGAAAATTAGGTTAGATGCAAATGAACACAAAACAGCAAACAAACAAACAGAAAACACAAATGCCATCTATCTTCAAAATGTAGGAATGTTGAAATCAGAAACTAAATGAACCTTATTATACACCTTGGGTATCTTTCAACAGAGGAATACAAAGTCTGGTATAAAATATATTAATCAGTTGCTTTGAAGCTGTCATACCATTAATATCAGGGTACAAAATGACCACCATGGTGTTATAGTTTATATATTTGTTATTCCTCAAAGTTGATGCTGTGTATAATATCCTGAGAGGCATGCTGTTAGAATGAGGTGACGATCATATGCATTCCTAGTAATATTCAGGTTTACGTTCAGGCTTCATATATATGAAAGATTTATTTCATCTTAAAATTTAGTCTGGCTCTGAACGTCGTGGCACACACTCCCAGCAACTTGGGAGGCTGAGGCAGGAGGATCACAAGTTCGAGGCTAGCTTCAACAACTTAGCAAGTCTCTGTCTCAAAATTTTTAAAAAATGAGAAGAACTAGGGATATAGTTCTGTGATAGAACAACCATGGGTTCCATCCCCAATACAAAAAAGTTACAATTTGACAAACAGTTTGGCCACTACTTCAATGACTTTTAAATTCAAATGTTTGCTAGTGAATACCATTATCAATAGTATGTAGGAACATATTATAAAAAAGAAAGGTCTTAATGACCTCAAGTTGGTCTAAAAAAAAAAAAAACTAAAATTTTCTTCATCTAAACATGGGCATATACATGAGCCTGTTGCATGAAAAGATGGAATATATAAATCCACCAAAAGTACTTTGTACAGTGCCTGCCACATAGTACTTGTTCAGTACAAGTCACCCATTATTGTCACCCTCACAGCCACTACTCCAAAGCCACATGTCTAAAATTTCATCAAGAAATTTTGGATTCATCTTGTAATAAGTGACTTTTTTGAAAAATGCAACCTCCCCCAAACACACACACATACACACACACTCAGCCTAAAAGAGGTTACATATTCAACTAGTTCTACACTAAGACATCTATGGCTCTCTAGGTCCCCTCATCCTCTGATGAATGGAACTGGAACAATTGGTCAGTGAAAAGGTAACCTCTTAAACACAGCAGAGGGGTGGTGTTGATATTGAATGAAAAAGAAGGAATGACTTTTAAAAATAAATGGCTCTGCTTTCCCAGGTTAGCGCAGGTCATTCCCATCTTGGGCATCAAGGGTATACTTCATATGTAATACGAGGAGCCCTCCCCGCTCAGCATGTCCCCAGACTGGATATAAGATCCTCCCAAGAGCTTGAGAACTGCCAGCTCAGCTGAGCCCATCTCAAGTCCCATACACAGCCACACTGCAGGCCACATTCCTAGAGACACTCCATATGAGGTCAAGCAGTGTGTTTAGACCAGTGGCTATATCCTCCCTGACCACCTTGCCCTCTGCAAAGACTCCTGACACTCTGGAATACAATTTTTGAGTGTAAACATGCTGGTCTTGCAGATACAAAGCTTGCTACCATGAAGTGGAGAGTATGGAAGGCAGTTCTTCAGTTGGGGTTTGAATTGTGAGTCTGTCACTCACAAGCACAACACTGTCCAAGGTTCCTGAGACCCACTGAACCTCAGTTTTTTAATCTGTAAAATGGGACTAAAATATCTTCCACACAAAATTGAGTAATATTGAAAGTCAATGCTTCTGCCACACCTGGGGACACAACCAACGTTAATCACCACAATGGCCTTCCTTGTTAAGTCACTTCCTTCTTATAGTATCTTGGTTCAGTAGCTGTAAGTATACAGTTGTCTAATCAAGACTATGTATCTTTAAAAGAGTGATGAGTGATGAGACTAGGAAGAATTACAGACCTTGTATAAATGTGCTTTGTTTTTGTTTTGTTATTTTGGGGGTTCTCAAGTTGGCAATCCGAGCCCAGCAAAGCAGTGTGGCTCTTTGATTCCCTTCTTAGAAACTCTGCAGTCTTTATCATTGTTATATCACACAACTTTAGCACTTAATTATATCTTACCTCGGAATAATTAGGTGTCCTTATAATCATGTCTGTTTACTCATTTGTGAAGCTCTGATCCTTTAATCTCTCCCGAATATTAGTTTTTAATTCTATTAAGAGCCACAATTTAACAATTTTATTACTAAGTAACATTGTAAGAATATTTTCCAGAAGATTCACCAATGGGTGAAATCAAAAATTACTTTGATAATTAAAAGAAGTATAAAATCATAACATTTCACCTGGAAGGGGGAAGCTGTGCAGCCCTAGGTGTCTCTGCCCCTCGACTGAGACTGCCTCAGAAAGCATGCAGTGGGGTCAGATGCGCCTCCCAGTGAATCAACAATTTTGTTCTGAAGATAAGCTACAAACTCTCTGGAATAACAGGAGTCTATGTAATAAGACCACTGACAATTTTAGGCAATAGAGCAATGTTCCTTGCTTTGTTGTTTCATATAATATTAATTGTGAATTTAAAGACCTGCTGTTAGAATGCAAAACAAAAACAGGCACGGCCAGTGTACACATGGTCCACTGGGTATGGTGGACTGAAGAAATGAGCAAACCCCACAGTTCAATGCCTGCTTGAACCCTCAGCAGAAACCCTCCCTAGCCGTGTGATGCTAGAAAAATTATAACCCTCTGCATTTCCCAGACTCCTGGGTAAGAGGGATAATAACAGAATCTAACTCATGGGATTGCTCTAAAGATCATACAGGTAATACATGCATAAAATAAGACTGGCATAAAATTATTATTTATTTATTATTATTAGAGAAATAGAATTATATAAAAATTCACTGATTTCTAAACTTTCAAATGCACCCCAAATTTTGTTATAGGCATTATGAATATCCCTCAAGCTAGTAACTGAGAAATATTTTTAGATCAGTGTATTTCTCTCATCAAATATTCAATAACAAATGGCACATTCTTTAAGATAATACATTTACTGAATTTTGTTATTGGGACCTATCTATGTTAAGATCTGTCAGATAAAGCTAAAATTAACTGAAATTCAGTGCCTTATTCATTAAATGATTATAAAATAATATAATTAAGTAAACCCAAACTTCATAGCATTTTTTTCTAAAATACAAATTTCTTTTACATTTTACACACAGAATTTTATATAACTGCAATGTGATATGACCTAGATTTTGGGAATTATTTTTGAATATTTTCTTGTAGTATCATCGTGAAGAAAACCTAAATGCTTCAGTTGAAATAAGAGTGCAAGTCATTCAAAAGCACAAGTTAATAATAAACACTGCTTACATTTTGTTGAGAATCTTCCTAACTATCTCCATAAATAAACTCATCTGGTATAGATAAAAAATTGTACATAAAGGAGACAATATCCTTCACTGACTTTATTACAAAATATTTTTTCTAATAAAATGTATTTTATAGATTGCTGATGGCAGCCAATGTGGACACACTTAGGAGTCAAATAAATTATTTTAACTTTCCATTTAACATTTGTAGGAAGTTTGAAATATTTAAATATCCTATTTAAAAGTTTTATAAAAGAAGCAATTTAAAATAATTAAAAATTATTTACACTTGGGGTATAATTTAGGGATGCCTTGATTTTTATCTTTTAGATAGATTTTCTCCACCATTAAACATAAAAATCAAAAAAAAAAAAAAAAAACAAAGAAAACTGCAGACTGTATGTTATACAAATGCCACAAATGGAAGTGATGAAGAAAAGCCTATAAAAAGCCACACAATAGGAATAAAACTTGCAAGATGTTGTTATCTTCATTCAAACTACCAGTTTCCTTAATGGAAATTAAGTTTATAGGCTTAAGAGAAATATTAACAATTTCCCCTTCAGATATGAAGAGAATAATATTACAATGTGAGGAATGGGAGATTAGTAAATGCAAATTAATTGACTTCTTTCGAATGAATAAAAATAAAGATTTCATGGACAGAAAAATATGAGCCTATCAGTTTCATTCCACACACAGAGGAAAATGAAATGGCAAGTTCAAATGAATGAATTTCATAACATTCAAGCCAGTTTGCATTTGACTATTCATATAACGGTTTAGGAACTTCAGCCTTATTCAAAAATAGAATATTCTAAGTTGAAATTACAGATTTCTGTGTTACTTAATAAGGAAATTTTATCCTGAGAAATTTAGACTTGCTGCAGCTTTATACCACAGAAAATTATTATTTGATCTGGGTATACTAAAACTAGTCAATGAATATATTCACTCATTTTTTTCCTTTTTTTTTTTTTTTTTTGGAGAAATACTTCGTTGAGTGGTGATTGTGTACTAGATTCCATTCAAGCTCTGGGCCTATGCTGTGAAATGCGCCAACCATCTGCCATATGCAGCTATTGAAATGTGGCTAGTTTTCAATGATGTGCGATGTAAGGGTGGAACACATACCTTGCTTCACAGATTCAGTATAAAAAATGTAAAGTATATCAACAACATGTTTATTTTGGTTGCACATTGAAAAGTACAGTTTGCTATATTAGGTCAAAAATATATATAGTAAGACAATTTCCCAGTTTTCCTTTCACTATTTTAGTGGGTCTATTTGATATTTTTCAGTAACACATGTTGCTTACTTGCACACAGCCCTCCCCCAGAAAATACTGGTGGTATACAAAGAACACAGGCCTGTGTATTCATGGAGTTGGCCTGCTTATGGCCAGATGCTAATGCTGCTTAAGGACATGTGTCAGATGCTACGGATGGAGCATTAAAGTAAGAGACGTGAGCCAACCCCTGAAACTTTGCCATGTAGTAGTATGCATCAAAAGTCACTAAAATGATGATGCTATTAAATATAGATAACTGAAAATATAACATGGTTTCAGGCAAAGATAATTTAATTCCTCCTCTAAAATTATGGTTTTGTACATTGCAACTCACTTCCTCTATCACGCAAAGCATGTGGCCAGTGCACACTGGTCTTGTGAATGTGGTCCTCAGGTTCCAGGGAGAAAGGCAGATTTCATATTGTATTTGCTTTTAGTAGCAAATTTGTATAGTAGAGCAAGAGAGTGTCCTCATTATAAATGCTGTTTGAAATGCGCTCATATCCCCAAGCTAGCTAAGCTGTATCTTAGGAGGAGAGAATTAAGAGAATACATTTCAAAACATCCAGAAGCCCCTGAAGCCACCTTCAGGATCCGAAGGCCCACTGTGGTTCTGACAAATAGATTAGAGAACTATCAAATACGTGTCAGAGATTAATGAGCAGAGGATGATATTTGGTGGTCCTGACCAACTTCACAAAGAAATGATGGCCATCCAAACAGCAGTGACAAGGTTTGCTTAGAAGAGGTTTAAAATGGCATGAACCAGATTTTTAAATATGTTTTATTCTCTCTAAAAATCACTTCTGTCCAAGGAAGACTTTTATTCTTGCTATATGGAATCTTGGAATCATGGAATTTTCACTTCTTAAGATAACATTTCAATTAATTTAATTCATCCTCTTCTTCATCCAGAGATTTCCACAATAATCTGTCAAATGCTGGCATGGTTTTGCTTAGAATACATAGCTTCTATCATAAAGATGCACCCAACCAATCCAAACACAATCATATTTACGACATTCAAATGCAGGGTATGTGATTCAAAGCTTATGTTCAAAGGCTTGAGGAAAAGGGAAAAAAATCTACAGAAGTTTAAAAAGATACTCTATGTAATACCAATTCATTAAGCAATTTTGAAAGGGTCAAATCCTATTTTGCTTAAGGGTTATCTGATACAGAAATTACCAGAGTTATATCAAATATGCACTCTCTTCCTGCTCATTTTCTGAGTGAATAAATATGAGACCAATTTTATACAGAATCACTTCAACTTGAACTAATAATTGTGTATTGCATGGCTAGAATAATGTTTGTTTCAGAAGGATACATATAAAAAGGAATGCAGAAGAAAACATCAAATCAGTCACTAATTATAATTAATTCAAAGATAGTTGAGGTTCATTTACTTTTGCTAAAGTATATAAAATAGTACTCATATGGAAGCCTAAAGTGCAATCAATTGAGTACTAGATTATATAAGGATCATTTTTATTTACTGAGTAAATTTAGGATTCAAAATACCATTTTTGGTGACAAGTTGGAATAAACAATTTTGTAAGACTCTTCAGAAACTGTGGACCTTTTGTTGTTATTTAATTTGAAAGAAGTACGCGGTTCTTTTTTAAAAAAATGTGAAATCATTAAGAAAAATAAACTTGCTGAAAGACGTTGCTTGGGATTTGATTTGCATTGGAACATACAGGGACATGTGTTATTGAAATATATAAGGAGATTTATAAATTTATCATCATCTCTTTTTAAATGTGGACAGATGGGGAACTAACCAATAGAAGAAGAATGTTTTTTCAATGATGAAGAGTCTGACCTTTGTGCATGGAGGCCTCAGACTATTGCTTTGATTTATAAGATAGTAATTACTACACTTAACCTCTATTCACAGCAAACTATTTAAATGTTCATCTGATCCTTTCAAATATCACCCACAACATCCCTCAAAGAGTTCTGTGTTCTTCTCGTATTCGTTCACTGATATGGAAACAAATGAGCCCCTTCCCTGAATTCCTACATCCTGCATTCCTACCATTTAGGGGAAATTACTGGAATAAGAGAGTGAAAAGTGATCAAGTGAACTGACCACCTAAAATTGTACATCAACAAATAATCACCCTTGGGGAGAGCATGGTGAGAAATACAGAATGACCACCAACATAGAATGATCACTGCCTTCCACAGAAGCTATAAAACTATAAAAGAAAAAAAAAGTACAAACCTTCACTTTGTAAGTAATTTGGTTTTCAAACACACAAATCCTGAGGAGTGTTGAAATATAATAAATTTTACTGAAAGCACTAAGTAGAGAATTTTTCACACACACAACTTTAAAATATAACTGTGGTAGTAATCCAGTTCATGTACAAAAACTTTTGAAGCACCTTTCAATTGGCTTCATCAGCATTCAGTTTGAAATGAGCAATTTACAAATAACCATAATTGATTTCTATCTGTGCCTCAACAGAAACTCCCAGTGGACTTTTATTTATCGACACGTTATTAGCTATCACCATATTTTACTTGTAGTTGGCAGGGAAAAAAATGAAATTGTATCTCTTTAAAAATTAACTCATATTTCTCCCCCCATTCTAACCTCATACACCCATTTGTTTGTGCATACACACACTCACACAAACACACACATATGCACACATTGTCTCTCCATACATATGTACACACCAACTAAATACAGACCATAGTACTGGAAGGAATTTACTCTATGTTGAATATTTCAGAGGAATAGAGTGGAGAAGGGGGTAGAGAAATGTAGAAATGACATGTGTTTGCAATATTTTGAACATTCAAGATCCCATATACCAAATGTCATATAGATATAATTATACTTTGGGATTTTTTTTAAAGTACAACTATTAAACAAACCAGGCTGTTAGAATATTAAAATAAAATAAAAGGTTATGTTCTAAATTTTTAAATACAAAGCATGTGTATTTTAATCACATTGCTATGAGATCTAATGGCATCAATAAAAATTAGGAAAACACATTCAAAATCAATTTCAGAGTTAAAAATCCTCATGGAGTAAGGTGCTAGAAGAAATAATGTGATTTTTTTTTAAAGGAGAAATAAAAATGACCCAATTATTTACTGTGTTATTCTCACCAACATGAACTGTACCCTTTAAAGCATAAATTCTCCATTAGGAATAAATTTAACCACACTTGAAACAAGAAATCAGCATGATTACTATATTAAAAAAATTTTCCAGAAAATCATTATATTAAGCAGCAAACAAATGCCTTCATCCCTTTCACTACCCTCCCTCTAATTAATTAACAGATTGGCACAGTCTAAGAACTAAATTTATTTTCAATTAAAATAAGAAGCCCATATGTCATGATAATTTTTGTTACTATTTCTAATGCGCAAAACAAAGGTTTGCTTTTAGCATTGAACATAGTAATCACAACAAATCCTTTAATTTTCAATAACTGTAAGGATACTTCAAGAGTTGTTCTCCTAGCAAGGTACTACCTCAATAGTTAATCCTATTAAGAACTGAGCCATGTACTGCAACTAAATCCGCCGGGGAATTTAGGAATCAGAGGCTTATGCACACTCAGAAGGCAGCGACTTTTATAAAGGGCTCTATTATATGAGGGACAAAAGAATACCACTTGTGTACTTAAATATCATCTGCTTTTCCTTCCAAAATACTCCATTTTTAAGTAAAGATATGTGATTTAAATGTATTTAGAATTTAGCTTTTGGCACGGCTCTCCTTTCTGGTAGAAGTGCCATCTGCGGGCCCCATGGCTCACTCGTAATGATATGCTTACAAGCTGCTTCCCCTTTCTGCACAATGTACCCTTTCACTTTAACATACATTTTCCATAAATTTTTGAATAACAAATTGGGCTGTGGAAGTTTGTTGAAACGGGACAGGAGAAATGCCTGTAGGCTAGAAAATGACGACTTTGCTAAAGGAATTGGTGTAGGAGGAAAATATCCACTCCCCTGCCCAAGCTCCCTGCCACCACAGCCCCCAGTCCACCCAGCCTGAGCTGTGATCCTTCAAAAGTGCAGAGGAACCTTCTCCCTGGATAGGTTAGGTCTGTACACTAACTTGGGCAAAGAGCCCACATGCCTGCCATCCATTACACCTGCTGGGTGACAAACAGACGAGAGTCACCAAGCAGCCTCCCAACATTTGATCTCCTGATATTGCCAGATGTCCTCCACTTACAGTCAAACATAACCACAGTCATTAATACAGCTCACCAGGCTGGCGTTTAATCGAGGGAAAATGTTGAAATCTAAAACCCGAACTACCCAAAGCTTTTGATGTGTGAACTTGTAAGCTAGTAAATATGTTTCAATTTGTATAACTTTCTGTTTCAGAGAACTTATTTCATTGTCATGATGGGAACTGGTACAAGCAGGCAGATTGTACACGTTTCAAGAAGGAAGACCTGTAGTGTGAAGCATTTGGCTTCTGAATTTTGAATTTAAGCAACAGAATTTACCTTCACTGTATCTGTTATATGCACAAACACAATAGAATTGTCTGGACTGTGAGCTTTAATTCAAATACACCACTTAACTGAAAGGTAAGTAAGCAAAAAAAAAAAAAAAAAACTAAAGTCAAAGGAAGATTTAGACAGAAAAAAATCTAGGTGCCCTTCTATTCACTTCCTCCCTGTTTCAACAGACTCATTAAATTATCTACTGATAAGATTTGATGAGGGAATTCAAAACAATCAGATGCCCAGGTACATTTCAGATCTACCGAATAAGAGCCTCCAAAGGTGAGCTCTAGGAATTTTAAAAGTTCCTGTTTAAGGCTTTTGAATATAGTCTTAGATCTTCAACTTGGCACTCCTGGAACTGCTCATGATAACACAACTTAGCAGTTTGACTTTATTCTTTTCTATTTTGGAAATGTTTACTGTGTCTGGCTCTGGGCTCTTAGTATGCACCGTCTACAAGACAAAGGCTTATCTCTGGAGAGTCAATACGTGGCTCTAGTGACAGTCATGGGATACCTAATCTTATGAGACAGAAATGATTCTTATATAAAAGGTAAAAGATGAAAAAGAGACTTGAAATACTTTCTAGAAACTTAGGACATGGGAAATTTCTGGAAGCTTTGAGAATGAAAAAAAAAAATCACTAGAACTACCACAAATACTCTCAACATCTATGTGTTAGAGGGACTCTGACTTTTTCAAGAGAATAAGGTTGACATTAAGCATTAAGGAGGAAGCCAGAAGGATTGCAGCCCCTTTCAGCATCCATTCAGTATTAAACTTCTTTCCATTTAGCTCTCCCTCCATCTGGCTTCCTCTCTCTCTGGATTGAATAGATTTTCTCTTCAGAGAGGTTTTCACTGATGAGCTCCAGGGGTCCCCAGTTATTTTTGCTTGATAGTTCTATTTGTTTCCTTGAACTTATTGCTCTTCTTCTTCTTTTTTAAACATCTCTTCTCTGTCTCCTTGTAACAGAGCTGAGGCCTTCCTGTCTTGCTCAGTTGTCCCCAGGGGCCCAGAGCACCACCAGGCAAGGAGCAGTTATCTAAGAGATGACTGAATGAATAAATTAATGAATCAAGAATAGTTATATCAGTTGAGCATCCCTCATCTGAAAATCTGGACTCCAAAATGCACTGAAATTCAAGTTGTGCTATGATACCATATGAGGAAAATTCCACAGTGTGAAACTTGTTTTCATTCACAAAATTATTAAAAATATTATATAAAATCTCCTTCAGGCTCTGCATACAAGATATCTATGTAACATACATGGATTTTATGTTTAGATTTGAGTCCCATCCCCAAGCCATCACATATAATATGAATATATGAAAATCAAAATCAAAATTCAAAACAATTCTAATCCTGAGGTAAGGTAAGGGATTCTCAACCTGTGCTTGGCATTCTTTGATTCCTTCCGTTACCAGACTTGGTTTTGTTTTTCAATACATTTTCCTGGACATATAGCTTTAGTAAATTTTTACTTTGAGATCTTCCCTGATTCTGATTCTTTTTTGTTTCTCTTTGGCCCGTCTGCCATGTAGCTTTTATCTACTGGGGAAACTTGTTCTTGAGCCCAAACGAATAGCAATTCACTTTTACCTGAATCTAATATGCTCTCAAACCACCTCTCACTAGAATTTTTAGAATGTCCACATTAGCCTTCTGATGGGACAGAAATCCAAATCACATTCAAATCTTACACTCCATACTAACAATGAACAACAACAACAAATTCCCTCAAAGAGAAAAATACTGGAGGGATTTCTCTTAGGTCAAGGCAGTAGAGGAGAAACTCAGACCATCAGTTCATAGAATATGAGGAATTAAACATTGAAATCACTGCTTTATGGCTTTTGGTAACTGTGGCCCATATTAAATCAGGCTTAAAAATACTAAGTGCTATTAAGCCACTTTTATTTTAGCTTTTTCTCCAGCTGCTCAGCCCATCCCTGCAACTTCATAGCACCTACTAATGGAAAGTGAGCTCAGATTCTATTGACAGTTTCATGACAAGCCATACTTCACCTTCCATTGTCCAGTCTTCTTAGCTGTTCATTATCTTGACTGCTGTGCCTACAAGATAATGATACACTCTGCTTCTACCCCTGACTGTAACACATTTTTGCTCCAGGGTTCCTTTTAATTGAAACACACTCTCTGTGTTACTGTTTTTGGTGTAAAATGTAAACACATTTAACACAAGAATTCAGTTCATATTTGCTTCACCAATAGGAAGTATCTAAAAAAGTCACCTGCCTCCAGAAGAATGATTGAAGGATTTTTTTTTTGAGACAATATTTTTTTTATTCTTTTCTTTCATTCCCTTTTGTTGTTTCTGTGGATGTGATAATCAATTGCCTCTGTGAGAAGAAAAAAAAAAAAACTATGATGGGCATCCCTACTATTTCTCTGAGGGTCCCAAATCAATTCAAAAAATATTGAATCATGTTTCACCAATTTAATTTTGGCACATAGAATTGACCAAAAGTGTTTTTACTATAAGAAGGGGGCCTAATGAATTGTCTCTATTAAACAAGTCTATTGGAAATTGCATTAAGTAGTCAGTCATCAATTGACTAGAATAGGATTGCCCTGTTTCAGGGGCAGTTGCAGGGCCAAAACACTGCCCATGCTCAGCAGATATTCTCAGAAACTGAGCTCTCATTGGAAAACTGAATTCTTTTCTCCAAAAACATGTTTTTTAAGAATGCATGTACAAGATATATTAGGACTTACTTGGGAAGGGGGAGCTGGAAGGAAGAGAATTTACTGTCTCTTACAGGTTAATAGGCATTAACTAGGATCAAGGCTCTGTGTATGTGATTATATGTGCACACACATGAATGTTGTGCTTAGGGAGATTAACCATTCACTTTTAGAAGTAAAGTTTTCTTAAATATTAATTGATGAAGAATCAGTTAGAAATAATTTAATATTTCAGAGCACTGGGACCTCTCTTAGAGAGTCTAATTCAAAAAGTCTGGGTTAGGGTCCACACATCTCAGTTTTAAACAAGAAACAACAGGTGATTCTACTACAGTTGGTCTATAACCACCATATCCAATATGGCAGCCATTGAGCATTAAGAACATGGCTAGTCTACACTGAGGAGAAGACAATGTTGAAAACACACAGGATATAAAAGACTCTCTCTCTCTCTCTCTCTCTCTCTCTATATATATATATATATATATATATATACATACACACACACATATATATATATATATAGCATGAAAATATAACATATCATTCTAATCATTGTCATATTGGTTAAATGCTGAAATGATAACATTTTAGATATTATGGGTTTAATAAAAGGATTTTTAAAATTAATTTCACATATTTCTTTTTATTTTTCAAACATGGCTACTAGAAAATTTAAATATGTATATATGCCTCACATTTGAACTTCTAATGGACATTATATCTTTACCTGAAATAATTTTTCTGTTGTATGGCATTAATAAGTGCCCATTCAAGGACAAGGGTAGTAAATAATGCTTAACCATGATAGTGGGACCAAATATGTATGATCAAGTTTGTAGTAAGATATGCTTACAAGCCTCCACAAATATCTAACAAAGATATATACATTGATGAAAATGCCACATGCATACATTTCTACATAATTTTGGTTTTAATTTATAAAAAGTCCCAGGTGTGGCCAATTCTCAACTTCAACTCTGAAATTGAGTTTGTATGTGTGGACATGGGTTATGCTCTTCACTACAGAGCATGCTTTTCCATGCAGTGAAGGTCACCTACAGGGGAGTAAAAATACTCAGAATGGAAACTGGTAAGTATTATCAACTATAGTTTTAACTAGTGTAAGCTATACGATGGCATCAACAGGTATACCCTGGAATGTTTACCATGCTTGTAAACATTCTCTCTACTGGCTAATGTACTAAGAATTCCAAAGAGCTGATGTATACTGGAGCTTCCAACATCAATGCATTAGGAATTTTTTATACTCCATTATTAGTCTACTATGCTGGGGTTTGTACATTTATTTTCACACTACTCTGTTTTAATGATGGTGAGGGAATTCCAGTCTTGATGTTCCTGACCCATAGGCTACACATTCATATTTAGATGAAGAGATAAATCAGATATCTACTAATTTTCTTAGTTCACAATATTCAGAGTGGCTGAGTGAAATTTTCGTGGTGCCCCTAGGGAAATAGAAGTATCTAACTGTTTCATTCATTAAGCAGTTAGGTACAAACAACTTAATATTAGTAATGTGGGAAGGTGTCCCTGTCATTCCCTTGAATATTTAATATGTCTTACAGATCCCAAGTATGTTTGTTAAACTCACCCATTCTCCCCAAGGCCATTTGAGAAGAGTAATACTTGTTTTAAATGGTCAAGAAATCAAAGCAAAACTGAGTACTCTCTATAGAACAGAACATACCCAATGTCAATAGTTACTTAAATCTGGTTTTTAACACATTTTAATTATTCCAGTTTATAAAAGTCAGCATTCTATTGCACCCTTGGTCAACTATCCTAAAGCTCATATTTAGTATTAAGCATGAGTCAATCAGCTGGTCAATCAACAAAGTATTTATCAAGTGCCTGTTATAGCTCCTGTTATAGGTGATTCTACTACAGTTGGTCTATAACCACCGTATCTAGTCTGAAACAGCTTTGATCCTGTGATTCATCTACTGATATTTCTTAATTTCATGTTTTCCACATTTTTCTAATAGATACCAGCCACATGACTCAGGAAAGAGGAAGATAAGATTATTTGTTATTATTGTCATCTAAATTTGAATTTTTCTATTTCTTCACATAATGGTTTTTTGTTTTTGTTTTGTTTTGTTTTGTTTCATTTTTTACCTATGACTTAAACATTTTGTAACAGCTAGGAAGTTTTGGGACATTCTGAAAATAAACAAGATGTTGCTATCATTTTGCAGACAGGGGAAGGAATCTAAACAATGTGGCACTTAATCAATGGTTAAACTTGACTTCTAACTTCCATTTCCTGATCTAGCCTGTAAAGGTAATAGGAGTTACATCTCCATCCTAACAGGAACTTAAAAAAAAAAAAGCAACAACTCTTCACCAGACAAACTGCTACCCCCTACACATTTAAAGACAGACATACAAATGCAGAGAATCACAACTTACTGAAGCAGAAACCCTTGGAACACAGTGAAGTACTTCATGAACCTCTGGGCTCACTGTGAACAGCACCAAGAATTAAAAATGCAGCATGACCCATCACAGGGGGCTCTCACCCTTTTGTGAGTTTTACCCCCCCCAGGGTTCTGCCATTTCCTGAAAAGCAAGAAAACCTTTGTGCTTGTGATAGGGGAAGGGTAAGGCAACCATTTTGAACCACACCAACAGTTTGCTCTTCTTAATAAGATCTGCCCTCTGAGAAGCTATGTTATCAGAGCCTCACCTGTGGAGGATTTGTCAGAGCCTAATTTTCCTTTGGGAGGAGAAATATCAACTCCAGTGCTAGACTTCCATATGTGTGAAGGAAAAGTGGCAAATCTGCTCCCCACAGCTCCCCTTCCCATCACTATGTGCCTTCTGACAGGGGAAGCAGCCCTGAGAAGCCCTGTTACAGAGTCCAAGTTCACAAGCACAATCAGGGGACAACAAGGCACCTCTCCCCACACCTTACCACTACATTACTAAAAGACTATCTATCTAGTGTGTCAGGCCCACCTTTAAACAAAAATAGTATAAAGGGATAAAAAAAAAAGGGCAAAAGCCACAGTTGGAAGAGACTGAACGTGCCATGAGAAACAGACTCAGATACTACAGAAATGTTAGAATGAGCAGAACAGGAATTTTTAAAAACGATGATCAGCAGACTTAGAGACTTTATTGGAAAGGAAGTCAGCACACAAAACATATCAGCAGTCTAAGCAGAGAGAGAAACATTTTACGAAGCAATCAAAAGAAATGCAAGAGATCTCGTACACTGTGTCAAGACAGAGAATTGCCATCAATGGCTCATTAAAATTGATACTGCTGAAAAAAGAATATCTGAGCTGGAGTTTATGACAATACAAACTTTCAAACATGAAGAGAAGTAAAAAAAAAACTGGGGTGAAGGGAGAAAAGCATATCCAAGCATTGTGGAGCAAACTCACATGTACAGGTGTAGGACATGTGTCAAGAGTATACCAGAAGAAAAGAGAAAGGAACAGAAGTAATAACTAGTAACTGAGAATTACCCCAAATCAATGTCAGACATCAAACCACAGATCCAGGAAGCTTAGACACCAAAAGAAAGAATGCAAAACAAACAAAAAATAAATTAAAAGTACACCCAAGTATATTCCAGTCAAACTTCAGAAAGTTGAAAACAAATTAAAGATTAGGAGCTGGAGGATATAGCTCAGTGTTAGAATACTTGCTTGGTACATGGGAGGCCCAGGCTCAATCCCCAGCACCACAAAAATTAAGTAAATAAGTAAATGCTATCAAAAGAAGCCAGAGATTTAAAAACAAAAGGGCAAAGATTTACATCCAATTACTTCTCAGGAAGCCATGCAAGTAAAAATAGAGCAGATAATACACATAAAATTGTTGAGAAAAAAAAAAAAAAAGCCAGGTAACCCAGAGGTCTGTGTACTGTGATATCATCCTTCATAGGTAAGGAGGAATAGTTTATCAGATAAACAAAAATTGTGGGACTTTGGTACTAGGAGAACTGCCTTGAGAGAAATGTTAAATTCTTCAAAGAGAAGGAAATAACATAGGGCAGAAACCAGGATCCACATAAAGAAAGAAAGAGGTCAGAGCATGAATACCTGAAGGCAGAACACAGTCTTCTACTCATTCTTAACTGACATATGACATAACACATAACAGTATGTTCCAAATAATGAAAGCAACAATGTGTTCACTTAACTATGCTTTATGTATATATATATACATACACATCAGAATATTTGTATTTAAAAACTGGGTATATTTCCTGTTCTTTATTGTATGGCAGTTGCAGCACTCATGAAGCTGTGTAGTCTAATTTGAAAGTGAACTTGGATTAATTGTAAAAGTGTATTTCAAACTCTAGGATGACCACTATATAAGAGAAACGAAGAAGTACAAATGATATGTAATAAAGAAGGGGAAATAAATCATACAAAATGCCCAATTAAAACCATAAAATCTTGGAAGATGAAAATAGAAACGATTGAAAAATAAGAGTATCTGATTCAAATGTATGTCAAGATCATTGTACTGTCATGTGTAACTAATTAAAACAAATTTAAAAAATTAAAAACTAAAAAAAAGAAAAAGAAAAATAAGAGCAAAAGTAAAAAATAGCAAATATGGTAGACAGTAATCTAATGTATCAATAATCACTTTAAAACCTAAAGAGCTAAATACATCAGTTAAAAGATAGAGATAGTCAAAGGGGATCAGCAATCCAGCAGGCAGAAAATCAGTAAGGACACAGTCCAGAGAAATGACATCTATGAACCATTTCATCCAGCATCTTCTCAATGTCCATGGAACATTCACCAAGGTATACCACACTCTAGGCCACAAAACACACCTTAGTGAATTTAAAATGATAGAAATCAAACAACTTCTTCTCTCAGACCATAATAAAATTAAAGTGCAAATCAGTAACAAAAAGATGAAGAAAAGAATTCTAACATATTTCCAAATAACACACGGGTCAAAAAAAGGAATCTTGACAGAAATTTCAAAGTATTTTGAACTAAATGAAAATGAAAGTAAAACCTATTAAAATGTGTATCTCCAGTATGAGCAGGGGAGAGAAATTTCTAGAATTTGGATGTTTATTTAGAAAAGAAGATCTAAAAATCCATCACCTAAGTTTTACCTTAAGAAATTAAAGGATGAAGGGTAAATAAATTCAACAGGCACAAGTAAAAAAAATAATGAAAATTAGAGCAGAAAATGAAGAAACTGAAAACAGGATATCAAGAGAGAAAAATCAATAAAATAAAAGTTCTTTGAAAATTTCATTAAAATCAATATAACTGTAACCAGGATAACTAAGGAAAAAAGATAAAGAACACGAATTATCAACATCAGAAATAAGAGCGGGGAAAGCATTATAGGTAATATAAGCATTAAAAAGATTTGTTAAAGGATACAAAAAACATAGCAGTTGAAAACTTGATAGCCTTGATGAAGTGGACCATTTCATCAAAAGACTCAACCTACACAAACTCATATGAGAAGAAAGAGACTATCTGAATAGGTTTATAGCTATTGAAGAACTGGAATCTATAACCAACAATGTGATCACTAATATATTCCACTGTACATTTAAGGAAGACAGTATACCAGTTCTCAGCAATCTCTTCCAGAGGGTAGATGGAGAGGGCATACTTCTCAATCACTTTATGAGACTAGCATGAACCCCAGTGCCCAAACCAAAGACCTAAAGTAAAGGAAACTGGGCTGAGCATGTAGCTCAGTGGTAGAGCCCTCACCTAGCAGGCATGAGGCCATAGGTCCAATCCGCAGCATGGGGAAAAAAAAAAAGAAAAAGAAAACTGCAGACCAATATAAACATTGATGCAGAAATCCTCAACAAAATACTCGTAAATAAAATGCAGCAACAACAACAACAAAAATTATATACCACAATCAAGTGAGGTTTTCCCAGGGATGCAAGCCTAGTTTAAATTTGAAAATCAATTCATTTTTTTAATCTATCACAGGCTAAAGAAGGTTGAAACTGGTCTAAAACATAAAATGCTCTAAAGAAAAATAAAACTGACTCTCAAAACGAAGCGCCTGGAAAATATCCATGTTGACTCATGTAACTTTATAAAATGATGAGGTGGTAAACGTGCATGATAAGTACCCTGTTGTGTAAAGTGATTGGAAAAATTGATCATTCCAACCAATTAGGAGTTATTAATGGCACTAGAGCATGGACAGATTCTTTACACCTGATATCTGGGGACTGTAAACAGTATAAACGGAAGCACTAAGTCCAATTTATTCAGAGGCAAGGGGATGTGACCACTCCATTAGCACATATAAACACCTGCTTCAAAAGCATGTCCGATCATTTCACAACAGTGACCAAGTGCCTACTATGGAGAGGACACCATTCAACCTTCGGGGGGAGGGGCAAGTAAGACTTATACTCTTTTAACAAGACATGACTAGGGTGTTAGTAGAATTAATACAATTTCATGTTATATGGATAAGAATAATTTTTTTTCAAGTTTCAGTGTAATAAGTGTCATAAAAGAAATAGAGTCTATTGTAGAAGAGTCAAATGCTGGAATAAACTACTCTGTCTGGGGAGAGGGTAGCAAAGGGCCACATTCTGAAAGATAGAAAAACCCCACCAGGTTAGTTTTTCTAGGAGAGGAAGAATTTTCCTCGAAGGAGCAGCATGAAGCAGCATGAAGCAGGCACAGAAAGTGACAGAAGACAGCCATTTGGCTGTAACATCAGGTATTTAAATTAAAGTTGGCAGAAGCCAGACTGGAGAATAGTAAATGGCAGGTTAGACTAGAGTTAATCTAGAGTGGGGGAGGAGGAGCGGAGAATTTTAAGCAATGGAAGATGACATGACTCTTATTGAGATTTTGAAAAGATCTAATCAACTAGATTTTGGTTGGATATAAGAAGAGGTAAAAAGGTGATTTAATAAAACCATATTCCAGGGTGCCCAGGAAAATAAGATAAAGTTTACTTGGAAAAGACTGTCAGGAAACTCACATCTTAGCTTACAATGTAAATTTTGCATTAAGAATCTATACTGTAGTAACACCAACATCGCTACAATTCTCAGAGGAATGAATATTTCAAAACCTGATAGTCCAGGAATGTAGTGTACTAAGTCAACTTAAGTGAATTCTGAGAGTTGATTCTCTCTCATACAAATGAAATATGGTTGAAGTAATTCATCGTTTTCTAACATGTCTTTTAAAAGCAGCATAACTTGGTGGATCGTCTACTACATTGCACTTTCAAAGGACCATTTAAAATAAAGCACCACCAAATCCTCTGTGTATGTGGAACAATGTTAAATTCCCGCTCTGCTTCAAGCATAATTAGGTACCCATAACACCATAAAAGTTTTATTAAATTACGGTGTTGGGAATGAAATGTAAATTTGTCTTCCAATATGATGTTGGCATTTCAACCTTCTTTTTTTCCAGCTTGAATATCATTAATAGTAAAAGTTCAGGGAATTAGTATAGCTGAAGTATTGGGCAGAATTGAAGGTGTCACATAGAAATAAATGTTACCACAATTAAATTTTTGAGTCATGCTTCATCTCTTCTGTTCTTCCTGTTTTTAAAATATCTATTATTGATATCATTTCTTATTATAAACTAAATGGTCAGATTGGGTTAAAAACAAAATATCATTTTTCAATTAGCTTTTTATTTGGCTTGTGAAAGATGGGAGACCAATGGCTTTACCTTTAAATTGGTTGTACTACAAAATACCAAAAAAAATAATAATAATAAGCATTATAAGCAACATATATCTACTCAAATTCAAAAGTACAAAGAAAAGACTTTAAAGGGAATATATATTTTTCTTAACACCATGAGAACAGAAAAATGTATTTACACTTCAAATGAACTGAAAAAAATAAAAACAAATATTGATATATTTGATCTGCAATATGAAAGGGACATGGGTAAAAATCATGAAATTCAGGTACTTGTAAGGTATACTTGAGTACTCCAAATTAAAAAAAAAAAAAAAAAAAAAGCTAACCTAAAAAAAATTTCAGCTGTACCTGAATAGGGAAAATTTTCATTTTTAGGAAAGGAAAATGCTGACTTCATTTCAGACAATTCACCTTGCACCAATATAATAAGTCACCAATGCAAATATTTTCAGGAACAACATCTGTCTATAATATGTCCTGAGCGAGCAAAAGTCTTCCCACCTTCCCCCATGCTCAGGGAGATCTAACCCAAGGAGACTGTGAACAGTTTTCCATTTTGTTTCTCATCAGAGTCTCCTGAGAGGCAAAGGACAGGACAACCCTATGCCATAATATCTGAAGCATGGTTCAACCTGGTGTCCTCATAGATGGAGTCTACACCCCAAGGCTGTTTAGCTCCCCGCACCCCCTACAAACCACCATTTGCTCCAAATGATAAAATTACAGCCTCAAGGAAAATCACACCTTTAAAAGAAATTGTTTGTCTTGGCTGTTCTCATAGAGAAGCTGAATTTTCCTGGAAAGTTAACATTCCTTGTCAGAAAGGAAATAAAAATAAATGTGGTACAGGCAAGATGACATTTGAATCCAAACAAAAGTTTGCCTTTTGCTTTTTTTTTTTTTTTTCCCGGATCATACAAACTGATGTGTTAAGAAAAACAGTCCCAATTTAGCTTTCCATAAGCCTTTCAAAGTAGTTCATACACATAGGCTCTCACAGGAAGGTTCACTTGCAAACTCTTGTCAAAAGAGAACAAATACGCCATGTGAAAACTGTGTATTGGTTGGGGAAAAAAAGTGGATCAACACACAGGCCACACGGGGAAAAGTGCCAGTGGCTTATTTATTGAATGATTCAATGTTTCAGACAAGAGAAGATTGCAGCGTGTCTCATGAGCTGAAACCACCTTCAGGCTGACAGACTTCCACCTACAATACTTAAAAACATCAGTGGATGATACGTTAAGTTGAGGATGCAATTATAAGAGTCACTGCTAAACCTTGTACAATTGTGGTTCTAGTTTGCTGATCGAAGTTCTATTGCCCTGTCTACCTTGTGCTACACCAGATCTGGACAGATGAAATATCCATCAAGGCCAGTGACATTAAAACTCCAAACTGAAGAAGTTTGCACTCAGAGTATGGGAAGATTCTGTGATGTTGTAAGGGTTAATTCTGAGCAACAACACCTTTCTACTGGATTCCTGCAATGACCTCATAATATGGCTGTCTGGTGATAATCTTGCCTGACTTTCAATCATTATCCACAGCTGAACTTCTCTTTCTTGTGTTTAAAATCTTCAGTGATTCTTCATTGACCACAGGATGAAATCCAAACTCTCTACTGAAGGAGGATAAGGAATGCCATCCCAGAATATGGGGCTCTGGTCACTCGGTGACTCCAATCTGAGGGCACTTTAGGAATGGTAATTGTGGGAGGGGCTTTCTCTGAGCTCTCTTTATCTGACTAAAGACATATCCTACAGAAGAGACCCACTCATGAATCTGCTCCCTGAGAATCCCATCAACCAGGGAAGATGAACTGTTGTCACAGGAGAGGATATGAGGTCAGTATTATGCCCAGACAGACTATGACATACACTATCACAAATTCTTCAAAGAGGTCCTTCAAGATCCCTTATCCTTCAAGACTCATTATCTGCTGATCAAGACTACTTCTGTCCACTGCCCCACAGTTTGCTGCCGGCAGCACCCCAGCACCTCTCAGATGTCCTAAGCCTCCATTTCCTCTTCCGAACAATGCTGTATAAGCTTCAACCATTTAACCTACATTTGAGCTGCATATTTTGTGGGACTTCCATGTGTACATATGCAATTAAATACGGCTTCTCTCCTGTTAATCTGCCTTCTGTCCATTTGTTCTGGTGGCTCAATTATCGAATGCCGAATAGGGAGAGGGCATGTTTTCCTTCCCTTTGACACCAGAATGGAGAGCCATGTATGTTGGCACCATCTCTCTACATGCTCAAGTTCTAAGTCCCAGCTGTGATGGCTTCAAATCTCCTATTTTGTCCTTATCTCTGGACAGTGACACACACTGGCCCCTTAGCAAGGAATGCTCTTCTCTTCTATTACTGCAAGATAACTTACTGCCCTCATTACTGGGTAACTTTAATTTACTCACTATAGCTTGCATTAAGTTCTAGTTTGACAAAAAGATCAAAGTAAATCACTCACTTTTCTCCTACATTAGAAAGATGATTAGACCCTAAGGATGACCTAGTGCAGGGTCTGGTACAGTGCAGACACTTAAAAAAATAATACTTTTGAAGGAATGAACAACAACAACAAATTTCACTCAGCTTCTTATTTAAAATCAAACTATCACTAAAGCACTCAGTATATTGAAATCCAAATTTGAGCAGACATGGCAAAATTAGGGGTAATTATCATAGTGCCCTGGGGCTTAATAAGCATTCAATAAGTGTTAATAGCTACCATTATTGTTTACATTATAAAAGAATTTTTGTTTTAGAAAATCTTTCACCACTACTGTTTCCTTTCCTTTGCAAAGGCATATAAAGATTTTTTTTTGCCTAAGGACTTGTTAAAATGGAATTTGATCTTTTCGCAGTCCTTTCGATCATGGTCTTGTTTAAAGTGAAGTAAACCTGGAAAGACAAGGGGACTCCAGTTAACTGTCTACAATTATATCCTATTGCAATGGAAAATAATTACCAGTAAAGATAGATTATTCATAAGTCTTTATGTGGAAACCAGCAGCAGTGACGAATAGCCCAAATGGCCCACAGATGACTTTAGGAATCTTAGCCATGTGCATATGTGACTCCTGTGTCATTTTAATAAAGGTGCCTCCAGGGCACTAAGTTGGCCTGTTTCTATGCATGTGTGTAACAAGCAAGGCACATGTGTGGGTATTACTCTTGGGTAAGCACTATTTACCAATAAATTACTATGTAGCTTATATTATAAGGGTCTGGTGATAGGCCTATAGCTTAAAAGACTGAAACAACCATGCATTTATCTTGTCACTACAGGTGCTTACAGTGTAATTACAAGGTCAACAGTTACTATGTAATTATGTAGTTTCAACATTGTGATTCTTAAACAACAAAAAATGTACCCTGTTCTCCCTGTACCTGCTGAGAACCCCTATCTGTTCCACGATCCCGCTTGCAAATGTTAAATAGTTGCAAAGATATTTTTAAAGAAAAACTAATCAAGAGAACTTTATTGGAATAATAGCTGTCTTAGAATTATTATACATGACCTCAGAAACCAAGTTCGTTCAACACTTTCATTTTCTTTGGAGGATTTTAAGAAGTACATTTTCTTATAGTAGCATGCCTAATTTAGAAAGTAACTCAGATCTAAGAAGTAACATGGGTAAGCCTTTTGCTTAGCAGAAGTAATTTTATAACAGTTCCTCCTTGTATAGAGTAATGACAAGTCTTATGTTTTTAAAAGGGTGCATTCCTGATTTAATGTCATAGGAATGAAATGATATTAAGTCATAAGTGACAGCACAGCCCCAAAGTTTCATCCTTCTGTAATTCAGATTCTAAGTTCATTTAGGTGGGTCTGCTTAATATTGGCATCACACAGCATATAATTTTGTGGTTGGTTGTGTGTCTGTGAGATGTGACTAATCTCTTACATATTTTTCTTCCAGTATATGGTGATTCTGAAATCATGAGTTTCATTAAAGCCTTATAAAATTCTTTAAATTCTCTCCCCTTTATTCAGAGAAGCAGAAGGACACTGCTTTGATAGTCAATATTTGAACAACTCATGCCAAATTTATTATAGGTTACTATCATACAGAGAATAATAAAGAATTTTTTTAATTACTTTAGCTCATAAGAATAGACTGATAGATATTCCATCAATGTTATGATTCCCTTGGATGGAGAAATGCTAAATGCTAACCCAAACAGATTTTAAAACCATAATTACTTGGTAAACAAGGGAATCATAGCCAAATAATTATTCATGAGTACAGATTAAATTCATCAAAATTTTTAAAAAATTTCTTATTGAATCCTTCTGTCTGTGGCAAATTCACTAGGCGTAGAAATATCAAAGTGCCATTGCTTCTTCAGTATGTTTTACACAAAAAGATCAAGCTGTATACAGGTTTTTTGCTATAAGGTCTTTCTTCTTTCTCTCTCCAGTGATAAAGCACAGGTAAGTTATCCAACACTGGTATGTTCTCATCATTTTAAAAGAGATGCGAGTTCTCTGATGTAGTAGTTCTCTAAAAAGCAGAACCCAGGTAACCACATAATACTATTAGTTCTCATATTTAGATAAAGATTTACTAGGATGACAGTAACCTGAAAAGAAATTCTAGTCTATACGGATAAATGGGAAGGTCCTATTCCATAGAGAATCTCATAATAGAAATCTCAAGAGAAAACTAAACAAGCTACTCTCTTGTCACCCAATCAAACCAAGAAACTCACTTAAATTGTTTCAGCATGTATCTTCTAGTAACTGTCCATCATTTTTTACATTTGAAAGTTTCTTCTTTTCAATTTTTCTGAGACTGATTTGGACCTTTCTCTGTAATTCTGTAATCTGAGAATTAAGAATATAAAACCTCTAGAACCGGTCAGACAATGAAAAAGTGCAAGGTACAGATGAATATCTACATACGCACTTTTACATTTAAAAATCAAAATGATCATCTATATACCAAATGGAATAGAAAACCTGGGTAAGAACCCAGATGGGAAGTGAAAATCAAAGGTGACATTAACCTTTGCTGTGATGTTTCAATATTATCTGCTAGAATAATACACAGATATTAAGTATAGCACAAAAATTAAGAAAGTACACAAAAGAATAAAATAAATTGTAATAAAGTAAACATACATAGAAACAATGCATTTATGCATTAGTTAGAATACAGTTTTCTACTTTTGTGGCAAAGGTCTAACAACATGGTTTGTTAGAATTCAAAGTGCAGATACAGGGAGCCTTCTTCAGCCTGCTTAGTGTGGAGACACATGGAGAAAACTAGAAATGGGGACACTCACAGTGACCTTGTGGTTTCTGGAAGTAAGAAAGATGTATATTATTAGTAGCATACTGACCCATAGGGTCTGACCAATAAATGATCCTCATTGTGTTTATCCCACACTTTAAGTAGGCATGCATTTCAATGACTGTTCCCATTCCATTTTTAAAAATAATTTTCAGTAAGTAAGGAGCACTGTACCTTTAAGTTTTAAATATAAAAAATGACACTGATTAACCTTTAAAATGGTGCCATTTAATCAAAGCAAGTAGATCTTTAATGGGTTTTAAATGGACTAATAAATCACAAGCTTTTTTTAACATGGAAATAAACGAAATATTTGGGGAAAAAATGCCTTCACCTACTGGAGTATTTGTAAGTGTGAGTTTGGGCATGGGGAGAGGTGACAGGTACATACACAGTAAATCTCTATGTGGTTATGATAGAGAAGGTGACCACTTAACCTTTTATTCCAGTGAGTTCTTAATTTCTTAACATTTTTACTATCTGAGCAAGATAGTAAATGGCAGTATCCGTATGTTTTCAGAAAACTTGACAAATTTTGAGGCCAGGACTCAGAAAAATAGTTGAGCGTCATGTTGAAGGCAATTGATCTTTCCCTCTAGGGGAAAGTGATCAGAGAAAATGAGTATGTTTTCCTCTCTCCACTCATCCCCCTGCCATTACTAATTCTCCTCAGGCACAAATGAAGAACCAAGTAACCTTCAATCTCCTAAAGTACAGACTGGACTCCCTGTGTTCAGAGCTTAGTGTTTGGGCAAATAACCCGTTACTGTGCCTGCAGACGTGGCATTCTCTCTGCTTTCCAAGAATGGGCAAGTCTGTAGCATACTCTGTGCCTGGCTCAGGGTTGCTTAATGCAAACCAGTTGAGCTGGATAAAAATTATTGCTTGATAATGATAGAATAGCTGTGTTTTTCCTTGGAATCACTTACTGGACTGGCCAAGGATAGTGCCACAGAAGAGCTACCAGTGTGAGGAAGGATAAAGGAAGTGGTCCCTACAGTGGGGAGTTTTAAAGGTTAGCAAGGTGTCAGAGTTAAAGAGCTCCTCAGGCAGCCCTTAGCAATAGCCTCCAGTTTCAAGCACTTACAATGTGCTACATACTAAACTGAGAATTCTGTAGGCAGTACACTGTTTAATCCATGTGACTCAATTAGGGAGGAGCTTAATGTCAAAATTTCACAGATGAGGAGACTAAAGAACAAAGGGATTACAAAACATGTCCAAGATCAAACAGCTAATAAGTAAGACTTAGATTTTTAACAATGCAAATTTGGTCCCATCTCTGTCTTACTTCTTCTGTACCAAACAAATGATCTTCAGGCGTGTGCTCTCCCTCTTTCTCCTCAAAGGCAGTCTTTCCTCTGCACTGTTGATCACATGTCCTCCAGGAACTTTCTACTTTAATTCAACCCCTCCTTATTTCTAGGTCCAGTTCCTGCATTCCAGTGTCTTTTCCCCCATCCATCCCTGCAAGTGCTCAAATCTACCAATTGTTCTCAAACCCATTCTTTGAATCCAGCATTTCTCTAGACAGCATCTCTTTGCTTGGAAAGAATTGTCTATATTTTGCTGCACCTAACCCCTCTCTTGCCTCTGCAGCAGGAGCCAGCCCTACCGTGCAGGAACGGCCTCTGTTGAAGGCATCTGCAATCTAGTAATGGACAAGTCAAGTGGATGCTCTTTAGCACTCATTCTGAGGCTTCTGCAGGAGTGGATTTTTTTTTTTTTTAATAGGCCTCAGAAGTCCTGGTGGCACCCATCTTCCACCTGTGTCTTTCTCTTTTGCCCATGCTCTAGGCACTCTCTGGATGTCTGTGATCTTTCATGATCTTACACAACAATGTACACACTGATGTGATGATTCCTTGGGCAACAGTGGCAACCCAAAGTTCTCATCTGGACATCAGAACTCAGTATTCCTTTGAGTATTAGCCCCAGTGGATACAAGGACACATGCTATAAACTCAAACACAAGAGCATTCAGAACTGAGTTCAGCATGTTCTTACCATTCTGTGCCCAAAGGGAACTTTAGATTTGCATTCTACTCCTATAAGTCAAAACCCTGCATGCCCTATTTGATACTTCAATCTCCATTATAGAATTTATTTTCTTATCCTCAATAGCTCTCCAGCCAAATTCTTTCTTGGACCACCTCACTTGGTTGCATTTCAGAGCCTGTCACTTATACTGAGCTGATGGAATGACCTCTGTCTTCTCCCTCCTGTCTGCATCTGCCCCTTCTGATGAGTCCTTAGAATAGTGTTCCTAGTATACAGCGCAGATCATGCTTCATATCTGCATAAACCCTTCACTGACTCAACTCTGCCAGTTCCCTTAGCCAGACTATGTAAAATTTGACCAACCCATCGCTCTTCAGCCCTGTCTCCCATGGCTTCCCTCAGTGTTTCCGGGCCTCCAGCACAACTGAAGATTCTGTGCTCTAATTTTCACATCTCTGAATATTTGCATGACCTCCCTTCCCCACACCTTGAATTATCTTTTCTGCCAAAGAAATATCATTTTCATTGTGATATATTCATATTCATATATGGACATAGCATAACTTGGTTGATTTCATACCCCAATAATTTGCCTTTGACTCCACTAATAAATAAATAAATAAAATGAAAGGAGAGAGACCAGAAAGGAAAGAATCAAGAGAGAAAGGGGAAGGTTCTAGGAAATGAGATTAACCAAATTATGTTATATGCATGCACAAATATGTCAGAGTGAATCTCACCCTTTTGTATACTTTTAATGCACCAATAAAAATACATCATGTTCTCTTTAACACCTCACATGGACAAGAACTACCTTCTCCCTGAAATAGGTTTTTGTCTCTCCTATATGACATAAACACTCCCTTCCTTGACCATATTAGCAAACTTGTGTAATTTGTAGTCTTTATACTTTATATCCTATTATAATTTTATTTTATGCTAGTCTTTCTACTTTACTAGATTTGAAATAAAAAGCTATATTTTCAGGGCTGGGTGTGTAGGTAAATGGTTAGACAACATTCCTAGCGTGAATGAAGCCCTAAATTCAACTCCCCAGTACTGAGAAAACCAGCCAACCAATCAATGATATCTTTTCAATCCTTTTGTTATTTTCAGTACTCACACAGTAGGTGCTTAATAAATGTTGAACTAAACTTGACAAGTCGATGGATAACTACCTTTAGTTAAGCTCAAGCAACTAAAAAGGCGACCTCAATTATTTTGCAAATAATCATTATGACTTGGAAGCATTTAGCCATTGAAAAAGTAAGATGTATTTTGGAGATTAATAAATTGAAAATTAGCTATGCATAGTTGCTGGGACTGTAGTATCTTCAGCCAACCAAATGTCCTTGGGCAAATCATTCATCTATGTTTAGTTTATGTATCTCATCTAGAAAGGGAGGTGATCAAGGATTCTCTGAAATCTCCTACCTTCAATATTGATTTTTAATGAGTTCATAACTGACCACAACAAGCAGATATTTAAAGATGAGGATGAATCTGACAAAACAAGTGACCAATCAAATATAAAATTCTATTTGTTGTAAACAACCAGAGCTATGTGCTAAGTAAAAAGGCATAACAAATCACTTCCAACATCTTTCCAAAATTATTTACATAGCTGAACCCTTTCATTTTTAGCTCTAAAAGAATCCCCACAAAACTGTCTTGGAAAAATAGTCATTTGGCAAGAAAATGTACATCTTTATAGACACATCAAAGGCATCCCTCTATCTTTTCCCACACATTTTCAAATCTAGTACACAATCACATTATTTGTGGTTCTACATTTCCCTCCAAAATATCAAATTTGTCTTTGATTCCACAAATCCTGAATATTTATATACCTTTCAAGTCAACGTAGTTTATTGAAGAAAGAACATAGCTCAGTCGCGTCTATTAAATATTAAGTATTTTGCTGCAAAGGCAGACACAGGTACACAGCTGTGTGATCACAACCTCCAGAGATACAAACATGATGCTTTCCCCACCTATTTGGTTGCAAATGAGAAGAGGAAAAAAAAAAAAAAGCTATGCTGAAAGAAAAACTGGCTTAAATAACATGGTGAGCAAGAATGTGGTGTTAAAATGAAATGTTTGAAGTTGCATATTACATCCAAAGGAACACCACCATAATTCATAGTGATTAATGTTAATGTCAAAAATATTAAAGAAAGTAATAATGATTTGTATCTTCATGTAATGGGCTACCCTTTCTTTGATCTTTTATTCTGTTTGATCAATGAAATTAACGGGCAATAAATTTCAAACCAATAAAAAGGAATTCATCTTTTCCCAGTGCATGGGTCAGCCTGTGGGAAAAACAGCCACTGGAGGTCAGAGAGACAAATGCTAAGGCTGGTGTTAAAAAGGGATCAGATAATTTTACGACCATTAATAATGTTTGTGGGTCTGCAAGCTCACGTGCAGATAAGGGGAATCCAGTCATCCTCTGGGCTCAGACTAATTACCTTCTGGGTCACAGAGACACTGCTGGGCCAGCACACAGCATGGGTCACTAGTGCACCTTCAGAGGGGGCTCTGCTTCCATTTCAGTGGAGAACAAGGTCAGCTGCAGACCCTTAGAGGCTCTAAACTCTCAAAATATTGTGGCACTTACTCCTTCATTTGAAATTTACTTTAAACAGTCATTAAACCAGAAAAACATTTTTTTTTTTTTTGCATGTGCTGAGGTTAAAATGGATTCTTTCTTTCTGGATTGCTTTATATACACAATTCAAGAATGTATTCTAAAGCTGAATTGTTCAAATTGTTTAGTGTCCTTGCTTCCCAGACCCTGGGCACTCTAGCAGTTTGTCTATTAGGTAATTGGACGCTCAGTAGGCAGGGTGCAGGTGAATTATTCTCACAGCTAGGGAAATCAGCATATGCATGACTCTCTAGCTCAAGTCCAGAGTGGCAGAAGCTATTTCAGGAACATTGCTTCCCCAGGCCTTGGTGGTGGGTGTGGATTCTGGAGACCTTCAATTAATACTGGTTGTATAGGTTATGGCCTGTTGGGGATATCCTTCCTATTAAAGGTATATTCCTTAGGTATTATTTCCATCCCTCTATTGAGATCTACATCTGCACTGATATTAATGATCAGTACCAAATACACGTTGAATATGCCCAGAGATACAATCAGTCTTGTATCAACTTCAATGTCAATACCTGTGGAAACTCTGGTGTTTACGATTCACTACCTTCATGCATGTAACCATTTGCTTATGGTGGTCCACTTCCTTTTTAGCAAGTGCCTTTTATGTCATGGAAAAGAGCATCTTATTGGTTTGTAATAACCTAACGGTTACTGAAAACTGACCATTGCATTGCTAAATCATTCCATTCACAGCTCCCAACAGCAGGACATAGCAATTCTCCTAATAGACTTAAAATAAACAGACACCATTTACTTTCATAAAACTGCAGGGGGACAGCTCAGGTTGGCTTTGGTGTGAGAAAATTTATGATCATCAATAATCTGTCTTAAAGATTCAGTAATGCTTAATGTACTTTTAGATTTCTAACCCCAGCAAAGCAAGATTAACAACTGTCAATGGGGAAAATAATAGTCATATAATACTGAGCACTTATTAAAATATATTGTATAGAAAGCAGTTTTTCCTCTTACATGGTGGCTTAATTAGACTTCAATATAGTAAAGAATTGCTAGAATAGAAGAATTTTCCAGGACCATATTTAGACCCCCGGATCAGAAGGTTTGACTAGATATTTAAAACATCAAACACCTCTCTCTTAGGTATCTGCCATTGCATGTTTGCCCAGGAACTCTGGCATCTCATTTCTGTTCATCCAAGTCTTTTATTGGCTTCCATGTTCCTGACCCTAATCTCTGAAGTTGATTGATGTTTGCAATTTCACTTGAGGGCCAAAATTCACAAGGACATGTGTCTCACCTGGAGACATCAGCTTCAGCCTGCAGCAATCTACTTACACCTTGTGTAAACCAGAAACCCTCAACATCAAGATTTCCATCCAGGCTACTCTCCTCTAGGAACCATATCCCATCCCTGGTTTGGTCAGGGGACAGGACTGGGATAGAAATATAAAACACAATGACCATTGTCTAAAACTACACGAATACTTGAGATCACCAAGATAAGTAGGTTCAAGAAAGAATGGAATGAGAGGTAAAGACAATGAGTATAGACAGTCCCCCAAAAGCTTTGCTATAAAGCAGATCACATAAATAGTGTGTTAGCTAGATGAGAGTACGATGAGGGTGTTTTTTTTTTTTTAACAGTAAAAATAATTGCATGTTTAAGAATAAGTGAATGAATCTTATAAGACCTATTTCTACTGCCAGATAGAAGGCTGTGTCTCTATTCGGACAGATAGACTCCCATTGCAAATCCTAGAAGCAAAAGATTATATTAAAATGTCAATTTGCAGACTAGACCCACAAAGAGGCAAGCAAACTATAGTCATGTCTTCAAACTCCCTCAGGATATATGTTGGTGAGGCATTAACTGGAGAGAGGAGTTCTTGTGCTTTTATTTGTTATTTGTTCACTTATGTGAACACATATGTACATACATACATATCCATAATTTTTGTACACAAAATTTATCTCAGAACATTATACTTATCTTGGTTATTGATGTGCTTTGGAAAACTAAAAATCTTTAAAGTGAAATGAAATGCTGTAAATGTTGATGCAGGCCTTCACATATCTTAGGTGCACAGATGTTTTTGGCAGCATCCAATCAAAATTTGATGCTGCTTGAATCTTCTATTTTTATAATGAATATTGCATTAATTCTGTTTTGTTTTGTTTTGTTTTCATTAGTTAGCACAACCAGAAAGGAAAACAAAATCGAGTCATGAAACTGCAGAGCGGGCAGTAGGTACGTTGTTCTCAGATGGACAGATATGTTACTGTCAGTGCTATTCCTGTGAACATAGGTGCCTGGCCTGCAGGATGCAGTGTGAGTGACAGAGATGTGGTAGTCCAATGCTCCTGGTCATTGCTTCCTCAACGAACCCTATGGACCCCTTGAATCTGAGAGCTTGCCAGGGAGCTCGAGGTGATGAAATGCAAGATTCTTCCCAAAGCAGGGATTCATACCCACCCTGCTTGCATGTAGCCAGTCTCTGCTTGCAAATAACCAGAGACAGCAACCTGATCTTCGTGGGGATACCCGGTTTCAGTATTTAAAACAGCTGTGATCACAATAAAGTTTTAATTTAGGTTAGGAGATAGTCTCCCTGTCTGATGCTTCTGGGTTCATTCTATGAAGACATACAGAACTGCAGGGTCTCTTTCACAACATATGGAGATGGACACCAAATTCTTTTTTATCTTTTCTTTTACAGGATAAATATGTCCCCTGCCTTTCTAACTCTTCCTTAGAAAGCAAGGATCCCAGGTCCTCCATCATCCTATCACCTTCTCTTGGTGTTTGCATTTTCTACCAAATCTCTCTGCAGCTAGATTTGGGCCTAATTCCTTCAGACCAAAAAGAGGGAAAAGCAGATGTCAAATAAAGGCTGTGTATGGCAACAACAAGGAGACTGGGAGCTGTGTTTGGAAGAAAGACTCAGCACTGACTTCATATTCCTGATCATCTTGTAAGGTAAAAAGGTAAATGCTGGGTTTAAAAAAAAAGTAAGATTGTGTCAGGTATAAAGTGGAGAGAGCATAGTCTTGATCACTATCCCCATTTGAGCTCATTCTTGTGGGGACAACTTTTCTCTGCCCCCTGGGTATAATCTAGCTTAACTCCAGGACTTCTCTAATCTCCAAGATTAAAAAAAAAATCTTTAGGTGACTTTTAGTTAACAAAAATGTTCTTATTTAATAATAAAATGTCTAGTCCATGCTGTTAACCAAAACACTAAGGTGCACTGTAAGTTCCACCTCTCCTTCCTCAGCCCTACTTTATGCCTAAAACCTAAAATCCACCTTCAAGGTGAAGGTCTTGGTCCTCTGCCTTTGTGGACCGCTTTGTCTTTTTCTTTTTCCCCCAGTCCCAGCTCTGCTGCTTTGGGTTTTGATCTTTCCAGGGTCGGAGCAGGAGGCAGAGGGTCTGCAAGGCTCACTACCCTGGCACCTGGCCTTGGAGCCCATCTTCAGTCCTGGAAGATGTTCTGGCTTTCAAGGATATCCTCCCACCCCCTTTGCTATGGGGAGGATGTCTTCAAATACCAGAAGGGAAGCCAAGTATCTGTTGTCTGCTCTTGGGAACATCCGTCAGTCTTGATCCCACAGACATCTCCATCTTCTCCTGACCTTCCTCTGGCTAGGTGGCCATCTTTCAGAATGATTCTCCAACAGAGGCCTCAAAGAGTGTGACTTTTCCTTCCACAGAATCACAAAGCACAAGCCACTCCCTTCACAGCCCCTGTCCTGGCTGCCTCCCCAGCCATGTGGTAGCTTCTCATCTGCAGGAATGGGCCCAGAAGTACCTCATGCCCAGGAGACTGTGGGGGACCTGGGCCTTGCACCTGTGGAGATGTACATGTTGGGCTAAGGGGAGAGGCCAACTCCTTGCTCTTAATCAGATGCTGTGACTCTGTCCAAGAAATTTCACCTTCCATTAAAAGTTCCTCTCTCCCTCTCTACCCTCTCTTGTAGGAATGAGATAGTAAGAACCCAAGAGCAACAGAACTAGGTCACAGGCACCTCTTCTGAAAGTTTTGCTTGGTTGGTCTAGGATTCTGTGACAGAATGGAAGTAAATGGGGCCTGAGACAGGAAAGCAATGGAGAGAGTCCCAATAGCACTTCCTGTTATGGTCACATAGTAAAATAACCAGCAATGAGTTCGTAACATAGTGTTATTATTTGGGTGATATATTTGGTCAAATATCTGAATGAAGGGCTTAAAAACAGAAACTTCCAAATCATACAACCTAATGAAAATAAGAGTAAGACATATAAGTCAACTTAAGATCAGTCAAGAAAATTTTTCTCCTTAACCAATTACATACGTGCCTTGAGAAATCAAGTTATCGTAAAGTAACTTAAAGCTTAATGAACAATCATATGAGGGATTTACTTTTGTAGAAAGTAGAAAACTAGAGTCTGTGAAGTTATTAGCTAAAGTCTTCCACAAGTTCAATGTTATGTGCCTTCACCAAGATTGAAGGAATCAAAACATCTTTACATTTATTCATTATGTAACAAATTTTTTAAGATAGATTCTCAAAATTAAAACACTAAAAATTAAAGATAAAAGATAGAAATAAATATTTACAAGTAAATTCTGGTTCCCACACCAGGCTGAGATTGAGGGAAACTTTTTTTTTTTTTATTAAATATGGGATTGAAGATCCCAAAGTAAACTAAAATCTAAATGGCAAAGTCTATTCAGTGTGGGAGGGTCTGTCAAGTCTCACTTAGCATCTTCATTAATGATCTGGGCCAGAGCAATAAACAACAAGTTAATTAAACCTACAGGTAGTATTAAATCAGTATGAGGGGCAAAGACTGGTGAGAGATGATAAAAAGCCTTTGGAGGTTAGCAGCAGAAACAGCAAATAAAAAAGAATTTGAGAAAGTGCATATATTTAACAGAATAGGGCCCTTGGAAAACAGGACAGATAAAAGCAAATTCCACTGATTATGCAGACAATTAAATATATCCCAGTTCAGTGCCTTGGGAAAATAATCACCAACATCGTTCGACTTTCCCACTCAAAGATATAAGATAATAATAGGCAAGGAGAGAAGCCATTCATAAAAGGATTCCTCTTCTGGAGGGAAAAACTGTTTGCATCTAAATAGAATAGAGGAAGAATCCAAAATAAGGATGTTTCACTGGTATAATTTGAGTATCTACGAGGTAACTTACATAAAGAAGAAATTAATATCACATATTTGAAAGTTATAATTCTTTTATTGGTCTACAGAGTGGAAAAAATTAAGATTCTGAAGGGTATAATTTATAAGCAAGTTATCTTGAAATGCCGAGCAGTCATTCAAAACAATGCAAATAACACATACACGTGTACACACGCGCACGCACACACACATAAACACACACACAAAAACAGACTGACTGATCCCCACATAGCTAGCTATTCATTTCGTCTCTTTCTAGCTTAATGTGATGCAGCCACTGGCTTCCTATCTGATCCCCAAAACAATCCTCTGAACTTGATGCTGCCTCAGGACTTTTACACTTGCTCTTCCTTCAATCCAGGGTACTCTTCCCATACTTTTCCCAGGCTGGTGTCAGTCAAATGTCCCCTCCTCATAGTACCCTCTGGACCATCATATATAAGGGTGACTTTATTATCAAGACAGAGAGATAACACAGCAGATAGGAGACTGTGAAGACACTACCAAGAAAGTACAAGGGCCATAGAAAATGATGGTGAATGACATCATTACCAAATCATTGCATCAAAGATTACGAATTTAAAGTTTTAAATAAGCAGATGCATTAACACAAATTATTCAGAGTGTGTAAACTTACCAACTCTGTAATTATGTATTTGGTTATGTTAGTCCTCAAATAATAAAATTTTGAGGATCACTCATGAAATAGCATCAAATCAGTGAGTCTATTTACTCATAAAAATCCATACGAAGCTAACTACCATGTGGTTACTACCAGTTTTCTTTTTCTTTTTTTTTTTTTTTTGCAATAGAGTGGAATTAATGTGTGCAGTCTAATGAAATATGCTGCAATTAGAGAACTACTATGCATAGTAATATCTCTGCTTGTATATGTTTCAAATAAAATAGAGTCTGTGGTGACATTCAGGAATGGAAAGAATGAAAAGCAAAATTAAATTGCTAATAGATTTCCAATTGCAGCTGGGTACCTGAATGCAAAATCAGGTTGTGAAAAACTGACTGCTGAGCTTGTCTTCTACCCATCTTAACACATGCTTACATGTATGTAGGTTTGGTGTATGTTCATAAGAAAGTATAGCATGGTCCACAAACCAAGAAATATTAAGGCACTCTCATTTGTAACAGAAAACTACCAACACAAAAGTTTTACCCTACTTCTGGGTCAGTGTTCCCTTTGGGAGAGAAATGTCTGAAACCTTAGAAGAGGTTTCAGCTAAAAGTCATCCTGAGTAGAGGACCCATCAAGTGAAGCAGACTTGTAACCAACCGTTGACCTTCAGCCTCAAAGAGACTCAGAAATGATCAACACAGTTAACAGACCCTTTGGACACCAACAAGAGGGAAATAAGAATAATAATCCAAATCAATTTTCCTGAATCACTTTAAAAAATTTCATAGGTAGGTCTGACTCTCTGTTAGCCATCTTTTTTCCTTACTGTCAGAAACAGGAGTGGAATGGATGGCTCTGACTTTAGGACAGCAAACTATTACATTAGTTCATGCCAGCACCTATAAGTCAAGTGACTGTGCAAGAGAATGTCCCAGGCTTTACTGCAGGGTCCTTAAGTTAGGGTTGGGCGGCAAAAGTCATCAGCTGGCAAGTGCACCATTATGAGTGGTCTGAGAAGTAGAAAGCCACATGGAAATATTCAATGTCTTTGTCCCTTTTTTTGACATAGGCAAGAAGTATTCTACTTTTCCAAATAAAATTCAGAACTGATCTCTCTCACCATTCTGCCTGCCCCTGCAGATGCATCAAGCCCTGCCTTCCTTATGCAACTCTGACAGAAAGCATTTTATCAGAGTCTCTGATAAAGGCAAATAAGTACTTCAATGATTATATTAAGGATTTAAGAAAATCGACATACACCTATGGTGAGAAAATCTTGGATATTTCCTTGCAGAATATACATGAAAATGTCTCATCCAAAAGATTTTCCTCTTATTTCTTTAAATATTTATCTTATTTAAAGTGGAAAAAAAGTCATAAAAATCTATGGGCCATACCACATGATATAAGAATTTTATGTTGTAGTATCATCTATCATGTCTTAAAAATCAGAACACCAAAACTATCCCCCCAGAAACATATTGAGTCATAAATGTTGAATGACACTTTAGATGTTGGCAATGTTTCCACTTTTATTTACTGAAAATAAAAATGCTTCCCCTCATGAGTATCAATGTTACTTGAAATAATAGGTCCTAATTGCTTATGTTCAATGCTTACCTCCCTTCAAATGATGTCATTTTAAAAGCTTCATGGTCATCTCTTTTTGACATTAGAAACAAAAAGTCTATAATATATTTTCATATAAAAGACAAGAAGAGAATATACAAAATCACTGTAAAATAAACTGAAACTGATTAGCTGGCTTTCCCTTTTTAAACTGCATCTTCATCCAAAGGAAATACCAAGTGAAATTGCCAACAAATCGTTGAGAGGCCACTCATCAGTACAGAAGACTACAATCAGCTTGTCATAATTAACTTCATATATAAAAGAAACATAAGCAAAAGCACAATGCCCAAATATGCAGCTTCAAGATGGAG
This sequence comes from Marmota flaviventris, assembly GCF_047511675.1. NCBI lineage: Eukaryota > Metazoa > Chordata > Mammalia > Rodentia > Sciuridae > Marmota > Marmota flaviventris. The sequence goes on from NC_092502.1 coordinate 14,691,479, forward strand.
TTCAGATGGGTAAGAACTAAACTTGGGTCACACTGCTTTATCCTCATTGCCTCCTTTCATAAATCTGGCAGATGACTCTCTGTACATCAGCAATGTTGTGTATGAGCTTGGCTTTATTGGACTGAATCACATTATTTCATGAGGTCAAGATATGAATTAAATATGTGCCTCATCACAATATAGTATGGCCTCTAACTTTGATGCTATTCCTGCAGATATTAGGAACCTGTGTCCCATCCTTCTGAGCTAACACTTCCCCACCCAGGGTGTGACACTTAGGAAATTATTCTGGTAAGTCTATGTGCTCTCTACCTTTAACTTCTGTGCCTCACCAGAGATTTCTGATTGCCCTGTCTCCATGAACCTACATTATGTTACTTCCATTAACTACACCCCAATTTTCAAGCTGGAAAAGGAAGTCATTTAGGTGAGGGCTTTATCTCTATGTGATTTTGTTCAACCAGAGAGGCAATAAAAACATAGAAGATGGCAAGGATAAAGGTACATGTATACTTCAACAGAGTTAGAAAGAAAATGTGTAAGAGGATCTGTAATATCACAAGAGTTCTGCAGATACCAAATGGAAAAAGAAAGAGAAGACTGGATGGATTAACCTCAGCTTCAATGCAGGGGGAACCGGCTTCCCTGGGATGGAAGGAGAGCAGGGGTAAAGAGGGAGAGGAATCCAATTCACCTTTTCCTTGAATCATTCATAAACATATAGATCAGAATAGTTCTTTTGGCCAAGTATTTATTAGAAATCCTCACCCTGTCTGCTTATAAACAGTTTGAGAAGGCAGACACTACAATATTCATGGCCATGTTTGAGAAGCGACCTTCTGAGCTGACTTTATTATGGGCTATATATATATACAGTGCTAGCTAATAAAACACAAGGGCGTTTAGTTGATTTCCAAGACTTTACTTTCTAGGCTTCTTATTCCCTTCAAAAGCCCCTCCCACTAATGATCAAAACTGTTTTGTAACCCAGCCTTGACGATATGAACACCCAAAAGCAAAAGAAGACCAAACATGTATCCCATGGAAGCCTGAGGACTGCATCCAACCCTAACTCTGAGGACACATTCACAGCTTGCACCACTAAGCACTTCTGTTGTGGTTTATTTGTTGTTCAGTTACATGCATGCATTTTTTTGGGGGGGTGGTTTTACCCTTAAGTACGTATTTTACAAAAGCTCATGAAGTTCTTAAAATTAGCTATACCTGTAATCTTACAATATTCCCTAGGCTGTGGGTAAAATTGTACTTATTCACTTAAAATTAATATCCTTTTCTTGGTTCTCTGTGGAATTCTGACAAAACATTGAATTGAATGTTCACACACCTAGGTGTTTTAATCCAGCCATCGTGGCTATCTATCTTCTAACCACAGCAGAGCAAGATTAAAAAATGTCCTGCTGCTCCCAGCCTGAACCTATGAAATGAACCTGTACGAAGGTCATTTTAGTAGGAAGAAGAACTGAACAATTCACAAAGCTTTAAGGAATTCAAAATAGGCAACAGAATAAAGAAAGGTATTGGGAGGAAGGATCCTCGCCAGCCCTAACAAGCCATTTGGTTCTTGTTATACTGTTAATTATATGTATCCATGAAGCTGTTTTATTTCAGAATCAGCTACTGACTCAAGCTCTCGGATGACTGCGAGTTTTCTAACTTAAGTAATGTAATTTGGTATCCAGGCTCTGGGTTGCAATTTCTCAAAAGTCTGCATATCCATATATTTTTAACGTGAAACTTTCAACATTAAAAATTTCCATAGGTTTGTTAGAAATGACAGATGGCCTAAATTGATTATTGAACTGAAAACCAAATATTCCCTGCTCCCTCAAAGGAATGTTTCCATGAAGAGAATCTCTCGGATCCTGCACCTAAGCGCTAATCTGTAGAATAAATTTTACACATTTTCTACGGTTAAGTTTTCTCACGTTCAAAGGGCAGTTTTTATGTATGTTCAAAAGAATTTCTGAAAATGAGTGCCTGGGATCACCTGGATCACTTCTAAAAGTTACAGGTTCAAGGTCCAATTCCAGTTCTACAAATCATCCTGCTAGAAGGGGTGCCCAGGAAGCAGCAGTCCCCTAGGTGATTCTGATGCAAAGCTTACATGTGGTTAGCAACAGGACCAGATAACCTGGGATTAAGGCCCTTTGGCTCTAAACCTGATTACATCCCAATAAACCCTGCACGAAGTGATCCTCCTAAGCAAGAGGATAGGGTGGGCAGTGGGAATGAGGGCAGGTATCTGAAGTCATTTCCTGGAGGATGGGATTGCCTGCTGCCTATTTCTACAACTCCTTCCCTTTACTTCTCAGAACTCTCCCACCCCCTGCTGGTATGACCCAGCATTTCTCACTTCTTTGCTAGGTTCTTGTTACTATAGAGACAGAAGCCAGGAGAAACAGTGAAGATGCAAACACAGAGCTGGCTCCTTAAAGTGGGGAAGAAAAGAGAAATGTCAAGAGACAGAGATAAGCACAGGAAGAGGAGAGGAAGAGAGCAAGTCCACGCAGGACAGAGACCACCACAGGCACATGTCCAGAGGGGCTAGGCAGGTGATAAAATATAAAGCTGGGAACATGGAGAAGAGAGATTGCCTTGGGAGTAATAGGGAACAGGGGTACCTGTTCCATCCAAGGGTGTCACCAGCCAATTGCACTTAGAATGACAGTCTAGAACTGGCATTTTTTTTAAATCAAGAAAAGCCCAAAATGTGGGTTTTATCATATTTAAAAATTTTTATTATCTAAGGATTAACAACTTTTTTTTTTTTAACTCGACTAACCAAATTTGCCTCCAGCCTGCATCTACTAAAGAAGGTGAGGTGATGAGTTTTTGAGAAGGTGGCCAGGGGAGGAGATAGAAGCCCCGGAAGAGAAACTCTGAGATGTAACAGTGAAGAGGGACTGGTTTGCAGTTACTGTTGAATACAGGACTCGGAAACTGTTAAAGATTAGCTAGGATGTACCATTGACCCCCAGATAATCACAGGTTTAACTTGTTTGTTTTTGAGAAATCACTGGCTATTTTTGTCAAAATCCCCAATCAGAAGAACTTCCAGGCAACTGTCTGTAAATCTGCTACGATAAAGACCCAGAGCACTTGAGGGGACTCCCAGGAGTGAGGGAGGCCGGGGGGCCCAGTCCAAAGCTCACCAGGCCCCTGCCTCCCAATTCTCACATGGGGAAACTTACAGGAGCCTATAGAAACCCCATATTGCTTTTTCACCTGTGCAAGGTGGTTGTGAAAATAGTAAACCACGCGCTGTGGGAGCAAGGGCTGTAGAGTGATGAAAGACCCTGGCCATGGTCCCTGGCACCCGTGTTACACAAACCTCTACCGTGAGGAACATCTCAGTTACCCGTGATGATGGATGGCCCCACCAAGAAGGGCTGAACGTCGTTCTGGCTTCAGAAAGGAGGAAACAGAGACTGAAGAAGCTAGGCAAGCGCTCTGCTTTGGTGCCAAGGAAACAAAGCCATGCTTGGGAGTCAGTACCCGCAGCCCACACTCAGGGGCAAAGGGACCTGTGAATTGGAGAGGCGGGCACCCGAGGCCGCGGAGGTGCTCAGCGCTCCCCTCCCATTCTGCCAAGATGCTTCAGAAGAAAAGCACAATTTATTCTGTTGACTCATCAGAGGACAAAGAGGGTCGTTTAAATCTTCTAGTTGTTCTTTATTACATTTTATGAAAAAGAAAATAGGGTGATTGCTATGGTTGTGTCCTTCGGAACTGGCAAGGGTCAAGGGTCTGTATTATAAGAGAGAGGATGGGAGACGAAAGCGTTCCAGCCCTGCTTTCTGCACAGGAAGTTACCATGCAACCGGGGGATTTATTCATCGGGAGCTCTTCGTTCGATTGCAAATACCCAGAGTACATAAGCCATGCAATAAAAGCTATTTGGCTGGCTTTGGTAAAAAGACTAAAACAAAGTACAACTCAGCTCAACTCATCAAATTAGACTGATGAGCTACAATTTTTCACGTCCTGCCATTAAGAAGTTTCAGTAATGGTTTTCAAATTTGCAGGGGTGACAAAGAAAACCCTGATAAAACACAAACACAGATTCAATGAATTTTAAACCTGAAAGGGTCCTTATAAAATAATTTATATGTACACAACTCCATCATCTAATAAATAAAGAAGTTTAGATCTAGAAAGAATACGAACACAGCCCTAAATCACACGGCCTCATTAGTGGCTGAGCTTAAACAGCTTGGGGCAGATACTATTGACCATCTTACTGATGAAACCAACTTAGAGTCTTTTGTTACTTTAATAAGTGGACTCACTAATTTGAGGAACTTTTTCTAAGAAAAAAATACATGAAAGAAAATATGAATAATATGATTATTAATACATATGAATATTATATGTACATATATTATTTGAGAGATTTAATATACTAAGTTTTTATATATGTATAAGAAAAATACTGATACCCACTTACAAAGATTGGCAAAAGAAATTTAGAAAAAGAAATATTAATCAAAGGGATACATTTTTTTACATGGTTTGGCAAAAAAGTAAAACATGATAAAACATATTGTTGGTAAAGTCATAAATAAATCAACACAAAATGCACTGTTGTTACCTGTAGAGAGAAATTTCACAGTATGTACCAAAATTTGTATGTGTGTGTATGCATACAATTAGATTCATTCATTCCAATGTAAGGGGCTCATTTTAAGAAAATATGTAGAGAGTTGTATAAAAATACATGAATAATAATGTTCATTTTAATATCTAGTAAAAATTATAAACAACTTAAATGTCATTGATAAAATTAATTTATGGGGTCGGCCGGGTTTTGGCTCAGTGGTAGAGCGCTTGCCTAGCATGCGTGAGGTACTTGCTTAGCATGCGTGAGGTACTGGGTTTGATCCAGAGCATCACATAAAAATAAACAAATAAAATAAAGGTATTGTGTCCATTGTACAACTAAAAATTTTTTTAAATTAATTATTATATATCTATTTTATGGAATTCTAATGCCACCATAAAAATTGTATTAATCTTTACTCATAAAAATGATGGTAAGATCCCATACCTGATCCTTAAAATGAAAGATGTTTATAATATAAATACATGATCTCATGTATATCAAATTTTATATGGTACATACCAAAGTAGCAAAATGTATGATCTGTGCTTGTAAGATTTTTAATGATATCGACATTCTTCCTTTTATGTTCTTGAATTACTTAAGTCAAACTGAAATGATCATGCATTATCATCAGGAAAAAGCATTAAGTGTATTTTTAGTTTTCTTTATTTCTGAAGTATAAGTCCTTGTTCTGAACAAGAAGAAGTGTGCACAAGAGTTATACCGAGGGCATAATTTTTCCACCAAATCTCTATATTTAGCATTCTCCAAAAAGCAAATGAAATTGTCTTTATGTTCTAATATAATTTTAGATATAAAGTAAGTTCTAATAGATAACCATCTCTAGAGCTTTACTGGGTGTAAGGACATTTGAATTCAAATAGCAACTGCATAGCTATCTAGCTGGTTGAACTGGACTCAGCCAGTGAACATTCCCTAGACCTCATTTCCTAAAGCTTTAAATGAGAAATTTGAACTTCATGACCTCAGAAAGCATTTTTACCTTAATAAAAATGGTACTCCCCAAACTTGAAAATGCAAAATAATTCCATACATAGGATAAAGCCATATTTCAAAGTTTTTCAGTGGGGTATAAGAATTTGAATTCTTCTAGAAGTCTCTGCAGAGACCCTGAGAATGAAGCAACATAAACTCCTACCTCTGGGGTAATAGTCACCTACAGAATGTAAGTCATATCTGCTCTATTACTTAGTGTATTTTAAATAATCATGCATTATCACCAAAAGGTTGACTAATCTGGAAAAAAAAATCATTGGGCTCCATTCCAAGTAGCTCATTGATATATTACTACCATTCTCCAAAAAGTCCAATTTAGAACTGATGAGAAAGTAACTTGTGCTTCAGGATTAAAGATCACTTAATATAGGGTTTTGGCAGAAGTATAAAACACACATTTCTAAATCAGAAGTCACATTTCAGGACATGCATATATTTCACATCCAATATAGCATTTGAGCCTGTCTCTAAGACTCAAAAGGCATTTTTGGGGACTAGAAGAAAGTGACCTAATGTCTGTATGGGTTAAAGCCCTTAGTTCCTTTGGAGGATGAACAGGGAATGGATTTGTTGAGAGCAGATTTATACATTGAAACAGACCAGAATCCATACATTCACAATCATATTCTGGCCAGAGAAGTGGTGATAACAGGAATAACCAAATTGCTCATGTAAGACTGATGATAAATATCACCTGATATTTGGTTTCAGAACCATGAAGACAAGAGGCCATTATGGAGACTGGGAACACCTAGAGAACAATGGTGGGCGAAAGGGACAGCTTCAGCTGAGCAGATTATCATTATGTGGAAATGCAGACCTGGATAACTAAGGCTTCTTTTTATTTTCTGCAAGTCTAAGGTCTATGAAAATCTACATTTTCTTAAGTGCTAACAAATATTTTAACCTCATAGGGATAAATGCTGCATTTGGTCAAGTAAAATAGGCTTGTGGGCCAGGTTTGTCCTGTGGACTACCAGTGTGCAAGTACTGACTTACACAAAAAATGTGCAAAATACATATAAATCAGAGCCAAAGTGAAATGTCTGAAAATAAGTAGCTGTATATCCACTTGTTTGCTGGGGTGTTTTATGAACAAGATGGCAAGAAAAGAAGAAAGGATAGGGAGAAAAAAAATTAAAAAGATCATCATAGCCAAAGATATACAGACATGAATAACATATATAGACTTTTTTTTTTTAAATAGAGATTCAACTGAGTTGAAGGATTAGGTATGGCTTAGGGTAGAAAAAGATTTAACTAATCAAAAGTCTTTTGTATAAAAGACATTATACTAAGGCCAGGCACAATGGCATCTACCTGTAATCCCAGTAGCTCAGGTGAATGAGACAGGAAGTTCGCCACTTCAAGGCCAGCCCGGGCAACCTAGTGAGAATGTCTCAAAAAAAAAAAAAAAAAAAAAAAGGCCTGGAGATGTAACTTAAGGATAAAACACATCTGGGCTCAATCCCCAGTACCAAAAATAAATAAATAAATAAATAAATAAATAAATAAATAAACAAATGTGCATTATACCAGATACCTTCTACTTGGCTTCTGTTTTCTGTTTTCACATTTAATGCTAATGACAATGTAGGAACAGTATTTTTCTTATTTTACAGATATAAAAACTAAAACTAGCGGACATAAACTGACCTGGAAACCCACAACCTAGTGTTAGGGATTAAAGCAATTAATCTCTAATTACAAAACTCAACGTTGTTGTTTTTTGTGTCATTTTGCTTTTTTATCCAGAACTTCATGGTGTGATGCTAGAAAGTGGGTATGATCTACCATCTAGAGCAGTAGTTTCTAGTAGGCTAGCTATGAGCCACATGTGGTTATTGAGCACCTGAAATGTGGCAAAGGAATTTAGTATTGAATTTTATTTCATTAATTTATAATCAGATTTTAAAATTGATGTTCATTTTTTGCAAAACATTTAAGTATGTGATGAACAGCTTGGATACGGGAGTCTCTTCTTTCTACTATAAATGTTATAAGCTCCAAATATAAATCAAATATTTCTGATGAACATTTAGCATCAGAATTGAGACATGCTCTAAGTCTAGATTCCAAATACTTAGTATGAAAAAATAATGTGAACTGTTTTTATAATTTTATAAGGATTTCACATTGAAATGGTAAAATTTTAGACATCATTGTATTAAGTGAGTTATTAAGATAAGCTGTTTAATTTTACTTTTCTAATGCAGTCACTAGATTGCAGGTCACTCATATTATACGTGGATGGGCATGCACAGGTCTGTCTAGCTCACTGTGTCTCCACATTGACTGCACCTTAAAATCAAAAGGAAACTGGATACAAATGTCAATGTCAAGTCTCTGATGCAATCAGTTTATTGTGCACCTTGATCACTTGGATTTGTAAAAGACGTCCCCAGTGATTCTATGTGCAGCCAGGACAGAGGAGTCATACTGAAGATACTGAATTATAGTTTGCATGTAGTGGGAAGATGCTGAACAGTTTGAAAGAGGAAGCAACTGAAGGCAATGTTATATCCAAGAAAGGTGGAGTCCTGAATTGGAAGAGATGAAGGCATAGGTGCTGTTCTCTGGTCCCACCTGCCCACCTCTCAGCTTCACCTTAACCTCTGACTCACTAGCATCCCAGCCAGAGTACCTCTCTTTCAGCTCCTTGAATTGATCATGTTAGTTTCACCTTAGGACCTTGGGACTGGCTGTTGTTTCTCCCTGACAACTCTTACTGCAGATTTTTATGTGGATGCCTCCATTCTGTTATCCTCATTTCCCTGCCCAAACCTGACACCTCAATAACAGATCACCTCTCCAGCACCGACACTTGGTGCCTGCACTCCCATCTCCATCGTATTTTCTTCATGACCTGTAACATTACCTGAAAACCTCTTCTTTACTTCTCCTAAGTTCCTCTTGCTGCCACATAGGAGAACGATTTCCCTACATTCCACTAGTCTATCCCATGTCTAGAACAGTAACCAGCAAACAGGGGACCACAATAATTACTTAATAAATAAAAATGCACATGTAGTTCTCACTAATAAGCTACAACTATGCTGCTTTAATTTCTTTAATGGTTTACCAGAATTTTGAGATAATTTCCCCAAATCCTTCTAAAGAATAAATCCAGAAGAAATAATTAGAACATTGATTAACATTCACTTTTGGTAAATCTCTGTTCTCAAGGCTAATCTGATTGCTTGTTAGTTTGTTTCAAAAGCCTATTACTTCAGTTTGAAAGGTAGATATATTAAAATTTATCTAAATGTGTTTTCCTTGAGTGAAATGCCAGACGTGTAAATTTGTTAAAATCTCCAATATATAAATATGTATTTATTTGCTAATGGCACTTCCCATCAGCAAGTCTTCTTGAATAATTTGCTTTTGAAAGTAAAGTGTTTGACCGGAGGACAAGTCACTATGCAAATTTTATTTTCTGTCCCAACAGAAAGGTGTACCTGGATCTAGATTTTACACTCATTTATTCCCTGATAATAACGAAACTTTCACATTTCAATTTCTATTTTGGACATATAGATGCATTCTCATCGAACACATTGACTTGGGGGGGGTGCATAAAACTGAAAAGATAACAGAAAGTGGTTTTGGAAAGAGATTATTTTAATTCATTGGCTCTCTGATTCTCTCTGCTATTCTGGACAATGGTATAAATATAAACAGCTACCCTTCAGGGATTCAGGGACCAAAGAATGACATTTTTATTAAATGCACTTTACCTTTGAAAATTATCTACACATTTACACTCATACAGTGAGTTTATAGCATTAATATCATGTCTAACTTCTGAGTCTTAAAAGATTTTCAAATAACCCTCTAATGGTTTGTATCCACACAAACCAATAAAAGGATTACACTCATCCAGGTATATGGCTGTCTCATCTGTGACAGGTATAACGTAAGTAGTACTCTTCACATGTTAAGCCAAGCATAATTCAACAAAATGACTAATTTCTAAGTTAATATCCTCCATTTCATTTTAACCACCACAGAAGGTCATGCATTAACACACTTCAAACTAGGTAGTGAAGTTTAGTTTACAGCAGAGTGCAGGAATTCCTGCTGTTGTCCTTGGATTAGACCCAATAGTAAAAAACGTCAGAATTAATATTCCTCATCTGTCAGTCGACAGAGCCTTAGAAGGTAAAATTTTCAGAAGTGGTTTGGAGCATTTAGGAGAAATGGTGGGTAACAAGTCCCAGAGTCATCCTAGGACCCTGCCTATCTGAGTGAAATGTTTCCATGGAGCCAGATAATCCTTCAGCAACATATCCACAGATCACAGGTTCTGTGGCAGTCTTACGCATCCAGTGCACATATGAACCTTTATTAAACATGTTCTACTAAATAATAAGCAATGTATGCTAAGATTCCAAATTTTCCTTTAGTGAAGATCCAATGTCCTGGACTCTAAGAGAAAGTGACATAAAGCAATGAAAAAAGGCAAGGAAGAAAGGCAATGACCAGTGAAAGGGACTGTAGGGGCTGAAGGGCACATGTCCCCAAAGGAGGTAGACTCTATATGTCCAGTTTATTATTGCCACCAAACCTCAGTTTTACCAGATCTTTGCATTTCTCAAAAGAAAATGAGAATTCATATTTATATGTAAAATCTTCTAAATTTTGGAGGTAGGCAACTCATATCTGCCTTTATAAAGATATCATGTAAATTGTGTTACCAGATTTAGCCAGCAGAAAAATACAAAGACATGCAGTTAGATTTGAATTTCAGAAAAACAATGAAAATATTTTAGTATAAGTATGTCCCAGATATATCATGGGACCTACTTACATGAAAAATTGTTGGTTATATGCTTTGAAATTCAAATGTGACCATGCCTCTTCTGATGCACCTGGAAATCACATACCTGACTCTCACATGTGAACTGCATTTGCAAGCTACAGCCATCATTCTGACTACATCTACTTAAAAAAAAAAAAAAATTCTGCTCTGATGAGTTCCAATGAATTCTTCATGTGGGTATTCGATGTGATCCACCACATCAGAGGCTAGTACTCAATGGCTGTTATTTTGCTTTTGGTCTTGTTTTAACAAGTACCAGTTAGGTCTCTTGAATGCAAGAACTTCCCCTTCTTCTTTGCTCATAGATCTGCACTCTTAAACTCAAGAACAGACAGAATGTGATATGAAGATCCTTGTATTTGGGTTCTAAAGGACATAAGCAAAAGTGAATTGCATACCATAAGACAATTTGATAATTCAATCATAAGGACAAACTTACAAACATCAGTAACTAGCATCCATTTGGCATATAGTATATGCCATGTCTTCATCTGAGCCATGTACACATGCACTCACTTTCTTAATCCTTTCATTTCTATGAATTATTGGTACAACTATTATTTTTCATTTTCAGATGATGTCATAAGGCACAGAGAAGTTAAATATTTTCCCTTGGTTCTCACAACTAGTATGTAGTGGAACCAGAATTTTCACCCAGACATTCAGGTCCCAGAGCCTCTTTACCCTATGGTCTTTCAACAAAGAAATGAAAAGCATTGAACAAGATTCCCTCAAAAATAGGCATGACCAGCAACAGCCATCAGGTTTATAGAAAGCTGGGACTGAGAATTTTGATTCAGCTTTATATTAATGAGTAAATATGTGCCAGGTATAAAATAGCAACATGTGGTGTAAGTGGTGCTACCCTTTTTAGATGCATGGACCCCAAAATAAATGTTCTTTCAAGACAACATCTTTTTAAAAACCTACAACATGAAGGTGAAAGTGTAGCCTCACAGAAGAATAAAGTACCGCAGTGGCTTTATGATTCATTCTATGAATTTTATGTTCTGTGCATTCTACAAAGTAATGGGAAATTAAATTAACACAGTTCTTTATAGCATTTTAAATTTTTACCACAATTAATTTCCTGTCCTACTGTATTTTGGTTCTGTAGTAATCATTTGAGGATATTGAACTCAGATATATAATTCCTTTCTCTCAATCAAAGAAAGTCCGTTTTTTTCTGATTTTTTTTATAACAATATACCTGTACACCTTATTTCATGTGAAAAGTTATGGGGCATACTCTCCTTTCCCATTTTAAGGTTGGAATAAGTTTAATTCTCCTTCTAAGGGTCCTCTCTACACCTTTAATATCTCCTTTCAGAAAATATCTCTTTCTGCAATGAATAAGACATACAGCAAGAACAGGATGTCTTATTCATTACTACACCAACTTTCATGTCTTTCTGGGGTGCTTCCCTAAGAAACCAACCACGGGTAAACCTTAATAACAATAGACAGACATGGGAGGTAATTCACTTTACCTCCAACTCAAACCAACAAAGACCAGCACCTCCAAAAGGAAGCCTCAAACCTTTGCTTAGATGGGCTCTCGTAACCCATCTGGTCTACAATCTTCATTTTATAGATAAGAAACTGAGGTCCAAAGAGCTGAGATAACTAGCATAACCTTTCACCTAACTTTGGAAAGGTTCCTTAAGGTTTCGTTGTCCTGCCCAGTGGGGCAGAGTTACCTGTGGTCCTCAGATAGGGAACCCTGGAGCAGATCAAAAGTACCCAGAGAATGCATATCTGCAAACCTTTCTTAAGCTGTAAAATGAGAGAAGAGGAAAAAGTATTTCCAAGTTTCTTCCTGGCATTCTTAAGACTCTGTAACTTCCAAAATAATTTTCAGCAACTTGAGCCATCAAGCACATACGATGTTGACTTTTAAGTCCTTTGGTGCAGAGAGCAAAATTCTTCCTGACCTCCCAGCTGATGACATACTCATGTTATGCTCCAAAAGTGTTTGTGAGCAAAATATCACTGGGAATAATTTTCCCATAGAAAATGTATTATGTACAGCATCAGGACAAGACAGGCCTTAAGACAAAGAACTTTAATACTGGGTATTTCTGTTTTTAGAGCACAGGGCTGGATCTGTGGAAAGATCTAAGCACGAAAATCTTGTTGACACTCTCCCATACTTTAGTCTTTTTCTGTCATTCCTTATTTTTTTTTCCACAAATGCCACTTCTCATCCTCAAAGGACTAGAATTTGGTTAATCATTTACTTGCTTTTGGCCCAGAACGGATTTATCTCTCCCTTATATAGAAGGAAAGCAGGCTTGCTAAATTAATTGATGCTAACTTGGAGGGCTTGTGAGCCCCCAAATCATCACAGAAATTGTGAATATCTTTAGAATCTATGCAATTTGTTTCCTGCGTGTAGAAGTCCAAATGGCAACCCAGGTGCCTTTACCTTCTCTCCACTACTGATCCACTCTGACAGCTTGCTCAGGGATCTATTTACACCCAATGGCTTGGCCTTCCTGTTCTTTTTTGTCCTTACCAACACCAGCTTTCCGTTTTGGAAGGCTCTTCCCTACTTGGAAATCCATGAATACTGTTCGATCGTATATGTTTATGGGGACTTACTCTACCTCTCTAAATAGCAGAAGATGGAAATAAACAGGTAGACAGATGAATGAATCAATAAGACAATATTCCTGTGTCTCAATGTCTAATTTGTGGAATGTAGGTAAGGCAAATCAAAGTGAAGGGAAGAATGAACAGTGTGGGTAGAGAATAGCAGGGAGTGGCTAGACTTCAGAAGGAACTTAATTTGGGTTAGACTTTTAAATCCTTTGTTTTCATGCAATCACAACAGATTACAAAACATTTTCACATGTCTTATCTATTTTGATTTTAACAAGTTTCTGAGGCAGCCAGGGGAAGTACAACTTGCCCCATTTTACATATGTGAGAAAAGGCAGTGATAAGAACAGAATTGCCTTTTTTCAAGGTCAGAAGTCTCCCTGACCTCTGTCACCTGGCTATCCTCTTTCAAAGTTCAGGTCAATTTTCTTTCCGTTTTATTTACCTTAGACTCTCTGGGCATTTTTTCCCCCTGAAATATTGCCATGGCAATGATGGTGAATGGAGGTAGAGAGATCAGGTTTAAGAAAGAAGTCTCTGACATCACAGGTTATTTTCTATCTTTTGCAGGTGGACTCATGAATGGTCAGTTATCAACCTGCATTTTTATAATCAAAATCTTCCTTCCCCATGACTTACTGTTTTTAGAGAAAGTAAAGGGGCTATATTATGATCATAAGAAAATTTATTAATTTCTTCAGTCGATGATTTCAAAGATGATGTCTTGTATATTTATAGTCAGTAGATCTATTTTTAAAGAAACAAGTAAGACCGCCTTTCAACTCTGGAGCCCTTTGATAATTAGGGCTATCATTGTTAGAGGGACAAGGGTGAGCACCAGCCTCGGTTATGGGGTAACAGTGACCTATTGCAACAGGCATGCATGCTGATTTATTTTACTTTGGGTGTAATAAGAACTGTACTATATTATTTTAGGGGGAATCAACTGCACAAGTTTTCTTATATATAGTATAGTTCATTTAAGGTTTTTGAAGGTGATTGAGTGGACTGTTATGCCTTTAATCTACCTGCACATTTCATAATTAAGAATATATTATGAAGAAGATTAAGAACCTTAAAGGGATAGTCAATGTTAGTTTCCATCAGTAATTTTTTTGGGGGGGATGGATCCCAGGTAATCATATGGTGACAAATGTAAGGGTCTCTTCTTCATTTTTTCAGCCCCTTCCTCCTATATTTATTTCATGAATCTGTCTTAATTGCCAACAGGCAAGTATGACAGTTAAAATGGTTATGCTACTTTAATGAGTAAGTGCCAACACAACCTGGGAAAAGAAGTTTCCAGAATGCAATGGCATCACAGAGCAAGACAAGGCTCCTGTGTGTGTTCATCTTACAGGGAATAAATTCTAAAATTTCATACTAGGAACTATCTAATCTGAATGATTAATAATTATGAATTTTAAAATCTCAAATCTATATTAAGGATATAAATTCAGTTGGTATGAAAGTTTCTGAATGAAAATATATACTAGAATTGGTGCTAATGTACAGAACCAGAAGGCTAGAAGTCGCCAGTCTGAGGGGTTGGCTAACCAGATCCCATGGCCTGGCAGCTTTACGGTAGGTCAAGTTTTGCGGAACCCAGGGACACCATTTGTCTCGCCCACGGCTGCTTACATGCTAAGTGGCAGAGTTGAGTCCTGCATCATGACAAAAATGTTATCGCCCTCAAAGCCTAAAGCAAGGAGTTCACTATCTGTATGCTTAGGGAAACTGAGGCAAGGAGGTCTAAGTTTCCATAAAAGACTTTCAAAGTTTTATTGAAAAATATATTCTCATAAATAAGCCCAGATACTCGTCACAGGAGATATTTTAGATGCCTGGGCCTCTGAACCGAAAAATACATGGATTGAAGTTTAAGGACCACTACGAAGCAGTTTTAAGGCCTTAGGTAGATTACCTAGCCCTCCAAGATGGCTGATGATTTTTATCCACTATCCATTCACCTACTCCTTTTTTTTTTCCCCTGAAATCTCAACTGTGTTCAGTCATCTCCTCTGTGAGCAAACAACCTGCAGAGGGAGGCTGACCTCTCCTCTGTCTTCAGGAATGAGCTCTGACTTGTGCAAGCTCTCAGTCATTCCCTTTCCTCTTGCTGGTGATTGACTGGAGAACGGACACAAAGTCAGGAATGACTCACTGAGTGCTGGAGGTCCTTGGAGAAATCCCCTTTTCTCCGCAGACTAACCCGGAGCCAGCTTCTCTCTACAACCAGATACAATGTGAAAATAGTTTGCTCCAATTGTTCTTAGCAACCATTTTCTAACTGTATTTTAAGGGCTCCAGGAGCAAGTTGACCCGGAGATCAGGATAAACTGAATAGAATGATGAAGAAAGTCAACTAATGTTTGTGCACCTGTGCCTGCCTTATTTCACTTTGCAAAAATGCCCTCAGATTCATCCAGGTTGCCGAACACTGCGGAATCTCCTCCTTTTTTTAAGGTTGAATAATATTTCACTGAATGTATCTATCACATTCTCTTTGTTCAATCAGACAAAAACTAGCTTGAATTTATCATCCTTTTATTCAACTCAAAAGTTAAAGAGGAAAAAATAAACTATTGCTTGCTGATGTAAAGTCCATTCATATACTCATTCTTAATGCTATTTATTTAATCAGGAATTCTTTCATTTATGCATTTACTTCCTTTCTATTCCACTCAGAAACTGAACAGAATAGCATAAGAAATGGTCTTAGTGGACAGAGTAACAGTGGATAATGAATTTTCAGGATGGGCCGAAGGGAAAGAGGTTTTCCTCCTTTTACACTTTGTGGCCTTTGACTCGGGGCAGGAAAGGGGAAAGAAAATTGGTACAAGAGACACAGAAAAAGAAATGGTTTTTGTATCATTACCATCAGAGCTATGATGATTCAACATCACAGCCAAGAGAATCAGGGACAGATTATTCAAATCAAAAGGAAAAAATAATCTGTCCTTGTGGCTTAATGATTGATTTACCCACTTGGAGCCACGCATAATGTGTGTCTACATTTTATTCAACCTAGTTATTGCCAAAGGGCAAGACATCTAATAAACAAGCAAAAAAAAAAAAAAAAAAAAAAAAAAAAAAACTATAACTTGTAAATACTCCAGAAACATCCTGTACCTTATGTAATAACAATTTTTAAATCACAGGCATAAATTTTTTTCTAGTTTACTGGGTAAACAATTCGCTAATAAGAGGCCCCTTTAGTGATGCTGGGAAGTCTCTGAATGCATAGTAAACATACCAAAAAACATATTCTTATGCTGTTAATGAAGTTCCATATGCTCTGTGGAGAAGTGCCTGTGTTTAAAACGTGAATTCCAGGTTGCAACCTCAGCCAAACACTGCATGCTAAAATTATCTTTCTGCAAAGAATTTTTACTGCCCCTAGTTAAATCTAAAAATGATCATAAATGTTCCCCTCTGCAAAGATATAACTGAAAAAGAATTACTGCATTCTCTATATTTCCCTTGCACTTTGGAGGAGTGTAGCATTTTGGAGGAAAACAATCTTTTTTTTTTTTTTAAGACCACCAAAACAATAAAAAATTTGGACTCTTAGAATATAACAGGAAATCAAGAAGATAAATTAGTCATTCTTTCTTACATGTGGTCTTTAATTAAAAATGTTTATCAAGATCCTAGAATGTACCAGGAAAAAAAAAAAAAAAAACAACATTTAAATCATCTACACACAATATAGACAGTAATGTGCACCCAAGAAAGTCTTCCGTTAAAACTGGAGAAGAGGTTTGTATGATGGTTTATATAAATTTTTTTAGAACCCTTTAACAAGCAGCCCAATCATAAAGCAAAGCTACAACAGTTTTTATGTACCCTTTTAAAAGGGGATTAATTTAGTTTGACGCAGCAGACGCATTTATTTAGGGCAGAAGGTGAAAAGTCGAGTCTGGGATTGATGGTGTTTGGTTTCACCCTGGTCCTCAATGATAACTCTTAGACTCTGAGCAGCATCCAGTCTGGGGAGATCAGTGGGCGAGAGAATGCTCAGCGTAATGAAAGGACCAGGTTTAATTCCACTAATCGCTTGGTCAGGGCCACTGAATTAACCAGCCACATCTGTTCACACTGGAGCACCCAGGCTGGGCTCTTCCTCTTTGTGTAACAAGGTTCTGCGGATTACTGAGTAGTTTAGTCTATTTGTTTCATTTGTTCTTCCCTCCCTTAACCCCAGGGTGGGGCTGGAGGGGAAGGAGGAACCGTAAAATCTTGAATACACATTTCCCTATGCTATCCCCTTTGCTGGGTAAATTGGGGATCAAATCCTTCAACAGGATTCCTTTATTGTGAACAGATCTTTCACAACATGGGTAGGAGAGCAGAAACAAGGAGCGAGAGAAAGAAAGAAGATGCACTTTTTTCTTGATGAATGAATCTAACGTGTGAGTGAATTTGGGGTGTGTCTTTTCATTTCTTTCCCTCAGGACTAAGAAAACATTACCAAAGACTCATCTGTGTAAAACTTAAAATCCCTCACATTTTTTTTATTTTTCTCTTTAGAAACCATCATCAAATTATAATTCAATGAACTCTCAAACTTTAAGTCCAAATCTATCTTCTTATAAAGCTCACGATCATTTGGGAGAAAATCATGCCATTTTATAGAGACAGCAACACAAACACCAGTAGTTGGTCCCTGAGTCCTAAGGTCTAATGCTTTCTTCTCACAAGATAAACTTCTCTGATGCCTTTTCCTCCTGCTTCCCATAGGCCTGACAGTGTGCCTGCTCTACTTCAGGTGACAGATATGGCACTGGTGACTCCCAGCAGCAGGGACAGAAGCCTGCTGACTTTCCAGGGCTGCCGAAGAAGCTGCTCTAAATCCCACTGCACATGTAATTACATTGGAAGACTTTTTCATACACCAATAACAGGAGTGTCTCGTATTAGCAACCTTACCATTGAATATAAACACGGAGTTGGATGCCAGTTTGCTCACGTTAGGCTCCAATCTACCACCTTTCTTCAATCTCAACTTGAACTTTTAAAACGTGGGTTGCCTTTCCTGAAATAGGGCCTCCCTGTGTGCCTTAAACTCCATGGAGTCAAGATGCAGCCGTCCAACAAATGAGTGGTTCACAGAGATGGAAAGGCGGGAAAGGGTGTTCTAGAAGGCAGAGTCTGTACATCTTTATTTATTTATTTTTTTATATGGGACACTGTAAAGGGTTGGAGATATAGCTCAGTGGCAGAGCATTGTTTGCCCAGCATGGGTGAGGCTGGGTATCAACATAAAAAAAAAAAAAAAAAAGACACTACATGTTTCTAGATTGGGCCTATTTTGATTATCCATGAAAGAGACGAGGTCACTGAAATCCAAGATCAAGGGCCTGGTTCAGGTCTAGATGAGTGGATGAGGATTGGGTAAGGCTGAAATTAATGTTTTATCTGGGTAAGTTTCCCATTTCCACCTTAGACATCAAAGCAACCTTTATAAAATATAATTACAGTCATAACCTCAACTGAATAAGACCTCACAAAGGCCTCCTTAAACTTTGTAATATAATCTCCTTACATATGTTCCAGCCCCCGCCCACGTTTATATCTCGCTTGGCCTCACTATGTCCCCTTCCTTTCTGTGCTGTAGACAAATTCACCTTCCTTCTGCTCCTCCAATGAGCCAGCTTTCCTTGTCTAATTTACTGAAGGCAACTAACTGCAAGCCTGTAAAATTACCGCCACTCAAATACAAAAATCATACATACACACACACATGCCCTCTGCTGGATACACTCCCACAGGTACATAACTGGGCAAAAGAGTCAGTCTTTGTGGGAAATAAAAAAAACCCATAAATGTGTGGGAGGATTGAGCTTTGTGCTTTAAAGCACAGGTTTATAAGAGGTGGATAAAGTTTCAGCCTTTATGTTTCCCCTTTGCCCTGTACCTTTGTGCAGTGCACATACTACACAGTCATCCATTGCAACCCTGGAATCCTACTTCCTGGAAAGCTCTTCCTTCAGAATTCCTACATTTGATTCTTTCTCACCATTTGGATCTCAGATTAGATGCTGCTGCTTCAGAGTGTTCTCTCCTGACTTAAAAAAAAAAAAAAAAAAATCCCAGCCCTACTACTATCAATACTATACTTTCATTATCTCTACAGCATTGCTACTATTAAAAATTATCTTGTTTATGGTTGTTTAAATAATGCCTGTTATTTGTTTCTTCCTCACTAGAATACGAATTCCAAGAGAGAGGAGATCTTGTCATTCTTGGTCACTAGGATGTCTCCAGAATTAATAGCATGCCAAAAGTGTTGTAGAAGAACGTGTTGAAATGGTGGGGCATGCAGGGACCAGGCTGCAGGGTAGAATCAGTGGACACATCCAGCAGCTAGAGCGGTAGCCTCTGGGAAGGCTTGTCGCACTGAGTGAGTGTGTCTGACCTGGGACATCATGAAACTTCTCCAGAGTAAGCAATGTTCTGGAAGAGACCAATAAAATTTCTTCAGGTTCTGCCAGTTAAATTTTTCTTTTCCTCTGTATTTTGACTTTATGGTTTCTGAAAGGCCACGACTCCATGAGGAGAAGAATCCAGAGGGCTGTGGGGTTAACAGCCACAGGACAGAACTGAGATGAAAGGGTCTCCTGGCCATCTACCTACATGAGTTAACACCCTAGTTAATTTGCAACCACAAGAACAGTGCACTTTTACAAGCCAGCAGCCTTGATCTCCACGACAAAGACAGGCGTGATCTAATAACAAGTCATGTCCCGGGACATAAATCTATACTACTGACATTAGTTTCTCCACAGGAAATGGAATCATGATGTATGTCACCTGCCAAGTGGGTTCACGGAGGAAGTCTGCAGAACTCCCAATTCCTAATGGAGGGGACAAAGTGCCTACTCCCCTGAATGACCTCAAACTCTGCTGTTAACAGGGTTTCCTGGAGCTTGGTTGCCAAGATAAATGTTGGCATGATAAATAAGAATGAGCCCTTCTTACCTGTGCCCTGCCAGGTATTTAGGCTCAGGGTCTCAGCTATGAACAAGGTCCTCAGCCTCAGCAAGGGCCCAAAGAACACTACCCCTCCTACCTACTAGTTGTACATTGTATCCATTTTCAAAGTCACAGTTTGCACTGAGCTGAAACCTAGCTCCTAGGATGTAAACCCAGATGTTTAGTCATTTGTGTTGGGAGTCATATACATTATCACCCATAGCTTGGCTCAAGACTTTCTGCATGTGACAAAGACAGGGTTTTGTAGGTGGTAGTAATTGTACAAAAAGTTACTGAGGTCTAATTCATTACTTAGAAGCTCATGGATTTTGCCATACTTTTCCCAGTCACAAATAAGACCTCGCAAGATGGATTTCCTAGTACAATGTGTCAGCTTGAATAACTGCAAGGACCAAAGCATATCAAACTTCATCTTTCCAAAGAAGGTATACTTTAGGATGTCCTAAACTCTAAATAAGGATTTGTAAAATTTCTTCTTACTTAGGGATATTATTAGTCTCTGCTACTTAATCTGCTTTCACTTTTTTTGTTTCTCCTTCACTACTATAAAGAATTGCTCTATCAAGTCCAAGCAGGTCCTCTTAGGAAGAAATAGAGCAATATTCATACAATGGGCAAAATTCCATGCACATATGGATGCTTAATGTCTGTGGCTCATTTGTCATGGAATCCACTTAGTATCATTTGTCCAAAAAAAAAGCTGTGGTCTTCTCCATTGTCAAATTACACCAGCCTTATATTCAAATAAAAAGAAAATCAGAAGAAAGAAAATCAAAGCCTTTGTTTCCAGGCAATATAGATACAAGACTGCTTAGGGAAGGAATAGACTTAACACTGTGGTAAAGTTTGTAAGGGAAAAAAGTCATGGAAAAAAACCATGAGTTCTTAAAAAAAAAAAAAAAAAAAAATTAGAGTTGGCGAACTAGCCATGAAGAGGCAGAACAGCCAGCTCCAATCGGTATATGAGTAGAATATCTTCATTTGCCTTTTGAAATAATGGATTATTTGCAAAATGTCAAACTCTGTGTGTTTTCACGGAGCACCGTGGTCCTCCTTCACACACCTAGAGGCTGTCCATGGAAATGCCAGAGAGACAGGTCTCTGGGCAGAGGACATGACTTCCTGAAAGCATGGGCTCCTTTGTGAGATGATCCTGCAGTCCTGACACCACTCCTGTCACTTTCCCTACTGCCTACAGTTCATGTCTGAACTGAACAACTAAGAACTACATCCTAAACCCAATAAAAAATCCAATTACATCTTGGGATAAATTCCAGTGATATCTTTAATACTAACTTGCCCATTTAAGAAGTGTAGTAGAAATCTCTATGAAAAATGCTCCTAATTCAGATACTTCTCTGGCTGACATTACCAGCAACCTAAAAACCAGGGTGATGGATGGAAAAAGTTAAAAATATTTCACTTTGTGGTTTCAACATTTCAGAAGGGCAATTGCGGGGAAGTAGATTTAAGCTTTAATTAGGAAACGTATATATCACAGGGTTGCTCCTTTCCTGTGATCAGGGGGAAAAAATTTTTTTATGTGCATGAGTTGAAATGCAGAGATCAATAAAAAGCAAGTTTGACAACCCCAAGGCCAAGGACGCTTTGAGGAATTTGGAGATTAAAAAGATTATCTCCATAAACCTGGGACCATGCCATGTAATTATTCTATCATTGGAGCTACAAACTAGATACAGAAATCGTTTGCTTAAATATTATCAGTTCGACATTTTAACACTTTATTCCAACAAGAAAATTGTGCTTCACTAAAGTCTAATAATTATATAGTCATTTGTTTGTTTTAAACAGCAAGTGCTTCTAAATTTCTAATTAAGAAATTTTATATATATATATATATAAAAGAAACTTTAGGCAAGGGGTATAGTAATGCGGAAAAATGAATGAAGGAGTCAGAAAGGAAATCAAAGGTGAATAGCACAAAGGATCCAGATGTGTCAAAAAGAATGTTTCCAATTTTTTTTGCTTACATTATCCACAGGATAGAATGGAAAGGGTAAGGTGTGTGTGTGTGTGTGTGTGTGTGTGTGTGTGTGTACCTGCATGGACATCATATCTGTCAATCAATACAAACTATCAAGCCAGATAACTCAAGCCTAGTTTTAACTCTGGAGCGGGCACCTCTGTTGAAGAGTGTGCCTGAGTTGGTCTGGAAGGCACAGTGCAGCTGATCCCCTCACGTTTTCTGGTGGAAGCTCATTTTCTTACAAGTGCCTGATAACCACACACTTGGAGAGCCGGGCCTCTGATGCATCTCCCCCTTCACGTTCTGATGTGGAGCACGGAGCTGTAAGTGGGACAGCCCACAGGACTGATGCTAAAAGCTTTGTTGTGGGAATCCCTGAAGCATATTCCTATAAATAGGACTGTCTACATTCACTCAATGTGTGCACATTGACCCAAATAAGAGTGATGCACAATTCACAAATGTGTACATCAGTGCTCTGTGAACCAAACGGGCAGGAGGTTTCCCGAGCTGTAGACGAGTCCTTAGAAACAGCCTCAAGATTTCAACCTGCCTAAATGATATTTGAGACAAAGTCTAAACAAATTACAATTGGAAAAAAAAATAGTTTCAGCATGTATGCAGACACACTTAAGATGTTGCAGTACAAACATATCCTGCAAACTGATATTTAAAAGATAGCCCACCCAATAGAAAATTAAGTGAATGAGATAAACTGCCAATTCACAAATACATTACAAATGGTAAAACTAAACACTCACAAACAAGTCCACATATGAAGGATAACAGGACTACACTAGTAATAAGGGCAATGTAAACTATTTTTAAAAATGTTTTTGACTTATTAGATTAAGAAAAATTAAAAAGAGACCTGGGCTATAGTTCTGTGGTAAACTGTATAGATGATGTCCTGAGTCTGATCCCCAGCACCAGCCCCCACACTCACCAAGATAAATAAAGTGGAGGAAAGAAAAGAAAAAAGGGAAGAAGAGAAAAAAGAAAAGAAAAATTTAAAGACTGGTACTCCTGGTGCTATTAAGATTGTACATAAAGAGATAAATAAATCCATTGTTAAAGGTATATGGATTACTCCCATGTTTTTAGGATCTTGTGCATTTAAACCTACATCTACTTTTTTCACTCAGCCATCTCATTGTTGGAAAGAATCTATCCAAAGACAAAGATCAGTTTGACACATGCATGAGCATATGTACAAGTTTGAACATTGAAGGAAAAGCTATAAGAGCCCAAAACAGAAGAAAATGATGATATACAGGAGTGACTTTAAGTGCTGCAGAAACAGACCCTGAGATAGGACTCCTGTAAAAACGATTTATACAGAAGCATTGCCTGGAACAACAGACAAGGAAGGGGGTGTCAATGTTCCATCTTAAGCAAGGAACACTAGTTCCATCTCAAGCAAGGACAGCGATCTGGCTCAGTTTCATGGGCAATCTTTTGGAGATGGCTCCAGCCACACTCAGTGTTGTCCCAGACAGAGCCTTGAACCTGGCATTACTTCATGTAAGGGTGCCCCTAGGAGGATGCAGAGCTAGCTCTGGCAGCCCGGTTCAGGGCTTCTGAGGAAAGCACAGTCTGGCTGGAGGCAGGGAGCACATCAACAGCACTAGGCACACAAGTGGGAGGAAGATCCGCCAAGGCCTGTGGCATCTGGGTTGATTGATTACACAGTATTACAAAGAATGAGTGAGATATGTACATTTAACTATAAGGTCAACTGATAAAAGTGGAGCAGGGAGCATATTTGAGGGTAGCAGGAATGATAATCCAACTGTGGGGGGTGGCTGGAGAGGAGCAGCCTTATTTAATTATTAATGCATACAAAGCTTACAGGAAAGCACCAAATGATCTGCATTAATATGTCATGTACAGCTTACCATAGGGTGTTGGGCAGGGGAAGGTGGATGGAGGGTGAGCTAGAGAGAATCAGTAACTTTTTCTTCCTATACTTTTGTTGGGACTAGGCATGCATCATGCCATTCATAAATTAAGGAATAGCCAATATGGCAAAAAAATTAAATGTGCTTTATTAAAATTAATTTCATAAGCTTTCTTCCTTATAGTGGAAAGGCTCAGACTAAAATGCTTCCTCAAACTTAATAGGGTTGTCCTTTTATCCATGACGCAAAAAATACCTTTGGGATATATGTCTGTATTTGTGATCCTGAAACTGAGACAAGCAGACAAAATCATTCTGGGCAAAGCGGGGAATAACACAACAAGAAACAGAAAAATCTGTGTTAAAGCCCTGCAAGAAACCTGTTCCAGTTATGAGCATCTCTATTATCCATCAAATTGGAAAGTATCAGAAACAGGAGAATGGGTAAATGAATTAAAATGCATTGAACAGAATTCTGTGCTACATATGTATAAAATTACACTTTTGAAAATTTTATTGATTCAAAAAGAAATGTTATAATGTGAGGTTTAAAATGAAATATGTATTTGTGCACAAATAAGTGAGTCTTATTGCATAAATTTAAAAATATGTACCTATGTTCTCATGTGTCACATATGCACACATCTTTAAAAATGCACTTGGTTGAAGAAAGTATGTGGTCATTTGAATCTTAATATTGGTGAGGCCTGGGAGTGGGAATTTGGCTGATTTCTCAAAGTTTCTTCTTTTTATTGTTTGGTGTTGTTTTGCTCTCAAAGGATGCCCTGTTTTTAGTATTTGCATCAAGCACACCAAATCAAACAATAAAACAACTTAACTTCCAAGGATAAAGACATGGTCTCAAAGGAATAAGCTCCTAGCCACTTACCAATTTTGACAAATTAATTTTGGAGAATGGCCTATGCATTCTCTTCTACTATTGAACTAACCAAATTGAGCTCCTTACAGAGTATTTGGTATGTAATCATTCTTTCTTTTTAGCAAAAATCACATTAAGTATGCATCTGTTTGAGCATTATGGCCACATCATAGAATAACAGGCATCTGAGTCGACAGTGTTTTGGGCTTCCAGGTTGTCTCTAAGAACAAAGTCAGAGGGGGACCAAAGCCACATGCCCTAAGGGGTGGGAAGGCTAGTACAGACCAAAGGTCTGTATCTGCATTCTCTGTGTCCTTTCCTCCCACAGTTCACTTAAAGACTGAGCAGCTGAAACAACCCTGAGCATTCACTGTCATCTAGCATATATGTATGGATCAAAATGAGTAAAGATTCACTTTTTAAAATCTGAGCACATCAGAAAATTAACACTTAGTTATAAATTCAGTATTGTACACATTATTCATAGCAAGATATTATATTCCCTGCACCATTGGAAGTCACATTTTAAAAAGTCCAAGATGGTGGAAATAGAACAACATCACATCATTATGGTTAAAAATCAACCAAGCCTCTAGAGAATGTTCTGCAGCATCACCATCAAAAGCTAGTATTCCCTTGACTGACAGCCTAATGAAATGCATGTGTTTGTTACCCAGGTAGGGTGGACAATCTTCTGCACACCTTGTAGATATTGCCTACTCTCAGCTGGCCCATCCCAACATTCAAGAAATCTCTCCATGATTTTACACGCACAGCATGCTGAAACAGTAAAAGACAGTAAAGGAAGAAAGCCCTTGCTTGAATCCATACTCTATTGCTGTATTGCCTTGGAAACAGTGAGGCAGCAAAGAAACTCATATTTTTAATGGAATAATGAAAAAAAGTCCTTTCTAGATTTTTTTTTGCTTAAAAAATTATTTCCTGGATTTATGTTTTTCTTAAGAACTTACATCATGAACATTTCATTGACCTTTTAAAATACCTTTATTTATGTATTTATCCTGAGTCAGTATTCCAATCATCTTTAAAAAAAAAAAAAGCTGTGAAAAAAGGTCAGTTCAAAGGTGAGCCTTAGGTAAAAAATATGATTAGACTCAATTATTTTTATTTCATTCTAAAGTAAATTTGACAGGCTTCCTTCCCATGTTCCTCTTGCACAAGCCTGCACATGAAGAGAAACTCTTCTATGACATTCAGCAACATGAGTCTCTTCTAGCCAGGGAATACTCTGCCTAAAACCCACCTAATTGCCAGCCCCAGTGAACATCCTATTAAATATCTCGTTTTATTTCACCATTAACAAATACACTCAGATCACAATAACAAGCCATGCACTTATTCAGTGCTAATGACATTTACTATCTTTGGTTCTAAACACCAATGTCTAAAAAGCATAGCCAATGGATCTAGAAAATATACACCATCAATTTATATAATATGCCATTTGCTACATTCTTTTAACTGTCCCCCTAGCACCTGAAATAAAATGTACCAGATTGTATAACACTGCCACAGATAAATAACTTTCATAAGTGACATTTCTCTATATACTGCAAAATAATACTTTACCAAAGGCTAATGAATAGCTAGTTTAAAGCAAAGTGGCCACAGTTTATACAAAATAAGGCTTTGTAACAGATCAAAACCAGAAAATGTGCCAAACTATAACCCAACCTTATATTTTTCTAAACAAACAAGGATTAGCACTTCCTTCATCAGTAAAACCAAAAATCAAATGTTTTGTTGAAAAATACCTCAGTGACTAAGTTTTAAATCATCTTTCAATACATCAAACTTGCTCTAACTTAATGGAAATGTGCAGTGCTGTGAATTACCCATTATGTTGAAAAATCCAGAAGTTGTTTTAATTGGTTTTGAATGAAAGCATTATTCTGCATTTCTAATCATGTTTCTACCCCTAAGGCTAATATTAAAAATGAATTACAATTCCTGAGCAAAGGAATTGACTCAGAATCATAGCTGGGATTAACATTTTGTTACAGATAATCCACAAACTAGAGAATCCAAAAGCCCATAACTGAGAGTTGAGTATATTTTCTAAGTAAGAAGCTAAAATGCTCATTAGACACACTCCAAGTGAATAATGAACCATCTGAAAGGAGTACACGTGTTCCGCAAAGCATTTTACATTCTATTGTACAATGAGTTCCTCTTCCAAGATCATCAGTTTAAGTACTTAGTCACTAAATTTTATTATATTTCTAGAAATGAAACACATGCAGAGTTGCCAATGGTCTTTCCCTGGAATTACACATACATTCAAGTTGCTCTTACTATTTTAAGACCTAAGAAAGGTTCTACCTTATGGACAACAAATGGTGATTGTCAATGACAAATACACCCCATGGTTTAAAGCAAATCCAACATCAGTGTCGCAATAAATTCAGTTAATGCTACAAAACAGACGCTTGTCACTTATGCCATGAAGTGATTTCATCTAAAACTTCAAATAATAATGAGGAAATAAAAACTGACCTATTCAGTGCCAATTAAGCAACTCTGACTGGAGCACCTGAACTCATTTGCATAATGGAATACCCTTCCCCCAATTATTCAAATTATAGTTTAAAAGGAAAAGAACACTCCAGAAGAGGTTTTTATTTGTAGGGACGTTTTAATGAGGTGATAGGTATCTTAATAAGTGTTCTTGGGTGAAGACACCTGGATTATGAAGCAGCAATTCTGCTGTATCCTATATTAATTCACAGCAAGATTTTATCACATCTGTTTAATTTATTAGAGACTTGAAGTACTTGGTATCACTTGCATGGTTTCAAGTAAACCAATTTAAACAAAAGATGAAATAAATGGTAAGTCTTGAAGATTTGAGTTTTTCAGATATTTTTCTTTTAGCTTAACAATAATTCACCACAAGTACAAATCAGGAAAATCTGCATGAAATTAACTTCAAAGCAGATTTGCAAATGAGTCCTAGAGGGGTTTATGAAAAAAAAATGTTACCAAGCAAAAAGAATTTTAAATATACTAACTGTATTGATTTTTTTTTTTTAAGTATAGGAGAGCCTTAAATTCCAGGGAGAAAACCTATATCCTTGCAAAATGACCTCTTAAATGTAACACTTCTCAAGAGGAAAGTCCTACCTGCAATAATAAAATGGCATTATTATTACTCATTGATTATTAATGAGTTTGGAATGCTTATAATTTATTTTATTCCAGAATTCTTAAACTTAAAAACAGCTATAATTTTTCTCAAGATGAAACCACTAAATACAGTGTTAATTTTCTATTTTATAAAGTTATCATACACTTTAACATTGTGTGATTAGTTTCACTTAGGCAGTATAATACATTGTACAGATATTTTTTCAAGTTATTTAACTTCTTCAGATTCCAATTTTTTCCCTTTATGGGGTTAAACTGAACATTCTCCTAAATTCTAAGTGATTTACAGCTCTGAAATCGCTATGCTTCTCCAGTGATATTTTTCTGAAAAAGATCATTTTCCCTAGCTCTTTTTCATAGGAGCTACACAGTCTGTACAAAAATATCCCTTGTCATTTTACTATTACAAGAAGGGTAAAATATTATAGTGAATAATAGAATCAATTTGATATAAGTGCAAAAAGAATTTTTATATGATATGAATTAAATCAACTCAAGCAAGTAACTCTTTCCATAAGTGACTCACTGAATAAGTAAAAGCAGGACCAGCAAAAAGCAACATAAAATAAGCATTGGGAGACTCCAAAGAGATTTGTCTATATAACATAGCACTAAAAGGATGTTCCAGTTCCAGCTATCAAAAGCTTGTACTGTATACTTTGCATTATAAAACCATCATCACCACTGATACAGTGATAGGACTTCCTTTGATCCAAAGGGCTGTTCTCAGAGATAACACGGATAGCAGTATCTGCAATTTGATGTGACAGGAGACATCTTGTAGTTTGCTTTGGAAAAGCTTAAAATTTGATTAACTCTAATGGTCATAGACTGTAAAAAAGTAAGGACATCTAACTTGCTTTTGTTACTACTGTTAATTTCTTTTTATTTCACTTTGGGCAAGTGGTGGTCAGTGCTCTTTTCCTGCACTGCAATACGAAGGTAGATGTTCATGCATCTCCTCAGACCTCCTCCAACTCCGTAAGTCATTTCAGGACTGGTGTGTAAAGAATCAAGATTCAAGATCAAGATTATTGCCTATGCACCTGAGGATGAGAACATGAAATATGAATTCCTAGAGAATTCTTTCCATGAACTCTAAGTAAGCCCTGGTACTTTTAGCATTAGGAGGTAATTTTCTTTCCATCATCAAACTTCAGTACTTTTCACCAAGGTTACCCAGGAGGGCAAGGAGGCCAAACTCTTCTCCACTGAAAACTTCCACTTGTCACATTAAAACTTCTGGGCCTCTAATCATCTCAGGAGTGTTTAGAAATGTGTTGTTTCTAGAATTGAAAAGAACTTTAAAGTGGCTTTTTCATTGGTCTATATTTCCATTTTTCATTGGTCTATATATCACAACAAACCACTCAATTAATTTATCCATTAATCAACTAACCAAGAGCCAACTGATGGGCTAAATGAGAAAATAGTCATTTTGCATCAGGCAAAATAGAAATTCTGGCAATTAAAATAAAAACAGACAAAATTAAACACATACACACACACACACACACACACACACACCAGCAACTTAATTCTTCAGTAAGGTCTATTGGTCAGAGAGTTTTTATGTGAGTCACTTATGAAAAGTTTTAAGTGACCTGGTCAAAGTTGGGAAATAATTTCCTTTGATTAGAAGTAGGAGATCTAAAAACTCATCTGATACATTTAATCACAGATTTAACCATTCATTAATTCCAAAAATCAAGCTCTGTACAAGGCCCTAGGATATGAAAATGTGTGAAATTATTGTTTTAGATTTTCCCATCAATTTTCTACACTTTATTAAGAGGTTCCTAATCAAGAAACCAGATCAGAATAAACATGATGTCCTCCCAATACAAGTCTATATTATGAATGAAACATCTACTACTTTCTGTATGCAGATTTTTTAAATACTGTTTAAGGTTTCACTTTAAGTAATGATTAGACAAGTAAGTTGAGAAGTTAGAGGTAACTTTCGCATTATAAATTTCTAGTTACAGATTTGTTTGAAACATGATCTCAGTTCCAAACACTTACAGGTGATTTATAGTATAAAATCTTTACCTGGATAACACAATTCCAGAAAGCAAACTAAATAGAATTCCTAAATATGAATTGCTGTAGAAAGGAAACCTTTAACAATACAAAGAGGTGAATGTGTGATAGGAATTTCTCTTTTCTTGTTGGTCTTTCCAAATCTTGTCTGGTTTTTACCCAATTGTTTTGTCCAAATTAGGCATCCTTGTTCCAATTAACTAACTGCTTAACCCAGCTTAACCCTGATTTTTCCTGACTGTGATCTTGCTACAATCTATCAATGGCTTTTCTGATGGATGCTTTCCAATCCAAATCTTACTTGCGTCTTCACAGATTCTAACACCAACAACAGTATCCTGCTTCTTGAGATTCTTCTTTGTCCTAGTTTTACAGCATCCATCTCAAAGCATCAGTCCCTCTTGTTTTCAATCTGTCCCCAAGCTCCCAGAGTCTCCTGTGCTGGAAATGCTGGTACTTCCCCAAAGCACCTTCTCCAGCCCTGTTCTCCCCTGTTCTTAGAATTTTGCTGGGCAAGTTTGCTCACACCTACACCACTGTTGGGTTCCTCTCCATGTCTCTCCCTGAGACTCAACTATAAAGGGGATCCTTACAAATGATGTTTCAAAATGAAAACGGGAATTCTCGCCTATTCCTTCAAAACTTGTTTTGCCCTGAGAGATATCGCTTTTAATGAACCGGAACCACTCTGTGCCTTTCCTTCATTCTTTCCTACTTCTCTGTAAGCCATATCCATGCCTCTTCCTAAATATATCCGAGATCTCTTGCCTTCTCTCCATCCTCCATTCACCACTGAAGTCCCATGCTCAACATCTCTCTTTTGGAATCATAATGGTCCTTCACTGTAGATGGACTCCAGCTTTAACCTCCCTCATCCTGTTACCCAGACCATTTGCCTTTCCTAGAGTCCCATGATTTTAGGTATTCTTTCTCAGTAAGTGTCATCAACGGATGCTTCAGTCTCAACACAGAATCTAGAGGTCATCTTTATTTTCTGTTACATCTTCCCTTATTGCATCCAATACATCTGCAAGGGCTGTTAATTGTGTATCCCTATTTCACTCCCTTTATTCCTCTCAGCTGAGTTTGTCATCTCTTATCGGAAATCTTTGAGTCCACTAATTGTTTTCCTCTTCCACTCTTGACATCCTACATTCCATTCTCCACAAAATACTCAGAGGTTTTTATTAACATGAATTATTGTGGGGATGGTGGGGTACTGAATGGTTGCAAAGTATTCTATCTCCCCCTATACCTTCATTTGTCCAGATCTACAATATTTTTTTTTTATGTTAGTAAAAACCCACTGTGTGTATATTTGCCTACAGGGAGGGGATGGCTAGTCCAACTTCCTCCACAAATCACAGAAAAAAAGGAATGGAAGTTCAACTATCTAAGGCCCTTGTTTGTGAACATATCCTCTTCCTACCTCAGAGAAGAACATTTAGTCTGATCAGTTATAAAACCAAGAGCTGTTACTAGGAATAGTTCCATTTTGTCCAGATATGAGATCTTCCTATGATTCATATACTCTATAATGCCTCAACTTAAAAATCATAAAGCAGGAAAAACATAATAACATATATGAACCTGTAAAAACAATCACAGGTTTTATCACATTGTCTTTTTTTGGGGGGGTGGGGGATTGGGGATAGAAGCCAGGGGCATTCTAACACTGAGCTATATCTCCAGCCCTTTTTATTCTTTATTTTGAGAGGATGTCTTGCTATGTGTCTCAGGATGGCCTTGAACTTGTGATCTTCCTCCCTTAGCTTCCTGAGTTGTGGGATTACAGGTGTGCCACCACACCTAGCTTTAATCACTAAAAACTGCACTTTAGATAAGGAACAGCAACCTCTTCTATAAAGAGACAAATAGTATTTTAGGCACATTGACTATCCTAATTAATACTGCTGTTATGTTGAAGTAACCATTAAAATCATCAATTGAATGTGAATGTCTAGGTCCAATCAAACAAACTTTATGGACGCAGAGATTTTAATTTTAATTTTATATAAATATAAATTTCCAAAAAATAGTACTCTTCTTTTGATTTTTTTTTCTCCCCAAACTTTTGAAAATTAAAAAAAAAATTGACCTATGGCCATAAAAAACAAAACAAAAAAACAGGCACCAGGTTAAACCTGACCTATAGACCATAGAGTGCCAATCCCTACTTTCCTACTTTAAACTATTTATATCAGTTCTTTTCCTAGCTTCTAGGAAAATGTGACTCTTTTCATAAATGCAAAGTAGTAAAAGTGAATTTTCTCATGCTAAAATGATTATCATTAGTGCTTTATTCCTATAAAGTAACTAATATAGCAAATATTTTCATTAATGCAAAGCAAATAATAAAAATAATTATTTAAAATAGTTTTATATTAAGCATCTGATGAGCAAATTATTCAAGCACTCTTTTAATCCCAATTTCTTTGCACACTTATTGTTCAACACCTGAATTTGTCTATAGGTCTGATTTGTGGGAATTGCCTCATTTATAAAAGAATAGAAAGTTTTATGATGAAATTACACTGTCCATTCCATGAAACCAAGATAGTTCATTCAGTCCATCACAGATCAAAGAAAAATCACATGCCATATCCCTCCTATGTTCCCTAAGGGAAAAAAAAAATTATGTTGATTTTGCTGCACATATACTTATAGAGCAAATACCATATAGGGGAAAGACGTTTTGAACAAATGCTAGCTCTCTGGCATTTGTCCAAGAATTGTCCATCTTTTTTGTGCACTACAAATAAGTATCTGAAACAGTTAAATGAAAAAAAAATGTCATCATTATTTTGATAAACCTCAAAAGTAATGCAACCATCTTCAGTCCAGGATCAATAGGACCCAGGGTTTTCAAGATCCAAAGTTCTCGAGGGAGTGCTACAAATTGACAGGACAGTCTCTTAGCGCTTGATTTGACATGAGATAGAGCAAAAGACACGCAAACCCTGGGGTGGAGAGCCTCATCTCAGACAGTTCCATATTGGCCAGACAAGCACCAGTGGCTCAAGAAGGTAACCTACATCGTCCACAAGTCAATTGCGAATTACTGTCTCTAAATTGGCTCCACAGCTGTGATTTGCAGTTCCCAGAGTGCCCTCCAACTAACTGGTTGTGTGTGTGTAGTGGGGGGAAAGCCTGCTTTTCCTCATAACACACACCTCTTGGCTATCTGCCACACCAACTCAGAGAGGACATGCAGATTTAAAAAGTGACACTTCTGAAACTCTATCAGAAAAATGGCATATCAAGAGTTTGGCATAGGGGCTGCTGTCAGGCACTCAAGCACAGAACTTATTCCAGATTTGGAGACCCACAGAGTGGATCTACGAAATAAACTTGGCTGCACAAGAGCCCAAAGCACTCAGCCCTAAACAAGTGAGGCTCGAGGAAGCAGTGCCAAACTTTTCTTTTGTTTATTTTCAAAGAAAGCGAGGAATCTTTAGAAGGGAAAAAGAGAG
The DNA here is from genome assembly GCF_047511675.1 of Marmota flaviventris. NCBI lineage: Eukaryota > Metazoa > Chordata > Mammalia > Rodentia > Sciuridae > Marmota > Marmota flaviventris. The sequence continues at coordinate 14,724,996 of NC_092502.1, forward strand.
GACGCTAAGGCGATTGCCTACCCTATTAGTCCCTTTCTGGGTATTTGAAGGAAACTCACAATCTGGCAATAGACATGAGTTACAAAAACTGAAATTTTCTATCTTTCAGACAGCAGATACTCGACTTTTATCTAATCAACAGCATGTAGCTCGAGAGTTAGGAGATCTGGAAGTGAATGATAAATTGAGATGAAAGCTGATATTTCGGGGTGCAGCCAGTAACCAGGGCTTAATGTGATACAGCTGTGTATATATATCTCACATACGCACGTACAGACACATACAAGTACATGCGGGAGGAGGGGAAGAGGGGAAGACAGGAGTGGATATTGGGGAAAAAAAAGATCAGCTTTCACATGTAAATGCTGTATAAACATACTCTGATAGGGAATGAGAAGAGGACAAACTTTTCATCTCTCACAGAAAAATGATTTGCATCCTTTCAGGCCCTCCAAAGCAGGCTTTCTTTAACCCTGGATTATTGGATAATTCCTACATTATACTTTTCCAAAGATATCCTTGTGAAATCGTATGGGTTATTTAATCTGTAGGCTAAATTCGATGTGTTCTCACCTGGTGCAAGTTTTAAACCCTGCCACTGTTCTTACACTCCTGGAGGCACGGGAAGTTCAGCAAGTTGACATTTACCTACATGACTGAATCCTAAACAGAGATTAATAAAATGATTCATTTACTTTTCTTTTCTGTCCTCCCCCTGTCCTGTTTCCCCCATGAGTCATGGTTGGCCATCTACAAGAACAAAATATCTAACTGAAGAAAACTGTCTTCCAACGGCAGCATCTGTCTCCCTGGCAAGCTCTGCTGACAGTTGGGTCCTGGTTCTGGAGCTGTCCCTTCCAGAAGCTCTGTGGGGCTGAGCTATTAGTGGGCTCTCCTCCTCCTAGGTGCTGCTTCCTCCTGATTCCTCCCAACGTGAAAGATGGATTTGTATATATTTATCCTTATGAGAATCTGCTATTGTGCAAATATCTCCAATTGAGACCCCCGTGGGAGGGCGCACATGACACAGGAGCACTTTCATTCGTTTTCTTGCAAAATATCCATAAAATAGCTTGGCAGTTCCCAAGGGTCTGCTTTCTGGGTATTATGTAAGCAGTTTCTCCTTCAGAAAGGGAAAGAGATGCTTCAAGACACAGAAATAAAAATGCCCACAGCTCTCTAGGGGAATTTCAAAATAGCAAGTTGCTTAAATACCAAGGAAAGCACCTGGTTCCTCTCCAAACCCAGAGATGGCCTGCAATAGTTTTAGAAATGGAGCAAGAATGGGGGAGGGAGTGGGGGAGAGGGAGGGGGAGAGGGAGGGGGAGGGGGAGGGGTGGGGTAACAAGGAAGGACACTGGAGAGATCATGACCCACACAGAATGAGCTGGTAACAGCCAAGCCACAACCAAGCAATTTCTGTTGTTTTCGAAATTCTACTAAAAGTACTTAGTTGAAGAAGTTGTATGTTTGTATTTTGAATAGTGCTTAAACTGGGGGTGAATTTTTGTAGGAATGATATTGCAGTAAGGCACATCTGTCTTGTTCTAATTCAGAGCCTAAAATACTTCTGTCAGGCTCTCCTTTTCCTTCTTAAGAATTTCTTTGCAAATCCACTTTTTTTTTTCAAACAATGACTCAACCCTTAGACCCCCAGGAGGCTTCTGACTCTTAAAAGAATTAGAAAAGATCTCCCATTATTATTAGATTCCATTTTAGATTGAGAAGAAAGCAGAAGTGGGCAAGATAGGTACGCCTTTATGCGGCTTGAGACACTTTTGAATTGTGCCTTATTCAAAAGGTGGAATCGCAAGGAGCACCTTCAGACTAGGAAATAAAAAGTCTACTGGACCAATTATTCGTAACCCTCTCAATGAAAGTAAAAAGAATTCAAACTCCCCAGAAGACCTAAAGGCATTTAAGAGAATCCAAGTAGCTCCACACATTTAATATTTTCTAAGAATAAACACGGAAAAAAGATTAAGCCTTCAAAGATCTCACTTATGTAAGTCTGACAACAACATAAAATACACAGTGGAAGGATTACTCTCAACCAAAATTCGGAAGAGAGGCTTTTGTAGAAAACGGTTCCTCTGGCTAGATTCCCTTTGTTTACAATAAGAAGTAGAATCTGGACCCATTATATATTCCTTCTTATGGTCCCCCTTGTGAATTGAGGTTGTTAAAGTAGCATTGTAATTATCTTTTATCTATAGCATGATTTATTTATAATATGAAATCCCTTTTACATTTTTAAAGTTGTAATAATTGGAATGCTCTCCTCAATAGTAAGGGAAAAAATCACATTGGAATATGAGACAAATATTTATTTCACCAGTCTTTTTTAGGGAAGTTCTGAGTGATAATCCAATAAAAACACAGTTTCACATTTTGTTTTAGACATTGGATTTTTTTTTTTTTCAATTTCAAAGGTCACATTTAGAACTGCACCAACTATCATCGACTATGAATATGAATAAGTTGGCGGCCAGGCCCAAAGCTGGTGTCTTTTCAAGTAGAAGAGGCTTACTAATAGTTCCATTTGTTTTCCATTAAAAATCTACATTGTATTCACAGCAATCCACATGCCAGTATGTGAGCCTGCTTGGACAAAGCATTTGCTTTGTGTGTATCAGATGCAAAATTTACTTAAATTCCAGATAATTGCAATTGCATCTGCCAAGCTTTGTCACCGGCCTATATGAACATCTTCACAGTGTATACAAAGAGCAATTATCCAACAACCGAAGAAAAACGAAACAGTCATTTCTGCAAATTATAGCTAGCTCCTTTATCAAGGAGTAAGTTTGTGCTAAAAGAATACAACCCCAAAACATTTTTTTTAAATAAAATGTATTCACTCACACCACATACATTATCTACACAGAACAAAAAAGGGAGCTTTTTCAACTGTTAAATTACTAGGTCTGAAACAAGGATAACTGCAATTTAAAATAAAATCATCTCGCAAAACATTGAAGTTTTTCCCCATGAAGAAAAAAATCAACAACAACAAAAAGGCAAACACTCGATTTAATTTGATTTGATGCACTGGTGTATGTTCTTTCTCTCTATTCAGGACAAAGTGCTTCTACAATAGTCACTTACCCTATTTATCATCCATCTTTAGCTCCCTAATTTGAAATATAAGCTCACAGAATCAGGAACATGAAGGAAAGTAAATACAGGGAAGATTCAAAGAGAAAAAAGAAAACTTGAGGAATTCAGTCCTGATTAAAAAGCATTTGCTTTAAGCATTAAATATTCAATTCCACGCAAGTGTTAGGCACCCCGGTTGGGCTATTCATTTGGTCAATATTTCTCCTTCTCTCTCTTTCACTCTTTTCTTTCTTCCCTCCTTTGCTCTCGCTCTCTCTCTTTTTTAAGTTCATGCACAATCCCATTTCGACTGTCACAGTCAACACAGCCAGCCTTCCTTCAAAGCCCAATCCAATTTTCAGACTTTTACACCTCATGCCAACTAAACAACATCAACGGTTCTCTTCAAGGACCTGATAGAGCAGATCTGTTCTTTTTTAACAAAATCTCAAAGCTATCCACAATGATCACAGGTGTGTCATTAGAATAGAGAAAAAACTCTATGAGACTACAAAATTTTTGTCACTTTTGACTTATGGGAAATCTATCAATTCAGTGGCCACTTACTTCCGCTTTCACCTTCATTTAAATATCTTCATTATCATTTTGTGGAATGTATGATGTTACTGGCCAAAGCTATTAGTCTGTGAAAAACCATCTCCATATTCCCCAAACTGGAGCACCATCATTATCATTAATATTTCATGGAACTGCATTAAATGAGACAATATTCAATATTTAACTATCTAATCCTACAGTAATTTATATTAGAAAATACCAACCATGTGAGAATTCAGCCAGTCAGATTATTTTATTGGATGAACCTCTGTCATTATTAATAACACTTCAGTATCTCATATTTTTTTCAGCACAGAATGTAACATCCAAGGACTGAAAGTGATTTTGTTTCTAATTAATTCTGAAAATCCTTGGGAGAGAGTGATGGGAGGATAAATATATTAATTTAGAATTGAAGAATTAAAAGCTGAGTCTTCAGATGCGGAAGTTTTCCTAGATATGTGGATCACTGGTGTGGGCCCACACCTAATTCCGTTGACTAATAATTCAGCATGAGGAAGATGAGTTTGAACCTCAGAGAGTCTAAATTACAGGAAAAAGAAATGTAGTTGTTTTATTCCTTTCTAGTACGATACTTACTTGCATTGCCAAGTTGTAAGGATATTTATAAACTCCATTTGATCTATTATCCAGAGTCCCTATTGTTGATTTATTTTCAGGCAGTTCCTAGGCCATGAGAGGGTCTCTTTGCTTACTTAAACAGACCTCCTCTACCTTCTTTTAGAGCATTTGCAAAGTCTTGTCTATTAGACATAAGCCAAAGTCCATACACTCTGGGTAAATTACATTTAACTTCAGAACGAGCAGAGTTCAAGTGATTTGGGGAGAATAACAAAAAGAATTCTACAGGATAAACATATTTGAGTTTGTCTAAAATCAAAAGCTTTGGGCTTTATACCTTTATAATCAGAAATGTCTTCTGACTCATTTTAAGCAAAAGAGGTTCTCCTGGCTACTAACCTTTCAAAAACATACTTGGAGGGGCTTAGAATACATTTCCTTAGACCCTCAGGTCATGCCGTATACAGAGAATAATGGTAAATATTGCTAGGGATTTTCATAGGTATCTTTAATCAACTGAATTTTCCCTTTTTTTCTAGTTTGAAGGAATACCATCATTTATATATTATGAAATATCAATATTTGTCTTTCGTTATAAAATATGAAAGCATCAGACTCAATTCCAAGACTTTTTAGTAAAAAGAGTGTGAACACTGCATTAAGTCGGAATAATGGACATGGCAGACTAGAACTTTGGACAGCTAGAGACATGCAGAAGCACAGAGCACGTTTCTTCCAGGTGTGAGACACAGCCACATTTTTGGGGTGACATTGATGGTAGTGACAGTGGATAGAGTGAGGGATGGGGGGACTCTCACTGGAACCCGCATTCAGTGACTGAAGCAGAAGATAGTTTCATATCGTGCCTGGTGATGCTGGGAGACTTTGAAACACAGTACTTTGCCTTATAAGGGAAAACATGACCTGATTACCAAATCAAAAATAATTTATATTGTGCTTTTATTCTGTGTTGGTTAATTCTATGAAGTGTTGGAAAATAAATGAAGACATCCTGCAATACTGTGAGGTGCAAAAAGGCATTCTCTTATCCATAAATGCTTCACGTCCAGGAGGACCTGGCAGGCAGCTATAACAGATCTCATAAAGCCTTAGAAATCCACGCACCCAATAGGAAGGGGCAAGATTCAACACTGAAATGAGGAGGACATTGGCCAAGGATCTCCCTACTTTTCTCAGTCATGGCTTCTCTAACTCAGACCCACAAGAATCAGAAGATGGAAAAGAAATGGTGATGGTGTGCCTATGACTTTCTAGAAATGAGGTATGCACATCTTGAAACTCACAGGCAGAAATAGCATTAATCAAGAGTTCAGCCGGTAATATCTAAAGTCAGCTGATGGCCAGAAGTTCAGGAGCTATTACCCAGGGTTGTGGGAAGGGTGGGCACCTCTCAGAACTCTCCTTTGCTATCAAGTTGCAGAGCTAACCACCTCCTACTTTTCAAGAATGTTAACCTCCCCACAAATGACTGCTAAAAGATGAATTTAATGGTATGAACAAGTTTTTTGGGGAAAAAAAAAAAAAAAAACCTCCCTCAGAAAACATTTTCATCCATGGCATTTGGGGAATGCTTTAAAATGTTTCTTCTCTTTTCAATTCCAATCATTTTGCGAAAATCTCCTTCTTTAAAAATAAATAAATCATAAATTGATTCATTGCTTGTGAAAAATGTAAATTGACAGCTTTGGGGCGTGGACTCATTTATCCTTTCACTGATTAAATTTACTCAGGCAATAGGCACATCCTAAAGCTGTCCAGCAGCAGAATTTGTTCTTATTCTGAAACCCAGATGTTAGCAGTGACCTGACTCCTCTTGGCAGGGATACACAGTTTAATCCTGCCCCTCTGGCTTTACCCTTTACTTAATACATGTCTTTATTAGATATCTGAATTTTTTAAAAAAATGAATAAAAGGAAAGAAAGCTGAGAAGTGAAAATTCTGACCTCGCCTAAAGCTATGTTTTTCTCAGAGAAAATACATTTGGAGTTCCAGGGCAAAGCTATTAAACACATACACACACCCCAAAACAAAACATAAAAAAAAAAAAAACCTTCCATGCTTCTATAATTAAAATATTATTTTGTACATGCACAAACACACAAACAATAGTACTTTTGCCTATAGACTATAAGCTTCTAGAGCAGAGAGGAGTCATCCACATATACACACACCCCCAAACCATGTGTGATTCTGTATACACCCCATGGGGGCTTAATAAACACTTATGAATTGACTGACAAGAGAAAAACCAAGAAATGACAACCTTCAGGGTAGCCGTAACACAATTTTAACTTGAAAATTGCCCAGGAATAGACTTCACAATCTATGGGAACATACACAAATCATATAAAAAGCACTGGTGCCCCTCATATACCTCGAGTGGCCTTAGGGAATAGCTTAGTGAAAAATCACTGTTGTAGGAAGGAGAGTTCAGGCTCTCTATCTATTTACTGTTTGGCTTCTGCAGTGAATCCAGCTGTGAGCAACATTCCTTCTGTAATAAAAGTTATTACAGAAAAACTTTTAAAATACAGATTAGAAGAAATACAAAAATTTGCTCGTCTTTAATATTTTCTTGCTAAGATTACAATGCAGAAACGTCTTTCCCTTTCAATTTTCCAGATTCCTGTTGTCATTTTAATTTCTATGTAGCTAAAGCTAGCAAAAGTCTAATCTACAATGCTTAGTTTCTTTGATAGTAACTTCTCCAAATAATGAGCAATAGATCTTAATTTACCCAGTGTTTTCTGTAAATGAAAGCATTAATTGTGCATCATAATTCTGAAAACATATTGTATTCAGTATTTTCTAGAAGAGGGTGTCTTAATGCTTCAGGTGCAAAGTGGCTTGCTTTCTTCTCTGAAGTTCATATACACTTTCTATCCTGGGGGGTCTAAATGGAACTTGTATATAATTCAGTAGACCCTGAAACTGAAGAATTATATAAATAAGATGACACTTTTGTTAGCAATTTGGTCTTGCCACATCTCCTTTAAAGGGTGGTTGTTACAATTATTATCTATTTTGAAGAACAATTTCCAACCTGTTGAATTTCCAAAAGTGTACCATTAGAGCAAGCAGAAAAAACACATACAGTAAACTATACTCAGGATTGGCCCCATCGCACTGAGAGGGGGTAAAACAAGAGGAGAAAACCAATTTTGCCTGTGGCCAGGAATTGTTTTAAATAAAAACACACAAGATAAACGTTTGTGTTTATCTTTTTACCATCAAGGGCCAAATTACTGCTTTAGCACTGCCGATGCTGCGGTTTGCTCACTTAAGTTATCCACAAGGATCAATGAAACTGTGCAAACAGCATCATGCTTACCACCTTATCTCTCAGGCCTATTCTGCATATCCCACCCTACTCTCTTTTCACCTTTCTCCCACCTCACAGCTGAGGGTGGTCTTGCTCCATGGCTTCCTTGTGTCATTTGAGTTCATTTTCCAACGTGTACCTTTGAACATCTAAATCATTGTGTGTTTCAAAGAGTACCTTACATTTCCTATAGCACACCAGTTGCTTAGGAGAATCTGATAACTCCTAGTATTTTCCAGATTTTTCTATCTAAGCCAAACACATCTCATTTTTGTTTGTTTGTTTTTGTTTTTGAGTAATGTGTTTAGTTTTAGATCCTCACCTGAATAAAAATAAGAAAGAAAAACTTTGTTGTTGGTCCCTCCCCCCTACTTTCTCTCTCCCCTGTTTTCTCGGCAGCCACCCATGGATTGTGAGAAGTGAAGATTGATCATTTCTCCACACTCATCCGCGGCCCTCTCTGTGGCCACGTGTAAATTTGCCAATGGATAATTAAGCAACAGACACATTCAATAAATATAATAAATAAATTTGATTTTTTCCCCTTAGTAATTGGTTTCATCTGACTGAGTCTGATTGTGTATGGGGATATATAAACAGGATTAGAGAGGAGAAAAATTAGATGCTGGGTCACACAAAGTATAGAGCCCTAGCTCCTGTGAAATGTTTCTGTAATAATTATGTTATTATACTTAGGGTTAACATATACAGAAGCAGTCTGTGCCTTCTCAAGACATTTCAGTAAGGTTAAAAATAAAACTGGTGGCATGATCATTACTGTAAGGGAACGGTAGCCGACTACAGAATACATTTTCCTCTCCTCCGCAACCTCCTCCTACTCACCCAGACTGCCCTTCCCTTGTACCTCTGTGACATCCAGGCTAGCTGGGCCAACCTTGACTTAAGCCTCCAGTTCCAGGGTTTGCATTACCCTAGGCCACATATACAGAAATAAGTTAGGTATACTAGAAGGTAGAGAACCAGGAGATGTTGGTATACAGTCACTGCCAGAGAAAATCCTAAATTGATGTTAAATTAAATCACCTTTCTAACACACTGTAGACAAAGAGAAAAAGCTTTATCTTATATTAAGAAAGAAAAAGAAATCCATGTATATTCCCATTTACTTTCTGAGATAACATTTTGGCATCAAATGACTTTTACCATAGTGCTCTTAGCATATAGCACAATGCTTGGTTGGTCTTGGATATTCAAAAACTTCTTACTGAAGGAGTTTAATAAATAAATACTGAAATAAACTTTCCTGTAGCTTTAATTTACCTGTTTCTTCTAAGTAATTTCTATTGAAATGTGTAGTATATACACACTTACATTTGGAATGATTTTAGGAAAAAAAAATCACAGGATCAGAAAGACTGCTGCAATGAATTCTCTATTAATGAATGTGATTTTAGCTCTATGAGTATTTACTATTTGGATATCCATATGCACAGATATTACTCTCTTCTTAATGGTTTAGCTTCATTCTTAGAAATTATCTAGAAACCTAACTTGACTACTTACAACATTTACAATGAAATTTTGAAGTGGCTTTTGAAAAAAAAAAAATCATGCTATAAATGCAGCAAGCAATTTCCACAATTTTCTGAAATGGTTATTTTACATTATTCAATGTTTTTCAACCTCTGCCAGAATAATCTCTATCTAAAAGCATATATCTTTTATCTACATATGCCCGTATTCTTCTAATTGAAACAGGAGACAGAGCAAAATGTGGAGTATCAGTTAAGCCCTAAGCAATAATAAAAATTATAGTTAGACATAAGCTTTTTCTAAAAGAATCTTCTATAGGATTATTCTCCCTAAAGATTTAAAATCAGTATATTATCATTATTATTGATTTCATCTTTATCACATGAATTATATTTTCCAGTCTTAGTCTTTGTCTCTAAGAGGTATATTAAAGATTGAGGAACCTACATAAATAAATAAATGATTTATTCTCTTGAATTCAATTATATACAAGTTCTTATTTTAGAGGCCTATGTTCCCCTTCATATAAGTTAAAAATAAAAATAAATATTTTACATGGGTCAAATGAACAGAAATGAATAAAATGTCTAATATTTCTTAAAACAAGTCTAAGCTTACATATAGCTAAATAATTTAGTCATCAGAGCAATTAAAGAGACTGCCTTTTGGAAAGCTGAGCTCCAAACTTCTGTAGACCCAAATCACATTCCAGAAAACATAAATTAATGTCATGAGAAGAATAAGTGAACTGAAAAAATCTAACTTTATATTTTATGTTTCAAAAACCTTTGGCAGAAATGAATGAAAGACAAGAAAGTTGGAACTGGGCAGAGTCCATAGGACACCTAAGCAGGGGAGCAGGGGAGGCAAGCCTCCTCTCCAAGAATTACAGCTAAGTCCCGACAAATCTCAACTTCAAAGAACCCACCTCTCTTCCCAAACATGCACTATTAAATATCCTCAGGACAGACCTGTTTCTGTAGCACCCAGTATAAGTATCCTGGCAGAAGCCATACAGTGCTGAAAAGATGAGGGATGCTGTCAATCATTCCATCAGAATCAAAGATCAATTCATATTTTTCAGGAGGAAAAAAATCTTTACTGGAGAATACAGATTTTACTTTAACATGTTAGCTGCATTATTTTGTTTCAATTTCTCTTTATTAAACTCACAGAATTAAAACACCTAACTCTCTTTTCACAGAGTACAGCCGAAAAGCACATAACCATACTTTTTCCCTGATAATTCTTTTTGCCTACAAGACTCATAAATCTACACATTGGTGGACCAATGAAAGTATTTCAGCAAATACAAAGGAACTTGATTTGCAAACTGTTTCTCAAGATGCTTCATCATTTTTTTTCCATTAAGAATTGATAAAAATGATACAATGTTTCAAGTTCAGATTCACATTGTACTGTCCAATATATTAAATAGACTGGGCAGCCTAGTAACATGGATTTTAGGAAAGACATTGTATACCTCTTTAACTTTATGAAATCTTTTGGAAATATGAGCAGGACCAGATATATCACTCTACTTTTGAATACTCTTAGCCCAAACAAAATAACTGTGTTAAGCAGTGGTTTGTCTTTGTTAGGTAGAAAACAACCTGAGATAATAAAATATACACAGTAGTGAATAATGTGAATGTTCCCCTCATAAAGCAAAACAGAAGACAGAAAATACAAAGAACACTTTGATGAAGCTGTTATTTGCTCTGAACATAAAAGAATCATATAACATTACTGATGGTTTCACAAAATTTTAAGAGTGGTATTATCTAATTAGAAAAAGTATTTCATTTAGGTTCCCTTTCACTGAGAACTTATCAAAAACAGCTCTTCTGTCTCTCCAAAGTAGGTCTTGCAGTGCTAAGGGTTATGAATCTGTTGAATGTACTGAGAGTACAGAATGGAGGATTACTCCTTGTGAACACATCAGGGCTACTAGGAATCAGCAGTTCAAAGAATAAAACTGTTGCTTCACACAAAGTAATGAGAGACAAAAACATAATGCTTTTCACACAGCCATATTTGAGGTGAGAAGCTCCACACTTAGTTTTAACTCTCCAAATCTCACTTTCAGTGTAAGTTTTAGCTATCAGGTGGGGAGAGATAACAAGGCCCTTGGAAATGACCTTGACCATATTTCACCAAAAATCACTCCTCAAAATCAGCCTGCACAGAAGAGAGCACAATGAAAAAGCTAGCCCATATACGTACTCCTTAAAAGCATATATATATATATATATATATATATATATATATATATATATATTTCAAAGTTCCTTGCAGCTACACAATGAAAAAAAGTAGCAATCAATTTGAAAAATATTTGGTACTTCTAGCATGATCAACACTTCATACATGCAGAAAAACCTCCATTCCTATCAAAATGAAGATAGGAACTCTTACAATACAGGCAAAGTGACTGTCAAGTTCCATGAATCCCCAGACTCAGTTATCTGTCTTTCTGAATAGCCTTCTCCCCAGAAGTTCCCTTCTCCCCAGCAGGCTTGATGGCATGCTTTATAAAAGCTAAAGAGCAACAGGAAGTCCAATTGGAAAGTAAGCTACCTAATTTACCAATAAGCCTATCAAGATGATGATATTATTTTGATATATTAGCCTGAAGTCAGCACTAGGCACAAATGTTAACATGAAATTAGTTAAGATTTAATACTAAAAAAAATAATCATCATCAAACCACCAACAAACCAACAAGCAATAAACACCCTATCACACAGAATCACGTTAGGAGTAACACAAATCTGATTATTTGAATAGTAATCTAGCCTGGTATTACATCTAAAACATAGATATATTTAATATTTGAACACCAATTATCAGAGCTTTCTCTGAAGTTGCCAGGAAACAGAAGCAGAAAGAGGGGTGGGTACAAAACCAACCAACCTTAGTAGGAAAGACCACGTTCTTTACATCAATGTACTCTTGATCTTCACATCTAGTGAAGACACTGAAACTGAAGCTAAACTTGAGGTTTCATAAATAAATTCATGCTTTGAATATATTATATAACAATTAGAAAGCTTGCCCCACAGGCCCAACAAAATAAGCCTTAGCCTGGTCAGCTATCTCTTCTGCTCATGTACTTGGAACATGCCGGAGGAATAATTCAGCTGCTCCATATGGGGTATATTGCTTTCTGGTCTTGGTCCTAGAATGAGATAATCATGATGCTTTCGTGCCGTGGGTTCTTAGGATTAGAGTGTACTCTATGAATTCATTTTTCTTAATTACCCACACAAATTTTTCACTTAAAAAACCCTTGTGACTCTAATGAATGGAAGTTGAGATTTTCCCCCCAACTTGATCAAAATGGTCAATGCCAGGGTCTGTGAAAATATTTTTTAAATAGCAATATTTCCATCTCAAGGGACTCAACAATAAGCCGAGATTTCATTCTCAAGAAAATGCCCTAGTTTGATCAGTAGACTACAAAAGGAGAAATAAGCTTTAGATCTCAGGGATCCTGTCCACAATTTTTGTCAACACGGGGCAGTCAGAACAGGTGAATTTGCATGGTGTTTTAAGGTAAGTTATCTTTTGTATATAAGACAGTCTGACTAGTTGAATGAGGTTGTTTTATTTTTCAGTCCTGAACAGGCTATATTTCCTCTCCCAGTTCTTCCAATATCAGTTAAGTTTGCATTAAAACAAAGTTTAACACTATTATTGCAAACCACGCTCTATACCTACTCTGGGATGCAGCTACCATATAGCAGAAGGAAGCTTCTTTTAATAACAATATTTTTCCTCTGTAAAACACATGTGCCTCAGAGTATCACTGAGCTGGATATTCTCACCTGAGCTGAAACTCTAAGCTCCTCAAGATGACAACACATGAACTGAGACTGCAACCTGCAGGGTCTCCCTGCCCACACTTAAGCTGCCATATATAGTTTGTTTTCCTATAGCTTAGCAGAAATTTTACAACTCTAAACTGATCTCTTTCTAAGTTACTGATTTGCCTTTACTTACTGGCCCTTCAGTTATCTTTCTGAACCAGAATTGAAAACTTAGCAAGGAGAAAAAGCAAAACATATGAGACATGGTAACTACCCAGAAATCTCCAAAGAACTTAAATGACAGAAATGCATTAAAGAAGGATTGTATATTAATTTTTAAATAATATTTAAAACAAATTCTTGTAGCAAGAGTTACAGAGTAAGTTCTGTTTTTTTTTTTTTTTTTTTTTTTAAGAAGAGTTAGTCTGATCTGCATGCACTATGCTGGCTATTTAAAATAATTTTACTTCTTGTGTATGGTGGAAATTGTCCACCCCCCTCCCCAATTGACAAAATGCCACTTCAAGTAAGATCTAAGAGAGGGCTGGTTTGAGGTTACAAATTGCCGTATGGCTCACAATTTTGAATAAAACAATACCAGCAATCTCCCTCTTTCTCTATAGCCCTAAATTTATTATTAAGTAAATTTAGCAATGGCTCAGTCACTGGAGAACAGGACAGTAGATGATGCACTAAACCACTTATATGTTTATTATCTTTGCAAGCAACGTGATATAGTGGTATCTATTATTGCTTCCTGCAAATCTGCAGCAACGTGATGCAAAACAGCATTTTTAAGAAATTCTCTTTTGGAATGCAAATGATTCTTCCTGCAATTTTGAATATTTTAGCCTGCATGTACCATACAGTAGTTCTGGAATCACTGGCATCTGTCATGCTGTCAAAACTGAGTCAAAATGCATTGTAATCCTGGAAAACGATAACCTTAAACATCAATGCAATGTTAAAATGCATCCTAAAAAAAAAAAAAAAAAATCCCTATAATTGTGATGAACCTTAGAGAGAAACCGGCAGTCCTTCTGCAGGGAAATAACAATCTACTCTACCGATCTTTCCCCTCCCCCTCCCAAACTCATGCAACTAATGATGACCTCCCGAAGTGCAGAATTTTAATGTTCCAGCATTCATCTGAGGATGAAGAAAGAAAGAAAAAAATACATAGAAAACCATGAAACAAGTTGCAAACTGCACAAACGCGAGGAGAGGGAGAAAGAACTGCAGCTGATTCAGGAGCGATTGCAGAATGAGGAGCAACAGAAAGGAAACAAGGAAGAAAGAAAAGGGAGAAAAAAAAAGCCTTAAGCATTAAAGAGTAAGAAGTGAAAAACATTTACCAGCAGCTCGGTCAGTAGCTTCGCTCCCTGACAACATCTACATAGAGAGATAACTTAGCCTAGAGTCTTCGGTCCCAGCTCGCTTTGGAGCAAAATTCCTTCACTTCGAGGGGGCAACACACACCCTCAAGAAAGAGAGAGAGGGAGAGAAGGGGAAAAAATAATCCCAATGACCAAGACAGGCTCCCCCCCTCCCTCTTACCCGCCCCCCGGACTCCCCAAACGGTGCTCTCGCTTCTGCACAGTTCTGCTGGCTGTGCCGCTGAGCTGCCGCCGCCACTGCCGATGTTGCCTCGGTGGCGGCTGCTGCTGCTTGCTGCTGCTGCTGCTGCTGCTGCTGCTGCTGCTGCTACTTCGGAAACGATTAGGAGGAGGACGCCCAAGCACGACCTGAGCCTGCGAGCCACCCAGGACCAATGTGCAACCTGCTCTGGAATCAAACCCATAACACACGCACGCACACCCAGTGGCTCCTGCACGCGAGCCCTCGCGCGCACACACGCGCCCGCCCGCGCGCCGCACACACACACGCGCACACACATATGCACACACGCGCGCGCGCACACACACACATATAAACACACACACACACACACACATACACATCTAGGGAGCGCCGCGCGCCGCCCGCCCGCACTGTCCCTGAATGGGGAGTGCGAGCCAATCCCCGGCCCCAAGCGCGCGCACAGGCCCTGGCCGCCTGGGCTGGGTGGTGGCGCTGGGGCTGCAGCTGCTGAGACTGCGGGGTACGGAGCCAGGGAGGGGCTCACGACTGTGAAAGAGGGGCGCTAGGGGCACGTGCACCCCTTTGTCTGCAGAGAAAACCCCAATCGGGCGTTTCCAAGACCAGACACTAAGCGCTCAAACCCGGGACCTCCAGAGTTCAGTTCGGCTCTAGAGCCGTCCCGGGAAAGCTCGGTTCCCTGGCAGCACGCACCAAGGGTTCAGCTCTGCGAAACCCGATGCACCAGGGTTGCACCCGGGCTGTGCAAACTGGGGAGCACCCGCAGCGGACGTGTCCTGCGGACGACCCAAGCCTGCCCCTGCTCGCGAGCATGCCCAGTGCTCGGCTGGACCCAGATTGCTCCTTCCAGGGTGAGGAACGCAAAGCGAGGCAGAGGCGGGTAGGGCCCGGGGAAGGCAGAGATTTCAGAGTCTTCAACAACTGCAGAGATGCCTCACCTAGACTGCCCGATGGTAGCCTAAACCTGCACCCCTGGGTGCGGTAATAGGGAAGCTAGGCTTCCAGATCTCCCAGAGGAGTTGGTTTTCTTCCTTTCATAAAGGGAATTCCAAAAGAAAGCAATTTTCGGCCCAGGAAAAGCTGATTCAGTTGCAAGGTAATTGACAAAAAAATCCAGCAGGACCTGGCGGTTGTAACACCAGCAGCTAAACATATAGCTTGCTTACCATGTGCAGGTTCTGTGATATGTGATGTTCGTGAATTATTTGATTTTCTCCTGTCCAAACATTATATGATTAACCCTATAAACTGAGACCTGAGAATACCGTGCCAATTCCCAGGTGATTACACCCAAAGCCTCCCTGACTAGGAATCTCTTAGCCCTTGAAGACAGAATGCAGTAACTTGAGGAGCCCCAGGCACTTACAGCAAGAGAAAGGTCTGATGGATGTTTAGGGACAACATCCTCTGTCCCTCAAGCTGTAGGAGGCTGGTCTTCAGACCTTGAAAAACTGCATGCCTCAAAAATTGGCCAGTGTCAAAATAGTAATACTACCACTTATCTCTTGACTGCATATTCTGAGTTTTCTCCCACTCTACACAGGAAGACTGAGATTGAGATGTGTTGTTACTTCCCAGAGAGGATAGGGCCTGGATGAGGGTGTGGCTTGTCTTAATCTAAAGTCCATGCTATTTTTGCTAAAATATGTTTTTGCTAAAATATCTTCTTTTAATTGCAATTAAATAAAGCTGTGACATGATAAGGGCATAGCAGTTATTTTTAATTTCATTCAACAAATGCATTGATTTTTCTACCAGCATTTGCTTCCTTCAAGGCACTGTCTTAGAGGTGACAGAAGATGACAGATACCATCCCTGTATTCTTTAAGCTTATATTCAAGCAAGAAGGAGATCATATGCTTGTGATGCTAATGAGGAACATTTGTGGAGCACCGGTAGGAGAGCATTTCCCTCCTACTTTCATGGAGTTAGCTCCTATTTATCCCATATTCACTTGCCAGCCTCAGTTCTTTGGGGAAGCTACCTGTGATCTCTCTGGCCTGGTCAAATCTCTCTTATTGTAGGTTTCCAAGGCATCATGTAACTTTTTAAAATTTGTTATATATTCATTCTTCCATTTGTGTTGTTATTTACTTAGTTTTTGAGCTATGTGGAGGCAGGAATGTTTCTATTTTTATATTCCATTATCCTCTTGAACTTGACAAATAAACTCACTCTCATTCTGTGTCTCCCTTACACCTGCCCCACCACAGCTTTTTCAAATAGGAATAGTAATTCTTTATGGTAGGATCTGTTTTTATTTCTATTTAACAGATAAATAAGATGTGGCTAAGTGGTTTTAAGTAGCTGGTGCAAAGCCACACATCTGGGTGCATGGCAGAGAAGGGGTCCACCTCAGGTCTGATGCCGAAGTCCACAAGAATAACCTCCAGGCCACACCACCTCACTCATGTTACCTAGTATCTAATCAGACTTAAATGAAAGGGCTTATAGGAAAGAAAGTGGACCCATGCTGGGGGTGGCATTTTGAGGGAATATAGAGATTAACAACTCACTATAGTAAGAAGTACGAAGACAAAGACACACAATAGGATTTTGTAATTGATTTTGATCACCCACCTGGGAAATTGTTCAGATCTTGGCTCATTTTAACCTTACGAACAATTCATTTAGGTAGGTACTATTATCCCCAATTCATTGAGAAGTGAACTGAGATCCCCAACAAGCCCAAATCCAATAGATATAAACTCCAGGGGTCAGTGATCTATCTATCTATGTATCTATCTATCTATCTGTCTATCTATCTATCTATCTATCTATATTCCATTTTATTCAAAAGGATCTGGCAGATATTAAACTCACTCTCTGCTCCTCTCTCTGCCTTTCTTCAAAACACACACACACACACACACACACACACACACACACACATACCCCTTGCCCAAGGTCCTATACCTAGTAAGTAGCAGAGCTGGGAACCTAGGTCTGTCTGACTTCAGAGTTTCAAAGACATTGGGATTGGGGGACAGTGCTCAGAGTGGCATTTGCAGCCTTACCGTGCTGTGTTGTGGTGTCTGGAGCTCTACCTGTGACTGCCAAAAGGAAGAACCCCCACAGTGCTTTTTCTTTCTCATTAGATCTTATAAGGAACCTGATATTCAGAGACTTAAAGTGGTTTTGCCAAGGTAGCAACCAGTGTCATAATGCAGAGCTGGGTTTTAAGTGTAGGACTCTCCCACTGCAGACTGGTTCAGGAGGTCATGAGTGACAGAGGAATATCCAGGATTTTTAGACGTTCTGGCTTGGGGGACACCAGGGAGTCCTAACTCAGAGTAGAAATGCTTCAGGGAACCATGGAAACCATGTGTACCCCCTTCTCACCTGTTACCATTCCTTGAGGGTCCTCCTTTGTCAGGCCCTTCCCTTTGCCTTCTCAGGCCATACCTTGAACCCAGAGCCTTGCTGCCCTGCAAGTTCTTAGCTTAGTGCCTAGCTTGGTGCAGCAACAGCAGTGACAACAAACCATGGGAAAATAAAAACTGCATTTTGTACAGGTTCGCCTCTGGCAGAATGCTAGGCATGCTCAGTGACAAGAGGAGGCTTTGATTACAAATAGGGAAGCTTTGGTTAAATACATTTCCATCTTCGAGTATTATCACTCTGTAAGAGACTGGCATGTAGTCCGTTATTGGCATGTACTTTGTATAGGAAAAGATAGCTGATGAGTCTTGGTTCTGTAACTGAAGGACAGAAATCTTATACAATATTTTACATGATAATCATATTGTGCAGATTCCTCGCCTGCACAAATCAGGTCTGTAAGAATGTAATGCTTAGATATGAAAGAAATATCTCCATCCCTGGCATCTCCCTGCTCTGTCCTCCCTGTAGATACTCACATAGAGCATCCACAAATTGTATCCTTTCTATTTACATACCTCACAGCTATGGACATATGCATCTGGTTACAAATATATACCAGCATGTAATGGTGGATTTGTCTCCTGTAATTGTTTGGCTATTAGCTGGATTCTCCATTGAAATATGAGAAAAGTGGAATTGCTAAGAAAGCTTAAATATTAGCCCCTCCTTCCTTCTTGTTCAGCATAAATTTATTCCCAAAAGAATGTTTCAAAAAGCGGAAAGGTCCCCATGATTCTTGAAAACCCTTCCTGTGTATGTGAGGTTGTTTTTTTTTTGACACAGAGCAGCAGACTCTTCCATTTGTATTGTGAATAACCCATTAAGAAAGCCACAAAGGGCAAGGATGTCTCCAAGGAAGACTTTGCTGAAAACTTGAAGTGTTAGGTGGTAGTATACTGTGTCACCAGTATGTGGACTTTTAAGCCTTTGACAAATCACTTGATACTTTCTAGTGCTAAACAGCTTACTATAGATTGTCACAGTTATTCCCCACAGCAACATTCTGAGGCAAGATCATTACAATCCCCATTTTATAGATGAGAATACAGAGGGTTTGGGAGAGCAAACCATTCACAGTCAAGTCTCAGGAACAGTGAATAACTGAACTGGGATGTAAGCCCGGGCCTGACTGATGCTAAAGTCTACATTCTGCTGCAATCTCCCTTTGCACTTGGAGACAGGTATAAGTGGGATGGGGTGATGTCATGGCTTATTTGTATTTGGCGTGCACAGCATTTTATATAGAGTAACATCTCTCTTCACTAGAACTTAAACTCAGTTTGGACAGCCCATATATAGGATCATTTTTTGGTTTATTTGGCAAACTAAAAAACTGATGTACCTGCAGCTTGGTGGGTAGGACTCATCAAACCAGTCAAAGTATCACTATAGCAAAGGCTTCTGAGTCCCCACTGATGTGCCTTTATTCCTTTTGCTTTAAAATAACATTGCAGTATAGTCGTCAACCACTTCCCAGGTAACTCATTACTAAAAGACACTTGTATACACTTCCTAGAGTCCTTTACAGAGCATATATCTTAGCATATTCTCACTTTTACAAGGATGGGAAATTTAGGGGTAAAAACCAACTGAGTATTTTTAAATTACTGCAGCTCTCTTGATGTGTGTTTCCAACATATTAAATAAACTTTAGAAGACTCACTAGATGCTGTGAATCCCTGCTTTTAGGAGAGGTCAGGGACAACTCTTCAAAACATGATCCCAAACAACTAGACTGATTTCTGGACCCTTAACCCAATCAGTGAACTAATCCCCTGATAGGGATTAACTGAGTGGTAATTGGGGGCTGGTGGCAGGTGGGCATTGTGGGTATGCATTTGTGGTATATGTTTTATCCTTGTTGAACAGAGCTCTATCTTTCTCTCTCTGCTTCCTGTAACCATGTTCACAGCTGCTTTCCTCTACTGTGATGTTTAGCCTCGCCTCAAACCCCAGGAATGCAGCCAGCCTTCTATGGACTGAGACCTCTGAAACCATGAACCCCAGATATACTTTCCTCCTTTAACAGTTCTTGTCAGGTTTTTTTGGTCACAGCAATGAAAAAGCTGACTAACTCAGACTAGCATTTCCATTTTTGCATGGGATATCTTGTATAGGAAAAGATAGCTGATGAATATTGGTTCTGTAACTTAAGGATAGAAATCCTGTATGATATTTTATATGATAATCATTTGTCTTTCCAGAAATCAGTCAGGTATAAGAAGAATGATGTCTAAGCAGCTCATACAAATGTAATAGTATCTGAATTTAAATTCTGAAAACCCCTCACACATTGGCTCAGAACCTATGTATTTTAATTTTATATAGTATTTTAACAAGTCTGAATTTACAAGCCCACAGGGAATTGGGAAACAAGAGGTAAACTGCCATTATTAGAAAATAAATAATAGCAAGAAAGAGAGACTTATAAAAAAATAAAAGAGTTGAAAAAGTTTAAATTTTCCATAAAATATTTGAAAGGCTTATGTAATGTGCAGAAAAAGTCTCCCATAACACATTTCAACAAAACTGTGGATATCTTTGGATTACAATACTGCAGAATATCAAATGATGTCAACTTTGAACTCATACTTCAATTGCTATGTAATGTTAGGAAAGGAAAGACTGGATTCCTCAATCTATTACCCAGGCTCCCTATGTTATGGCCTAGAAGTTGCATGTATCTCTCCTCCCTTGAACACTCCAATGCATTTTATCAATAGGGATTGCATGGAGAAGAGTCTTAAGAGGGATTTTGTGGCCATTATCAATGTGATTGGTATTGTTCTGAATGAAGTAGTAATTAATTAGCAATGACTACTGCTTGTTAGGACCCAATATAGAGCTGGGAATAACATGTATTTCCCAAACATAGGGCCAGGTTGCATCTCCTAAATTAGATCTAGTCTATCCTTCCTCCACCTAGACCCCAGTAAAAGGCAATGATTCCCTATAACCACACTTTTCTTTATGCATGTTTTCTTCCACTTACTTTGCCTCCATCTGTAACAACACCCCCCCTCCTCATCATTCTCAGGCACCAACTCCTCAGTCAATATTCCTTTCAGGTGTCATTTACTCCATAAAGTCTTCCCCAGACAGAAATCATCTCCTCTTCTGAAGGCACTTCCTTGTAAATGCTCATCATGTCTCCCTTACGTTAGTTATTTATGTTCTCATCTTCTCTTTTCTGCTGGACCAGAGACTCCCTGAACGTAGTAACCCCTCTGGCTCATCTTTGAATCCATCACTGTGATTCAAAGACTTGAACTGAATAAAGTCTGCGCTATAGGAATACATAAATAAATGAATGGCAAGTGCTCAATATTTGTTGAATTAATGAACACAAGATTATAATTACCACTCTCCTGCTATGTCACAAAGACATTAAGTTATGTTTTGAGGGCTAGAGAATAGGGCTGATATCTTGGAGGCTCCATGAGAATCTATACTCCAGGGAGACTGAGAGGAGGCAGAAACTTCAGAAGTATTCACAAGATCGTAGAAGAGATAAAACGGAATTGGACACAATTGGTGACATTGATACTTGATACTCTGCAGGAAATTTTTGTCTGGAATTTGTAGACATGTCAATAAAAAACTGATAAATATAGTAGATTAGATGACCTCAAATGATTTTTCAGTGCCTTACCTGTCAACAGCATAATCCCAAAGGAACATTTTGTGTTTGGGGGATGTGTGGTATGTGTGTATGTGTGCATGTGCTCACACTCATCCTTGCTGGAATGCACAGAGTATTTGAATGTACAGAGATCCCACAGGATCTGAAATATCTTCCAAAAAAGAAACTGATGATTTCCTTAAGACCAAAGAGAAAATGTTGCTGAATAAATAATACCTTTCAAGAGGCTTAATACATTGTAAAGAGCATTTTCACTGATTGGTAGAAATTCTTTTTGATTAATTAATTAGTTAATGTTTTCAAAGCACTTTCAAGATGAAAAACATTTCACAAGGCTCCACAGTTTGTATTTTTCCTACGTACCTCAGTTTTCCACATCGGGAGTCATGCTTTTATCTCAGGTTGCTGACCAAGCCATGTGACCTCACAGAGGCACAGAGAGGATTGTGCTCAGAGAATAGAAACAGAGAGATGGGCTGCCAATGAGCAGGGGATATGAAAAACAATCCTCTGAAAATATAAAGTTATATTTGAAACACAATCACACAAGCAAATGGAGAAGAATACCATGCTGAAAACTAGTCATAGCCTCTACCAGAGAAATTCCATTTGTTCCCTAGAAAATATCTCATGAATCTTGTACAGAACCTGGATGTGTATCTATTTGTTTAAGGAATTATGATGACTAACTTTTATTAAGTGCTTACTCTAGTCTGGGCATTGTTTTAGTACTTTGCATATATTGAATTCTCTCCTCAAAACAACTGTTTCAAGTACTATAATGAATGCTTGCAGATGGGGAAGAGGGAGACCAGAGAGGCCAGGGAACTCACCAAGGCTCTCTATAGCCTGCAAGTGACACACCTCCCACTTGGCTGTGGGAATAAGACCAGAGGGAAATGGGAATGAAAGGGGACAAAGAGGAAAGAAGGAAGAGGGGCAGAAAGGAGGGACAGAGTGAACCAAAAAAAAGATTTCCACTCTGTTAGAAATTCGGACTGCATCTCACCCCTAGAATGCCTAAAGACACAAGAAGATCAACAAGTCCACAAGTCCTGCTGGCAACACTAATTCATATGGCAAAGTTACATTAACTTCATTTCCAAAGTGGAGCTCTCTATTTAATACAGTATCACCTGATATTCTTCCCAAAGCCGGCCCCTTACCATCCAATGCCAGGGCATCCTGGTGAAAATGAGATCCCCAACCACACGCCTCTGATTTCCTTCTGGGTAAAGCAACAGCACATGACATTTTCATGATGGAGTGAGGAGAGCAGCACCTGCCCTCAGTTATCATTACTTCATATCTGGTAAGATAATTCTATTGGTAAGATGGAGCAAAAAAAAAAAAAAAAAAAGAAAAGAAAAGAAAACCCTTTTCTCTCAGATTTTTTGTGACAATTATTTGCAAAAAAAATACAATTATTTGTGAAAAGAATTTGGGCTCAAAAAATGGTTCCCCAATGCATGAGTACGTTGAACCAGAGGATGCTGGAAGGTCTCACAGCTGCCTTAGAGCCGAGGTCTCTCTTACCATCTCTTACCCCACTGTCTCTTCCTCCTGTTCTCCCATGACACGAGTCACTCAAACCAGAATTTCTCTTCCCCAAGTTGGGTCATAGAAACTAGAATCTCTTTTCCCAAAGAAAGTCATAAAACCAGAAGCATGACTGTAACATTGCTCTGCCTTTCTGTGTAAGAGCTGACCACAGAGAAGCTTGCTGATCTACCCTTGTCTGAGAGTGAGACATAAGATCCTCATTCCAGAGTGTTCTTCCCCAGGCCCAGAGGAAGGAACACTATAGGGAGAGTCTCAGCAGGCAACCTTGCGGGGCCAAGCGTGAAGTAGACGTTTTCTACAGTGGCTTTGGGTCTTTATTCTAACACAAAACCAAGAGTAAACAAATTGGTCATGCTTCTCTCTTGTGTTATGGGGTGTCAGCTGGCCCTCATGATGGGAGAAGAAAGGATCACCCCTGACCTTCCCATAAAAGCAGTCAGCAATGCCAAGAATATAAGAGATGCTCTACACATGGTAACAACTCTCTGCTCAGGAGACTGAGGCAGGAGGATCGAAAGTTGGAGACCGACCCACCTCAAAAAAAAGGGGGGGGGCTGGGGGTGTTGCTTAGGGGCAGAGAAGCCCTAGGTTTAATTCCTAGTACCATTAAAAAATAAAAACAAACAAATAAAAAATCTCTGTTCTTCTCCTTCTTTCTTTTCTTCTCCCTCCCTGACAAACAAACATGGCAGGCTTGCTGAAAGATAGGTCAACAAATTCCTAAGCAATGAGTCCCTGACTGCCAAAAATGTGGGTGGAACAAGAGAATGACATCAAAATCCACATGGAGTTCACCTGATGTCCCTTACAGGTGTTAAAACCTCAATGAAGCAGGGTGTGGTGCACATGCCTGTAATCCCAGCTGTTCAGGAGGTTGAAGCAGGAGGATTGTAAGTTCAAAGCTGGCCTCAGCAACAGCAAGGCACTAAGCAACTCAGCAAGACCCTGTCTCTAAATAAATAAATTTTTAAAAATTAAAAAAAAAAAAACTCAGTGAAGTGAACAGACACAGAGTCTCTGAAATGGGTAAGCTGAGAAGCATCTCAGAGTGCTGAGAACAGATGTCTGGTCCACGGACAAACTAGAAAAGCCAGACAGGAGTACATAATTTATTGGCCTTTTTGGCTTCAGGGTTCTCATTAAAGTGGGTGTGATTAACTAAGCTCTTTTCAGGTATGAGATATAAACATATCAAAGACAGAGAATCAAGGAAGACAGCATCTCTCACAGTCGCAAGTTGCAGGGCCTCTGTAAGCCTCCCTGTTGCTCATCGAAGAAATGGCTACTAACAAGAATCAGGGTTACTGCGAGCAGGAACTGAGCTCAGCCAAAGGAAAGACCCAGAAAAGTGTCAAAGGGTGAGCAGTGTTCTGGGAGCAGGAGAGTCAAACTCTCCTGGAGAAAGACAGTGCTTACAAGATAGCAGCTGAAGGTGAGGTGGGCTGGAGGAGGGGGATGAAGGGGCAGAGGGCCGACAGCAGGATCAAGAGCCATCTTCCTTTCAGTGTGCAATTCTCTTAAGGAGAAGCAAAAGTGTGGAGAAGCTGCTCTTGTTTGTATGTGTTTGGAGAGGCTCAGAACCCGGGTTGCCATGTTCCCCCACACACTCCACTTCCTGAGAGGCTCACTGTACCATGAGCTAGCTCAGATAGAAGATATTGAATGGGCTGGAATTCAGCTTTATTTTTCTTTCCTTTTTTTCCTCTCAAAACCCTTCAAACAGTTCTTGGCCATCAACAAGCATCCTCAGAGAAGTAACATTTTAAGGAAACGTTAGTGCTCTGCCCAGAAACCTGTGAGCACGTTGGAATGAGAGCACCAGATGCTACATAGTCCAGAACTTAAGTCTCTGGTAAGAGACCTTCTCTACTACTAGGCTCCCAAGACACTGGGAGGTTCCCTGTGATTATGGCACAGTGACATGGAGGAGCAGAATGTCTTCCACTGCACAGGGATGTTTGAGAACTAAAGATTTGGGTCTGAGATTAAAAGGCCTATGTCCTTTCCGGACAGGCCTTACTCCACACCACACCCCATAACCAGGAAGGCTTCAAAGATATTTTAATAGGAAAGGTTGCCAGGTAATTGTCACAGAGGATTTGTATTATAAGCGACTGAATTGTGAGCCTCAGGTCTTCTGGACAGTGAAATGCAAAGCAAAGCCAATTCCAAAGGCAGTTTTCATGGAAAACAGAAGGTGCCCTTAGCTAGGCACAGGGACTCTGGCAGCATTTAACACCACAAGTAAGCAACAGGTTCTTAGAACAGACCAGGAACTGGATATCTGCCCTTACGCTTATCCTATGACAAACACCAGAGGTGCAAGGAAAGGCAAGCAGGAAACAAATGTTAGGATATATCACTATCCCATTCTTACCCCAAGCACATTCCAAACGGGCTCCAAATGTTCATACAACATTTCAACAGCCCAGGGCAAAACTATGGTGACTGGGGATAAAAGGGAGAGAAGGGAAGTAGGGCGATAATGTATCTCAACTCACATTTCAATTTGAGACCAGATAGGAAGGAGGAAACAAGACCTGGTTCTGGCCAAGAACTATCCCCTGCATGTTAATGCAGATTGTAGAAAATTGCAGCAAAGATTGACTTAATAGCTTAGCAGGGTGAAAAGAAGAGGAAGTAAGAGACAAGGAGAAGATTCTAGTTGAGACAGTTTCTTCTCTAAGTTATCTCTGTATAAGTCATGTTTCTTCCTAAGACAAAAATTATATCTTCCTGCTTAGTTCTTTGGTTCTTGTTATCTTATAGATTTTATCATGTCACCCTTTGCTTAAATATATTTGATGGATCCCCCTCATCTTTAGTATGAGTTTCAAACCCAGCAAGACTCTTAAACCTAAATTTAAGTGTTCTCTTCCCCTGTTTCCCAATGATCACACAGAGTCACAGTCTTTTGAAAAACACATCATGCCCTGAGTAACAGCATGTCTTATTTCTTTCTCTTTTAAAGCTCTTTCTTGTCCATTTTTTGGGGAACTAAGTTTTTCTTTCATAACTTTGCTTGGGCTAGAGTTGTAGCTTAGTGGTTGAGCACTTTCCTAGCATGGGTGAGGCACTGGGTTGGATCCTCAGCACCACATAGAAAAAACAAACAAACAAATAAATAAATAAACGTTAAATTATTTAAAAGAGAAAAACTTTGCTTAATAAAATGATGTTATTTTGAAATCTCATACTCTTCCAAGAAGAATACAGAATTCTCTTCTGCGTGCTTCTTTACCTCCTCTTAATTATGTTGAACAATTTTTCCACTACATAATTTTGGATATCATTATGATTACCTTATTTCTCTCATAACTAGCTAGCATGTTGAATTATTTGAGGTCTTGGTCCATGTCTTATTCATATGATGAATGCCTACCTACAGAAAACAAGCCATTATCATTATTTTTCCCTTGGAGGAAAGGACTTGGAGATTTGTATTTTGAGAGTGAGTCACCTCACCTGGTCTCCAACAGTTATGACAGGGATCATGTGACCATAACTAAACCACACACCACCACCTGGTGGCAACACACAAAAATTGCAGTGTCAGCATGGAGACCTGAGTAAACCTGGGAAATTCTACCTGTAAACTTGAATTTAAAAAAGGCTGACAGCAGTAAGAGTTTCTAGTTTATGATCATGCTGGGAATAGTATTCTTATATTGAGGGTTAGCAGAAAACTTGATAGATATGTGTAATACATATCTATTCACACACCTAGATTGGTTGCCATTCTAGGTGCGTGAATAGATATGTATTACATAAATTTTATAAATTTGATTTTTTAAATTCTATTCATAATTCTAAACGTATCCTTACATTTGCTTCTTAACAAATGAATCTTTTCTATGTAAAACAGTGTATTAGACCATACATTATGAGAAGCTTCTCTCAGGTTAAAATAATCCAATAAAGATTTACACATTTCTAAGCATTAAATGGCTGCTGTCTCTTCTAGCAATGATCCTTAGGTACTGTAGTTGCTATTAATCTGAAAGGTTTATCAAATAAAAGTTTATATTCAGTATATTCAGTATGAATTCAGAACTAAAAATGTCGAGTTGGTATAATATATAAATATATCACTTTCTAAGAATTAATAGTGATTCTTCTCAACTACAGAATTTTATCAAGCCCAATATGCTCATCTATGATCACATGGGAAAATTTATGGTACAATAGTTATATTGTTGCTAGATAATCTGAAACGTCTTTCTTGCACCATTAGAATTCACTTCTTGTTCCTCTAGATAGTCTTCCAATATTCTGGGGAAAGTATCTTATGGATGAAATAACAAAGTAGTTCAGCACACACTGGCTGCCACTCAGTCCCATGCAGCCTGTATCTCTATTCAGATATACAATATAATTCCAAAGTCAGGCTGCTGGAGGAGATAAGAATTCCTGAAAGTGAAACAATGTTGTTTTGGAGATAAGAACTTGCCAACTGAATTACACTCCAGAGAGGTTTACTCTTCCCAGGTGGAGGCCTCCGTGAGAACTGCCACTGGTCTGGCCTCTCCCTTCTCTAATGTACTCTGCAGACGGTCATCACACTATCATCTAAACCATCACTGCACACATCCCTTTTATCTGGTAATTTTTAGACTCTTAATCTTCCACAAAACAGAAATCTACCTGTTTGTTGTAACAATCAAGGTGCTGGATCAGCTGGCCTGCACTTTGTAGCATCTATCTCAAACACACACAACTCTTCCCTTCCACTACTAGTGGGACATTTGCCAATCCCAGGTATTCTCTGTGGTTATGCATGGTGAGGTTTCCCCTCCTGTGCTAGTGCTTCTTATGGTATGATATACAAACAATTGCTTGAGGATACAGATTTTGATTGAGGGCTCTGAGACAGAGTCTGAGATGCCACCTTTCTAACCCACTCTGGAGATGTCAATGTTGCTGGTCCCCAATTTGTGTATTGAGTATATGTTCCAAGTCTCCACATGCCTGTTCACCTCCATATTCACCCCTGCACATATCTGACTTTTGAAATAGTGACTTATTCCTGAAGAATTAACTCTGAGACTCTCCACTTCCCAAGGTTTCCCCTAGAACTTTCAGATGAGCAGATTTTGACTTGGCCACACATTATAATTTGTAAAAATCTAGCCACACAGTGCATCCCAGTTGACTATGTCAGAGCTGGATTTGGGATAAAGACAGTACTATTTTTTTTTTTTTAACTTTGAAGGTGATTACGATCTATAGCCAAATTCAAGAACCACTGATTTTGAGTGAAAGATGATTTTTTAAATAAAAAAACTATTTCTATAAGTGTATCCACTTGAATTCACTGTAAAATATTTTTGTTTCATCTGTTTCTCATTTATTCTACTAGCTTGCATGCATTTTAAGGACAGGTTGTTTGCCATCTCTTGATAGATCAAGAATCTTAGCATTTGTTAATGAGCCCTGAGTCCCACTCCCCAATTTTCCATGTACTACCCTGTCATATATAACCCAGGATTCTCTGGGCTCCTATTTAACACTACCCATGCCTCAGGTATCCATATATTGGAAATAATAATGGCAGCTGCAGCGTAAAGCATGCTTTAATGATTAAGTGAGATATAGCAAATAAGGAATCAAGTGAGTGCTGGCTCATGTCTTTACTCAGCAGATGCTGGCCTTTATTATTAATTAGCCTTCTTTGTATGTCTCATATTGTATAACACAGCAATAAGCAGTCAATAATTATTTGCTGGATGAATAAGTCAATAAATGATGGAGAATAAATCATATTTAATTGCTCTAAAATAAAACCAGAGCAGCCAGCCCTCTATTGCAAATTCAGTTAATGACTGATAACTATTTCCAATGCTTCCCAGTGTATTTGTGGCCATTGGCCAAGTGAATTCAAATCTGAGAAAAGGTGGATGGTCTCCTCATAATGGAAGAGATCATAATGACCATGTCTCCAGAAACATTTCTTAAAAACATTTTCATTAGCATGTACCCACTCAAATGCACTAAACATATTCACATGAATTGAAAAGGTTGCATTGATCACATTCTTTCTGAAGGATGCCTTTAAAACCCAAACCATACCTCAGCAAGCAGGAAAATGGCATAATTCTGAAAATGTATGAATATCTTTGCTTTAATGAACAGTGTCTCACTCTTGGTTAGAGGGATATTGTCCTGGCTATCGGGGGTGTAAACAACCTAGCTTTATAATCATTCTTGTGCCAACAGAGGATTCAATCACCATCGAACTGTAAAGAAGGTAGGTGACTGAAGACTGCTAGACATAATACATAATGTGAAGGAACAGGTGAAGTCTGACTATTACCAGTGTGAATAGAGCCCTTTTGTTGGAATCCATCCTGGTGGAATGAATAGCCTCTGCTATGTTTATTGATTACACCCTAAGAATTGAGGTAGAGGTGGCCAGCGCTGCCCAGAAAAATACTCAGATGCCATTGTACGCCTTTCATTTTGGCAAGGCCAGATAATCAGTCAGAAATTCACTTTTAAACTGTAAACAAAATGTTCGATATTCTTACATCCCACAAGAATAAAATCAAGTAGAAAAAGGAATGTCTTAAGTCACTTGTATCTAAGCACTTTTCACTAATGCTCAGGCTGTCATCTGAGTCCACAGCATCATCGACCTTCGCCTGAGGAACTGCTCCTGGGCCCCCTGCTCACCCCACCCCCACTTTCTTCTTACACAATCAATAGAATTTCAAGAATTCTGTCTGATCAAGGCACTGTCCCACTTAAAACCCTCCAATGACTTCCTATTGTACTTTGAATAAAATCTAGACTCTTTGGTGGTCTTACTAGACTTCAGATGGTGCAGCCTTCCCCAATCATTTGACCTCTTCCAATCCTGTATGGATCGTCCTGCCCAGGATCCCTCCTGCTTCTGGACACCAAGCTACTTACACTTCCCTTTTGTAGATACCTGAACTCGCTCTCTCTCTCTCTGGAATTTTATGATCTTTTTCTTCCCTCTATTTTTCCCCAGATGCTCATTATACCACTATTCTTTATTTTTTATCATAGAAATTAACACCATATTTAAGTGTTTATCATTTTATTTGTTCACACAGAAGCCTGTTCAAGGGTTAGACACCCTTGATCTCAAGGAGCACTTGAGTCACTAAAGCAGTTCAACATGGATAGTTTTGCTTAAATACCCAAAAGAACTTAGAAACTTGTTTACCTTCATTAAAAAAAACCAACTATTTTTGCACACAACATGCAGCGTTATCAGTATTTTGACCTAAACCATAGATCTCTTGCCTGAATTGAACACAAAAATTCAGAGAAATTATTGATAAAATAATTGAAGTCAACAAAGAGGTTTCATTGCTAGTTATCCTTCATCATTATATATAACAATATATCCAAATGGAATCATGCTCTATTTGGTCTTTTGTGAGAAACAGCTGCTTCTCTTTCTCCTCCTCCTCCTCCTCCTCCTCCTCCTCCTCTTCCTCCTTCTCCTCCTTCTTCTTCCTCTTCTTCTTTAATTTGGCATAATATTTCAAGGTTTATCTATGTTGTACTATTCATTAGTATTTAAATTTCCTTCTATTGCATGAGAATGTTCCATCCACTGGACATAGTCCTTTTACTTATCCATTCTTCAGTTCATAGACATTTGCATTGTTTACACTATCATGAATAAAGCTGCTATCAACATCTGCATGAAAGTTTTTGTGTGGATATGTGCTATTATTTATCTGGCAATACCCTAGGAGTGTCCTTGCTGGGTCACATGGTAAGTTGGTATTTAAGGCTTTGAGGAAGTGGTAAACTTTTCTTGTGATTGCCCTATTTTATATTTTCACCACAACATCTGGTGCTCCAAGTTTTTCCACATTCTTAGAACATCTGTTGTTCTCTGCCATTTCATTATGTCCATCTAGTGAGTATGAGGTGGTATTTTCTTGTAGCTTTAATTTGCCTTTCCCTAATTAATAATGATATTGAATACTTTTTAATGTGCTTCTTGGCCATTTACACAAATTCTTTGAAGAAATATTTATTCCAATCATTCATTTATTTTGTTATTTAGTTTTTAGAGATTTTGAAACTATATCCTATATACAACTTGCTGGATATATGATTTGCAAGTAACTAGCTCATTTTTCTACTGTAGTTTTTAATTTTCCTGATGTCATTAAAAGTTCATTTTTTTAAAACTTTGATGATGTCTAATTTAATTTATATCTTAGGTACCATTACTACCTAATACAATGGATCATAATGGTTTACCCCTATGCTTTTCTTAATGATTTTATAGTTCCACTTTTCCACTTAAGTCCATTTTGAGTTAACTTTTGTGCATAGTGAGAGGTAGGGACAAATTTCATTATTTAACTTGGTGATATCCAGTTGTACTGGTGCCATTTTTAAAGCAGATCATTCTTTCTTTATTAGAACGTTTTTCCATCCATGCAGAACATCAACTGACAAAAATATAAGTGTGAATTTCTGGAATCTCAATTCTATTCTATAGATCTAAGTGTCTCATGCCAGGACCACACTGATACTGGAGTTTTCTGTTTAAATTTGAAAGTGTGAAAGTATGAGTTCTTCAACTTTATTCTTTAAAAAAAAACCATTTTGGATATTCTAGGTACCTGATATTTCCATCAGAATATTTGAATTCGGATCTCAATTTCTGCAAATAATGAAACAAGTCAGCTCAGATATTGATAGGAATTTGTGTTGAATTTACATATCAATTTGAGATATATTGTCATTTTAACAATATTAAATCTTTGATTCATGGCCACTGGAAGTCATTCCATCTACTTAGTGTTTCTTTAATCCCGTTCAATATTATTTTTTTTTCAGTTTTCAGTGTACATATCTTATACTCTACTGGATATATTTATTCCTGTTCTATTTTTTATTCTGCTAGAAATGGAATTGTTTCCTGAATCACATTTTTGTAAATATATCTTTATTAGTCAGCTGTCCATTACTGTAATAAGTGAGACATTCAACTGAAATAGGAGAAAGATTCATTTTGGATCACATTTGGAGGTCTCAGCCCTTGGTTGGTTGGCCCTGTTGCTTTTTAAACTGTGGCAAGGTGGAGAGCCTGTAATGGAGAAATCTGCTCATTACATGTCAGCTTGAAACAGAGAGAGAGAGAGAGAGAGAGAGAGAGAGAGAGAGAGAGAGAGAGAGAGATGGTCTTGGGTCCCTATAGCCCATTGAGAGCTTGTCCCTTGGGACCTAAACTTCCTCCCACTAGGCACTACACTTTAAAGGTTTCACCAAATCCTAATGGTGCCTGGGGCTGGAGCCCAAGATCCAAAGTACAGCACTATCAAAAATGTAATATGCTACACACAAATAATTTGGGCAATGATCTTATAGGAAATACAACACAACACTGATTTTTATGCAGACTTGTACAGCAACGGGGATGTCAGTCACTCTGAACTTGGACCATTGCACTGCAGCTGCCAGGTCAGACAAGCAGGCACCAACAACCAGGGACAGAGTCAGATTAGGAATATTGCTCTCATAGGCACTGAAGATGCCAGAGGATGCTGAAAACAATGAGGTTTCACCTTGCTTCTCTCTTTATTTTAGGTAATATCCACTCCCACAAGCATATTCTCATCTTAGGTTTAGACACACAAAATCTTCTTTCCAAGACTTCTGAATTGGAAAGCGAAAGGGATGTTTTAAAATTGGAACAAATTTTATCTAAAATTTTTTTAAATAAACTTAACCTTCAAAGTATAAATCAAGATAAGCCTACAGCAGTGTATTGTGAAGCACAGTGCTTTTCTTATTGTGTTCTATGCAGTGATGTTATTCATGGCAAGAGTTTTATTTAATGATATTGTTGCTCCAGTGATAGGCTTTATATATTCTCCTGACTGAGCGACTATTCCTTTTTAGTTTTAAAATAGAACAACCAACTCTAAATTCCTGTTTTTTAACTTTAATTGGTACTTTATCCTTAATACTTTTTAAATATGCAAATGAAAATACTGCTACAGATAAGACGTCTAGCAATGGTCCGCCTTCTCTGGTCATTACTTTATAGCCTTTCTTCGTAAAATTATGGAAGACGAGGCAGTGTGCTAGGGATATACAGCTGTGTTATTTCTTGAAACAGCTGGTGCCAACTTGTCAGGAGAAAAGCTCTCCTTTCCAAATATTGCAAGTCCTGTGTAAGTAGACATAATGTAAGCTATGTACCCACAGTTATTGATTCCGTTCATTGACAGCTGAGGTGTTTAATATATCCATCTTCTTTGTAATGCCATTTTAAAACTCTTTGAGGATTAGAAAGGAGATTTTCTCAAAGGGATTCTTCCAAGAGCAAAGGCCAACTAGCCCTGTAGTGGTGAGGGCTCCGGCAAAAACCCAAGTGGGGAACATGGAGCAGACATGCTAGCAGATAAGTCCTAACCTGAAAAAAATAATGATTTTTTAAAGAGCCCCAGAAGAACGTGCTTTACTACTTTACATAATGCTATAATACATTAACTCATGTAATATGAGTGGCGAAAGTTTATTTATTCATTTATTTCTGCCGCAGGCAAATGCCAGATAAATGCTTACAAGAGCAGGTTAGCAGGTGTTTTGGCTACAGCCATTAGTAAGCAGCTCCTTCATGTACAGTAACTGATTAGCAGCTTGCCTAGTTCCAGCCCGATGTAAACTGTCAAAGCCTTCAGTGATTTGCAGAAAATATAAAAAGACCCAAGATTTTATACAGAAATATTTAGATCAATAGAGGATTTAGTACCTTCGCACTTGGATAATCAGTCCATAATAGAGTGTACCATATGTATTTCTAACGTGATCTATATATCAGGAAATTCATACTCATTTTCACAATCCAATTATCCTTTTAATTATTTACTTGTTTGGAAAAATATTCCAGGAGGGTGCTGACCTGCCACACTAACTGTACCTGGTGCTAATAAATTTTAGATATTTCCTCAGCAGTGTGCTTTTATCATTTTGTGTGATATACCTCCGGGCTACCAAGGGTGTCTATAGGTTTCCTTCCCTCCATGATACATCGTCCTGTGTGCTTAGAAACTCACTGAACGGAGCTGATGTAAATGAGGCTTGAAATGTTAAACACAACTTGTAATATCAAAGGTTTTCATATCAAATAATTTTGTTCCTAGAGAATCCTAGGGAGATTAAGGATGCACATGGTGTCTAAAATGTCCACCAGTTACATGAAATATCCCAGCAGTGGATGGATAATTAGCAGCTCACACTAGGAATACAAAGAAAACACAGGCAGTTTATCCTGTTCCTGTAAACAGACTGAGGGAGTTTTTCTGGGAATTAGGTCCATATAAAACCTACTGAATACAGAACCAAAAATAACTGCAGACATCTGTCTGATAGAAGCTTTTATGATCGGGCCTTGAGGTAGTATTTTCCTTACAAGTACAGTTGCAACAATTTTCTAAGCCCAGCTGAGAAGCAAAATGTGGAAGGCTGAGCTTTCAAACTAGCCTCTGTCAACTTATCTCAAAACCCTGTGAAATAAGTTTTTCATAACTGTAATACTAAACTGAGGTGCAGGATCTGTTTATACGGCTGTTCTGTGCTCAGTGTAGAAAAATTTCTTATTTTGCCTACTAGGGGTGATAGTAAGGCTACATGTCATCCAAATTGACTTCAAATAAAAGGTTTCCATACCAAGTCAAAGGTTCCACCTCTGATGGGTTTCCTCATCTGGGAAAGTTAAATTACAAGGACACACCTGAACTTTGCTGCCTGTGGCAGTGCTGCAGGAGACACATATACTATTGTGACATAGGATCCGATGTCCATGCACCAGCAGAGCATGGAGCAATGATCCTCATCTGATGGAGATTTTGTTCCACAGGGAACATGGGCAATGCTGAAGACATTTTTGGCTTTCAGTGGAAGAAGGGGTAGATGGATATTATTGTCACCTAATGAACATAAGTCAAGAATGTTGCTAAATATCCTAAACATATGACAAAGAATTTTTCAGCCCCCAAAGATGGTACTACTGAGTTTCAGAAAACCAGGTATAGAGTATTGAAGCAACCACCTAGATGACTCAGAATGAGTGGGAATGTGGGACAGAAATGTCCAGATAATTACCTTAGATTCTCCACTTGACTCTCTATGGAGGGCTGGCCTGAGACTACAAATAAAGATGCTGCCGCTTCAGTTAATCAGTATAAACATCCAAAGGCTATGGAGGTTCCTTCTAAGTGCAGACAGAGATCAGCCAATCAATCGTATCTGGTTTTAATCCATCACGAGGGGCAATCTATCCCAGAGGAACTGACACCAGGAGGTGGCATTTCCGAGGACTCACCTTACAGCAAGGGACGTGGAGATTCATTGGTGCTGCAACCTCATTCCTGCAAGGACCATTATTTCGTTAAGGTTTATAAAGCAGTGTGAAGATAGAAAATGCTATATAAATGCTAAGTATTGTTATTATTGTTATCATCTTTCTGAGGAACTGCTTCTCTGAGTGATGTTACAGTGCAAAAACAAACACGAAGACAAGGCTTCATATCCATGTGCAGTTTTGAGGACAGGTTACTGTAATGAGTAATTCACATTGTGCCATCTCCAATGTACTCCAAGTTA
This sequence comes from Marmota flaviventris, assembly GCF_047511675.1. NCBI lineage: Eukaryota > Metazoa > Chordata > Mammalia > Rodentia > Sciuridae > Marmota > Marmota flaviventris. The sequence goes on from NC_092502.1 coordinate 14,760,683, forward strand.
GAAAAAATTAAATAAAGCTTAATTAGACAGTATTTTATGCACTCCAAAAATGCAGTTGATTGATATTCTAAGTAAATACAGGTTAGCTACCAAAGAATACAGAAAAGGTTCCAGAATTGTGAAATCGAGACTAAATTTCCATGATATTAAACATACCGGTGAAGCAGACAAAGATCCCGAAGCATGTTTTAATTTTTCTCCAATGACCTCTTTTTGAGAGGTATTATATTTAAACCATAATATATTTTAACATTTCCCCCTTTCAAAATGAAGCTTGCCATTCTGCTGTTTTTATGTTACTAAAATTTCTTTTTAATTTAATTGTGCAGAGAAGGGTTTCTTAACACACTCTTTGAAAAGAACAATAAATAAGCAAATAAAAGCCTTTTTAAAAAGACCTAGTGAAATGCTAATTGTAGAGTTGTTCCCTAAAAAATAACTGATGATGTATTTGTAAATTATTTTTCACTTAATTTTGTGATGGCAGTTACTTTCTAAAATGGCAAGTTTTCCCTGGGATTTTGATTCAGGTACAAACTGAGAAACTGTCAATGGATGCAGTAGTCACATTTTGACTGTCACGCCTAAGGCGGTGTGAAAGATACAGATACAATATGGCACCACTAATGACTCAATCATTAGGAGAACACAGGCAGACAGGGTTTACACCTGCATATGTATGCTGATGGTGTTTTTCTATTAGCCTGTTTCGTTTTTATAGCAATCTAAAGGAAAACCAAGCTTATCAACTTAGCAAATCCCTGCCACTTTTTGCCCACACCTAGTCAAACTCTACCCTCTCCCACATAACTACATAAGATATCTTTCACACTGTAAGACACAGGGATATTTGAATCAGGAATTTAGAACAGAAACAAATGAATTTCTAAAAGAAAAGAAATAAAATACTTCTATGTAAATGCAAAACTCACAGCATACTTATATTCTGGCATTTACAATACAAGCTAAGTTTCTACCCAGAGCCAAAATAAGATATGTCCCTGTGTTAAAAATTCACCTTTTCCCATTTTCTGTCCCAGGTTACTCAACAGGCAGATGATGTATTACTTTGGGCACTTGGTATCATGGCAGAGTGTGGCATGTAGGAAAAAGAAAGAAAAGAAAGAATGAGGGAAAGTGTGTTATCCTGATGAGTTTATTTAGAATTTTGCAATCAAAAGAGCTGGCGAATTGTTTCAGTTTCCACCTCTGTGCAAGTTTTGTGTTTCAGTTCAGTTTGCTCTTGTTTTGAATTGTGTGATCCTGTTGCAATATAATCATTTCCTAATTGGAATGACTAAGGTCTTAATCTGCCCCTGCTCTCATGCCTCCATATTTACACTTGGCTAAAAGAAAATCACTGGGGAGAATGATCAAGTCAGAAGGAATCAGAATAAGCAGTGTTACCCTCCGTGCGACAAACCTCTCGCGTTTGAGTCCCCGTAGCCGATCCTCGTGCGATGGAAATCCTTCCTCCAGGTTCCGGAGCACCCCACTATTGCTGGAAATTCCTAACAAGATATCCTTTAGCCGTCCTGACTTGTCATACTCCCACACAGTGAAGCAGCACACGGGGGCAATGCACTCCCCTCGCCGCCATCTTCCAATGGAGGAAGGATAACATCTTCAACAAATGGTGCTGGGAAAACTGGAAATCCATATGCAACAAAATGAAACTGAATCCCTTTCTCTCGCCATGCACAAAAGTGAATTCAAAATGGATCAAGGAGCTTCATATCAAATCAGAGACGCGCCGTCTGATAGAAGAAAAAGTTGGCTACGATCTACATACTGTGGGGTCGGGCTCCAAATTCCTCAATAGGACACCCATAGCACAAAAGTTAATAACTAGAATCAACAAATGGGACTTACTCAAACTAAAAAGTTATTTCTCAGCAAAAGAAACAATAAGAGAGGTAAATAGGGAGCCTACACCCTGGGAACAAATCTTTACTCCTCACACTTCAGATAGAGCCCTAATATCCAGAGTATACAAAGAACTCAAAAAATTAGACAATAAGAGAACAAACAACCCAATCAACAAATGGGCCAAGGACCTGAACAGACACTTCTCAGAGGAGGACATACAGTCAATCAACAAGTACATGAAAAAATGCTCAACATCTCCAGCTGTCAGAGAAATGCAAATCAAAACCACCCTAAGATACCATCTCACTCCAGTAAGATTGGCAGCCATTATGAAGTCAAACAACAACAAGTGCTGGCGAGGATGTGGGGAAAAGGGTACACTTGTACATTGCTGGTGGGACTGCAGATTGGTGCAGCCAATTTGGAAAGCAGTATGGAGATTTCTTGGAAAGCTGGGAATGGAGCCACCATTTGACCCAGCTATTCCCCTTCTTGGTCTATTCCCTAAAGACCTAAAAAGAGCATGCTACAGGGACACTGCTACATCGATGTTCATAGCAGCACAGTTCACAATAGCAAGACTGTGGAACCAACCTAGATGCCCTTCAATAGACGAATGGATAAAAAAAAAATGTGGCATTTATACACAATGGAGTATTACTCTGCATTAAAAAATGACAAAATCATAGAATTTGCAGGGAAATGGATGGCATTAGAGCAGATTATGCTAAGTGAAGCTAGCCAATCCCTAAAAAACAAATGCCAAATGTCTTCTTTGATATAAGGAGAGTAACTAAGATCAGAGTAGGGACGAAGAGCAGGAGAAGAAGATTAACATTTAACAGGGATGAGAGGTGGGAGGGAAAGGGAGAGAGAAGGGAAATTGCATGGTAATGGAAGGAGACCCTCAGGATTATACAGTGGAGGGGGTAGAGAGAGAGGAGGGGAGGGGAGGGTAGAGGTGGGGAGGGGGGAGGGTGGAGGATGGGAAAGGCAGCGGAGCACAACAGACACTAGTATGGCAATATGTAAATCAATGGATGTGTAACTGATGTGATTCTGCAATCTGTGTATGGGGTGAAGGTGAGAGTTCATAACCCACTTGAATCAAAGTGTGGAATATGATATGTCAAGAAATTTGTAATGTTTTGAACAACCCACAATAAAAAATTAAAAATAAAAAAAATAAAAACAGAAAAAAAAAGAAGGAATCAGAAGCAGAATGAATGAAAATTCTTCAGTATTTCCATGGTCCATTATTTCCTTTTTGTATTTCAGCAAACAATTAGATCTTTTCAGGAGTAGACCTCCAGGTTCCTAAAGAGAAGACCCATGAAGAAGTGTTTGAGACTACTCTGAGCATGTACATTGTAGACCTGCAGCTGAAAACATCAAATGTCTACTTGTATTCAGTTTATTAATTTAGCTACACATGTTTATTCAAGGTTAGCTGCTTTGAAACACTTGATATGGACACACACACTACATCATTTACCTATTTGAAGTATAATTCAGTGGCTTGTAGTATATGTACAGAGTTTCAAAAGGAAACCTGAATCCAACCTCTTCCTCCATCACTTCCTCAAATCCAGGCAACTCTAATGCACTTTCTGCCTTTATAAACAGCCTTGTTCTATACATTATGAATGGAATTACACAAAATGTGGTCTTTTGTGACCAGCTTCTTTGACTCAGCAGGATGTTTTCAGGTTCATCCATGGTGTCATGTATTAATACTCTAATTCCTTTTATGATCAAGTAATGTTCATGTTGTGGGCATACCACATTTTGATCATCCTTAGGTGATAGACATTTGGGTTCTTTCTAACATTTTTGCTATTCTGTATGATGCCAATAATAATTCATTTACAGTTTTTGTTTGCATCTCTAGTATTGATTTAAGAAATTTTAACTCTAATATTTCCTGAAGCGACATTTCCAAACTTTTCACAGAGATCTTTGTCATTAATCTTAACATCATCAGTAAACTAACTTTTTGATTCAGGTAACTCTTTTCATATACATCCTTTTTGAGAGAGAGAGAAAGAGAGAGAGAGAGAGAGAGAGAGAGAGAGAGAGAGAGAGAGAGAGATAGTTTTAATATTTATTTTTCTTTAGTTTTAAGCGGACAAAACATCTTCGTTTGTATGTGGTGCTGAGGATGGAACCCGGGCCGCACCCACGCCAGGTGAGCGCGCTACCGCTTGAGCCATATCCCCAGCCCCCCTCATTGGAATTTAACCTCCATCTTTAAGACAGCTTTCAATTAACCTTTGAAAATATTGTTTGTTTGCTTATTTTATGTGGAAAGTTCATATATATAATCTCCAACATGTACATATCCACTCTACTGCTATTGAAAGAAACTCCTCAAGGTTTGTTTACCAATGGTACCCAACACTTACATGTGTGCAATTAACCACAAGAATAATTATTAATTTTGCATGAAGTATCTTTGTCTCCTATATTTACTTGGTTCCATCATTTGATTTCTGTAAGATTTCAATAATAGCTTTAATTTAGATCATCTCTGAATGGTGTGTTTTTCCATTAATTTTTGACACCTGTTTTTTTCTCTAGCTGAAATACCCTGTCCCCAGGTATCCATGTGGCTGGACCTCCCTAAATTGTCATTTTATGTCACAGAGATCATCACCATATCTTACATAGTAACCCTGCTTGAGAAGTCCTAAAGAAAGAAGCTCTTGCTTCTACTTTATTTTTTCTCCTTAGCTTTTAAAGACCATCTAACATTTATATATTTTCTTAAATAGTTTGGTTTAATATTTGTATCTCCCACTAGAGCAGGGATTGCTACATTAGTTCAGAGCCAAATTCAGAGCCTAAGACAGTGCATTGTACTTAACAGACATTCCACATTTGCTGAAATAATAAAAGAGTTGTTGATGAAATTAGCCTACTGCTCAAAAATAAAATAACTGGAGCTCCCTATTATGTGGGAGACTTTCTATCTAATTAAATATGTTGATTCTTTCCTTAACAATGAATAATTTGGGGAGGGAAGTACTCTTTATAAATATCTATATCTATATCTATTATAGATATCTATATATAGATATAGATATAGATATATACACATACATATATATCATTAAACTTATTTAAAATTGTATTATCTTATTTACACATTTACTATTGAATTATACCTCATTTAAGCTTTTATTATTGAAGAATGTTTACCTGCAGTAATTAAAATAAAAGCATAAAGCTCGGTGATTTATCACAAAGGGAACACCACCTCACCACCTCCTAGTAAAGCCTTCCAACCTTGCCTGTACCTTGGAAGACTCTATGATGTCTTGCAATCACAGAACCCCAGGTCTCTGTTAACAGTACTCATTCTCCAGATATTTTGGGTATCATTTCTTTCTTTTCTTTATGTTTTTTTTTTTTTTTTTTTGCATCTAGCATGCCCTAAACACTAGGATTTTGCCTGTTTTCATTAATTAAATAATAAAGTACATTCTTTAATACCTATCTTATTCCATATAGCTACAGTTCAACTATTTCCATTACTCTAATGCACTGTATGAGTTTAGCGCAATTCATTTATCTATTCTACACTGATTAACATTTATGTTGCTTCTAGTTCAGAGCTCTTATAAATAAAACTTGCAATGAATATTCCTGTGTGTTTTTCCACATGCACTTTGTTTATACATGTTTGTGATGAAAACCTGCATGCTGTTCAACTGGGCTGGTTTGTTAGCTGGGGTGTATCAGATTCAAATACTAGAAATTCTAGGTAGTTCAAGCTAATACATAACTGTAAAATTTCTGGCTATATATATTTTCTACTTTACTTTTCCAAAGAGGGTGTGTCAACCCATTAGCAGTTTATGAGCATTCTGATTGCTCCATATCCACACAAGCATTTGGTATTTTATTTTCAGCCATTTAGTTGGATGTGAAATAATACTGTAGTTTTAATGTACATAATCCTGATTATTATTGAGGCTGGGCATGATATAACTATATTTATTTTTTTCTACCTTTTTAATTGTTGTATTCTAGTTGTACATACTGATGGGACTTGTTACATGTTTATATACTATATTTAATAGGCATTTGTAAATCTTACAAATTGGCTGTTCAAATGCCTGTCCATTTTTTTCTACTGTGCTGTATCTCTTCTGATGGTGTAGAAGGTCGTTGCATATTTTGAATGCAAGCAACTTGTGTTTTTAAAATATATGTGTGTGTGTGTGTGTGTGTGTGTGTATATATATATATATATATATATATATATATATATATATATATATATATTTAGTTGGAGGTGGACACAATACCTTTATTTCACTTATTTATTTTTAAGTGGTGTTGAGGATTGAACCCAGTGTCTTGCATGTGCTAGGCAAGTGCTCTACCACTGAGCTATAACTCCAGCTCTCCCCCTTGTGTTTTACATGTATTGGAAATATATTCCCTTATTGCTGGCTTGATTTTCCACATTATTTATCCTGTGCTTTTATATATCAATGCTCTCAATGTAAATGAAATTTAATTATCAATTTTTTATTTTATGTCAAGTGTATCCATGGATAAAAGTTAGCCTGTGCCACTCTTCATGTTCTAGAAACATATTTTAGCTTTGATAATTTAAGCTACAATTCACTTGAAATTTGTGTGTAATAAAAGATGGGACCACTTTTTTCTATATGTATATATCAAATAGAGGCACCAACATCTAACAAAAGGACTGTGTGTCTCTCATTCTGCAATAAAGCAGTGTCATTAATTAATACACCAGTAGGCCTATTTGAGAAGTTTTTACTTTGTTTTATTATTCCATTTACAGTATTGTTCTGTCTTAATTATTATAACTTTATAATGTTGTTATGGTTTAGATATGAGGTGTCCCCCAAAACTCATGTCTGGGACAATGCAAGAATGTTCAGAGATGAAACGATCAAATCATGAAAGCTATAATCTAATCAATGGATTAGTCCATTGATGACTTGGTTGAGTGTTAATGGCAGGCCGGTAGGGTGTGACTAACATAATAGGTCACTGGGTCAAGGGGTGGGGCTTGTGGCTCATCTTTTGTCCCTGGTGACTAGAGCTCTCCCTCTCTCTGCTTCCTGGTAGCCATTTCCTGAATTGCTTCATTCTGCAAGCCCTTCTGCCATGATGTTCTGCTCATATTGGGCCCAGAGCTATGGAGTAAGAAGAGCATGGACTGCACCTCTGCAATCATGAACCAAAATAGCCTTTTCTTTAAGTTGTTCTTGTCAGGTCTTTTTGTCACAGCAATGCAAAGTTGATGAAAACTAATGCCTTGATAGCAAAATAAATCTTCCAAATTTCTTTTCTTTTTAAGATTTCACTTAGCCTTTGGCATATCTAGATGCATTTACCATCAACTTGTGAGTTATTCCAAAAAAAAAGAAAATTACACAAAAATCTCTGCTCAATTTTTAGGTTCTCTCTATCTTCTCTCAGTAATAGTTTGTAGTTTCATTTGTAGAGTTTTCCATATCTTTCATTAGATAAAGTTGGTTTATTTTTCATAAATGGTGTTTCTACAATACATATTTTCTAATTGTTTCATTAAGGCAATATAATTGCTTTTATATACATTGTCCTTTATCACCTCAAATATTTATGTAGATTTTTGGACTCTTTTCATAGATAATTTGTTCTCTACAAATAAACTCTTTATTCCTTTATTCCCATTATTGCATTGATCTTTTGTTATTGTTGTTGTTTCTTATGATGTTTATACATTTTTCCTTGTTTCTGCTAGTACATTGCACATTAATTTTCAAATTTATTAAGCAAATCTTGCATATATGGCATAAGCCTGCTCATGATGCATTACCTATTTTATATTGTGGGCTTTGATTTGTTCATTATTGTTTAGGATATTTTCGTCTAAGTTCATAGAGGACAGTGGCCATTGATTTCCTTTTCCTCTAATAATCTTTTCAGATTTTTGGCATAAAGGTTACACTGGACTCCCAGAATACATGGTGAAATAGTTGCTCCCTTCTCCAGGTTCTAAAAGAGTTTGTATTGGATTGCCATCTTTCGATGCTGAAAAGGTTGTTAGAATTTCCTGGGCCTGGCAATTTATTTTTGAGAAAGTTTTAATGTAAGATTAAATATCTTTATTAATTATAGGCATGCTTGGATTTTCTATTTCTTCTCAAGTAATTATTTTGTAAATTTGTCTAACGTACATATGTGTTTATTGGAATAAAGTTGTCACAATATTAAACTTTTTAGTATCTATAGATATTTGCTATTGACCTCTTTTGATTCCTATTATTAATTATTTGTTACTTTTGTCTTTTTTGATTAACTAAATGGAGGTTCAGCAATATTATGAATCTTTTCAAAGATCCAGATTTTAGCATTGTTAAGTCTTTGTTTATTTTTTTTGATTCATTTGGCTTTGATCTTTTTTATTTCATTTTTTCTATTCTCTATTTGATTTGTGGTAATTTTCTAAATTCTAAAAAAGTTAATTTTCAGCATGTCTTCCTTTCTAATAAATACATTTAATGGCATAAATTAATATCTAAGAGTGGTGCTGGCTGCCACCCATGCTTTATATAGCAATTCCATTATTATTCAGTTCCAAATATTTTAATTCCTTTGATTTCTTCTTTGATCCAATGGATCTTCTATTAGAGTTTTTCTCAATTTTCATCTGTAATGTTTTGAATATGTCCCTCTAAAATTCATGTGTTGGAAACTTGACCCTCAATGCAACAGTATCAGGGGGTCAGGTTTAACAGATGATTAAGCCAAGAGTGCCTTCCTGGATGGGTCAATATATTATTGCAGGAAAATGGGTTGGTTGCAAGAGCAGCTCCTGCTTTGTCTCTGTCTCATGCATGCTTGCTTGCCTTTCTTCAATGTTATAATGCAGCCCAAAGATCTTCACCAGATGCAGTCTCTGGGTCCTAAACTCCCCAGGCTCCAGAACCAGGAGTCAAATAAAATTTTATTGTTTAATTTACCAAATCCCTGTTATTCTATTATAACAGCAGAAAACAGACTAAGAAAATATGCTCTATGAAAATTTTCTATTATTTTATTGTTTTTGTGGGAGTGCTGGGACTTAACCAGGGGTTCATACATGCTAGGTAAGTACTCTACTACTAAGCTACACCTGCAGTGCTATCATATTGTATAGCTAATTTCTTCATAGTCAAAGAACGCAATCTGCATGTTTTCAATCCTTTGTTGAGACCTGCTTGATGACCTGGCAAATGCTCCATTTGTAAATGCATACCGATATGTATTGAATACGCATTTTGCAGATTTATTGGGAGTGGCATAATACACAGACATGCCTAGTAGATAAAATTTGTTCATCATGTCATTCCAAATTTTTAAAATTTTCTCATTGATTTTTGCTTTATCAGTTTTTGAGAGAGAGGTATAAAATGTTCTTCTATGATTTGATATATTTTTTTCTGCATAATGTTCTGTCTGACAAGCATATTTTGCAGCTAAGTTTTCAGTGCATACACAGAACTGTTACATCTTCCTGATAAGTTCAACCTATCATCAGTATTAAGCATCCCTCTTTACTAATTCTCCCTATATTGACGCTGGTGGAAAGTGGTGTTAATAGATCTACATAGCTCTGTTGAATCATACTTGCAAAATAAATATTTAGTATTTATTTTTTAAATTTCAACCAGCTGCAATTATTATGTTTTAGATAAATCTCTTTAACAAACATCTACCCAAACCTGAGTATTTTTCTCTTCACCTTGAGTATTTTAATTGTTTCATGCTTATTATTCGGGCTAAAATACAAGATTATATCATGTGTCTTGTCTTAACATTTTTGTTTTTCTTTTTTCTCTTTTCTCCTTTTCAAATTATTAACTGTTTTTCCATAATTTTAAAGCTAACTTAAAAAATATGAATAATTCTCATTAGGCTTTCCACATTTCTGGTATCTCTAATTTCCTGGGTTCCCCAATGCAGCTTAGGCTTCACATACATAGTTTTCATGCATAGACTTGTTAGGGGTTGCTTGCAAGAACTACGATGCTGTCACTCACTGCCTGTCACTTAGTCTTTTCTTTAAAGTGTTGGTGGAAGCCTCCATGCCCCATGCATGCCTATAAAACAGCTTCCTATCACAATACCAGTGTCTGGTCCTGGCCTCAGCTATAACACAGGCCTGCTCGAACCATAGCTGTCTCTGATTGCCTAAATGGCTGACACAGGGAAAAAAAATCCTGGAGAAGCAAGCAAACCCTGGGTAGCTCTATGATATCATGGTGTCCCTAGGCTCCGGGTATAGGATCAGTGATACCTACACCATTAAAGCTCCCACCATATCACCTAATACCCCAAATGCCAGACGTGGTGCTATAGGATTTAATTCTTGACAGACACACTATAGTGTGCTTTTGTTTTAGCTCCATTTCTCCTTAGTATTATCTAGTTTAATATTTTAGAATGGGAAAATCTATCCCTGACCATTGTATCTTGAAAGTATATATGTGAGCAATTTCCTCTGTCAACTATTTCCTGACATGATGTTTTGTTGCATCTCAGAGCCAAAAAACAAGGAAGCCAATGAACAAGAAACCAGAAGTTAAATAAATATTTTTTTCTTATAAGTTGAAAAATGTGAATAATGCTCAATATTTAACATTTAAATAACATAATTTATGTGGTTGTTTTATTTTCTAAATAGTATTGATTAAAATACTCATACACTTCTGGGTATGCTGAGACAAGTTTGAAATCTGGGACTTGGGAGGTTAGGGTTAAATGTTCAAGCCCAGCCTCAGCAACTTAGTAAGACTGAGCAATTTAGAAAGTCTTGCTCAAAATAAAAAAAATAAAAAGGATTGGGAATGTAACTCAATACTAAATCACCTTGGATTAAATTTCTAGTATCAAAAATAAATAAAGAAATATATAAAATATTTATACACTTACTTCTGCATGATTATAGAGTTATAGTACAATATCACTAAATTAAGGATCAAGAAAATTTTATTCCATTCAAAACAGAGTCTAATATATTGTGCATATATTTTTTGTACTTTTATATAATTTTAAGTACATTAATTTTCAATGTTAACTTATAAATGATGGTCATCCTTTTTTCATCTGGTGGTAAAATAATAGTGCAATCTTTCATCAGAATAAAACCTATGGCAAATATAAATTTATAAATATTTTACCTAGAAGTTATATATTGCATCTTTATAAAAATATAACAGTAATGTAACTGGTTGCCTCATTCTTTAATTTTGTTCACTAATAATCTAATTTTAGTGTGTGTGTATTTCAACCCAATGGAGTATGACCTCCTAACATCATTTTTTTTTTACAAACAACATATTATTATTTAGCAGTATTTTAGTGTTATTACATAGTTAAATTGCAATTAATTGTGTTTACTATCTTATTGCTCACATTCTGTTCTTCTATCTAGGATATTATTATTTGGCTTGAGGGACACCCTTTAAGATTTTCTTTAGCATAAGAATTCTGGTAACAAATTCCTTCCATTTTCATTTGGCTGAAAAGTCTCTATTTTTATTCTATATATATTTTTTCCATACCAGGGATTGAACTCAGGAACATTGAACCACTGAGCCACATCTTCAGCCTTATTTTTTATTTTATTTATAGACAGGGTCTCACTGAGTTGCTTAGTGCCTTGCTTTTGCTGAGGCTGGCTTTGAACTCAAGATTCTCCTGTCTCAGCCTCCCAAGCTGCTGGTATTACAGGAATTCACTACCACACCTGATATTCTACAATTTTGAAGGATACGTTTTTCTGTGTGTAAAACTCTAGTTTGTTGGTGTTTTTCTCTTGCTGTCATGTAGTTTACTTTCTGGCTGTATCATGATGTTGAGAAGTCATATGTAAGTCTTATATTTGCTTGTTGAAGACAATCTTGTTTTTTTATATGTTTGTGTTAAATGATTTTTATGTCTGTTTAAATGATTTTTATATCTGTCTTTCGTTTGCTATAGTTCATATTATATGCCCACACATATTCAAAGTTTTATATATTTCAGAAAGTTTTATATTTGAGTCTTAACATCTTTTATCAGTTTTGAAAAGTTCACAGTCATTATCTCTTTTTATGCTAAATTTTTCTAAATTCCTTATTCATGTTATTGTTGAGTCTCAAATAGCATGTGTGTTTCAGATCTCCTCATTGCACTGTCTTCTACACTCTCTTGTGATTTTCCACATATATTCTTGGTATTTTCTCCTTATTCATTCTCCAGATATCTAATCCTCTCTTTATTGGTGTCTAATTTCCTAATAAGTTACCCATGGGGTACTTCATTTTGGTTGTTCCATCATTTTCAGGTCTCAAAACCAATCTAAAATCTTCCTTCTCCTATTTCCAGTTTTTTTTATATAATATTTTCCTTTATTCCCATGAATGTTGCAAGTATGTCTGTTTTTAAACATATATCCCATAAAGTCAATATCTAAAGGATCAAGTGAGTCTGCTTTTTACTGTTATTTGTATTGGTTTTTATTCATGATGAATGTTATTTGTGCTGGTTTTATTTATATTATCTTACAACTTTGTATGAATTTTAGGCTTTTAAAATATGTATTGAACATGGAATTAAAAATAATGTATAAATAACTTGAAGAGAAGGATGATGTTATTTTTCTTCTGAGAAAAAAAAATTGTGCTTGCTAATGCCTGAGAATACAGTTAAATTATGATTCCTCAATTCAGTGTAAAGTTTGGATTATCTTATAGCTGATCTGAAGTCCCTTGAGAACTTATCTATTTTTTAGTATTTCAAAGATTCAGTCTTTCATAGTGACAAGCCTAAACAATTAAAGCTTAATAATTTTCCAACTTGCCATATTTTGGTCTGACCTGGACTTCATTTGCTGTATCTTAGGCCCATGACTTGTTTCCAAGAGATACTAACCTTCAACCTTTCAGTTGATCTGCTCAGTGATCAGAAAACACTCCAGGGAAAGAACATTAATTGTACTCTGAGCCTTCACCATTTTAGAAAACATGGCCTGGTGATATTTGTTCTCCAATGGTTCAAACCTTTCATAATTTATTTATCATTTATTAATTTTGTCAAGATTTTCTAAATTACTTCATTGAAAGGTTAGTGTGAATCAGTAGGTGTTTTATTACTAAAAGCTGAAGTTCTAATAATATGTACAATAACATAAAATAATATATTTTTGTAACAATAATAAAACCATGTATTACCTAGGTCATTAACTAAATATTTTAAACTTGCATTTTAAAATTAAAGAAGTTAAAAATAAATAATGGTGCACATTGCTAAATGATCAAGTGACAAGAAAGGTTAAAGGAAATTTAACAGCATTAATATAATTAAAATTGATGGAGAGATGAGCTAAAATTAATGCTCCCATAAACTAAAATTTATTAAAATATATGTTAAACTGGATAAAAATACTCTTACGTTCTTAGTTCTTGTTAGCCTGTGAGAAATGAGTAGAACTATAAAGCACTACAGAGGTCAATTTTCTTCTCTATTACTTATTAGATTTGCAACCTTTAATAATTTTATTTATCACCTCTGGTCTATGTAGCATTAGGATCATATTGATTCTACTTCATGGGGTTGTTATAAGGATTGAGTCAATACAGATCAAATATTGGAACCATGGAGAAGATATTCATATTGTGTTCACATCAGCAATGCCATCATCATCATCATCATCGGTAGCAGACAACTCTGAAGATTTCATATTGGCTCCAGAGAATCTAAGAAAGTCAAGAATCTTCTTAGGATGCTATTTTACATGATTATTATATAAAATAAACAATGCCAGAAAAGATGCATAACAAACATATCCTTCCAGCCATCATTGTAACCTCTAAAAACCTGGGTGAAAGCACCTCTGTGAAACAAGGGAGTCCTGCCCCAGCTCATGCCCCACGGAACCTGCTGGCTTCTAGGGAGGCAATATTCTAACAGGATTTGGTCTGATCTTCCTTAGGTAGACAGTTTACCAGATCCCATGAAGAAAGTGGGAAATAATGCTTTAAATGTCTGTAGTCTGCCCTCTAAACCCAAAATGTTCTGTACTGTAGGACAGAAAGTCACATACATCATGAGTTAATGAATAAGGCAAAGTGAGGGGATAAGTGACTTACAAGTGAATTATGGATCAAACCTGACTCAGAAATTGCATACTTCCATAGAAAGACAAATATAAACTGATTTCCCTTCCATACTGAGTAGCCTCCTTCTTGCCCAAATGAAACTCAGGAACTCAACATATCACCCTTAGTACAGTAGTGGCTTGGAGAATGTTTTCTGCAAAGGGATAGAGAGCAACTATTAGAACTTTTCTGGGTCATATGGTTCTTTCTTTTCTTTTCTTTCTTTTTTTTAGCTTACTTATTTATTTGTTCTAATTAGGTGTATATGACAGCAGAATGCATTTCAATTAAATATACACAAGTGGAGCACAACTTTTCATTTTTCTGGTGTACATGATGTGTACACCATATGTGCAGACATACATGCACCCAGGGTAATGATGTTCATCTCATTCCACCATCTTTCCTGCCTCCATGCCACCTCCCTTCCTCCCTCCCCTCTGCCCAAATTTCCTCCATTCTTCCCATGCCCCCCATCCCCATTATGGACCAGCATCCACTTATCAGAGAGAACATTTGGCCTTTGGGTTTTGGAATTGACTTACTTTGCTTAGCATGATATTCTCCAACTCCATTTATTTACCTGCAAATGCCATGATTTTATTCTCTTTCAATGCTGAGTAAAATTCCATTGTGTATATATACCACATTTTCTTTACCCATTCATCTATTGAAATGCATCTAATAAATTATTGGTTTCACAATTTATCTATTGTGAATTGAGCTGATATAAACATTGATGTGGCTGCATCACTATACTATGCTGATTTTAAGTCCTTTGGGTATAGACAGAGGAGTGGGATAGCTGGGTCAGGCCAACCAAGAATCCGGATCATGTGGTTTTACTTGCAACTACTCAAACCTCCCACTGAAGTTCAGAAGTGGCTACAGGCAAACAAATGGGCATGGCAGTGTTACAATAACATTTTATTTTAAAAAAAAAAAACAACAGTTGGGTAGCTGGATTTGGCCCCTGGGCCACCATTTGCTGACCTCTGAAAAGTAACTTAAGGTTTAAGCTTCTCCAACACAACCAAGAACCTTTTTTCTTTTCTGTTTTTTTTTTTAAACTTTAACACTGCTTTGATTTATAGCCATGACTTGAGAAAATGGGCATTTATTTAGCATGTATGAAACGATACCTCTATTTCAGTCACTTCTACAAAAGGACTGCATTTGTTTCAGTTAACCATAGTTTGAAATCTTCATGTGCCTTTTTCTTGAAGGCTAGCACTGTGAGATATTTATTATTTATTTAAAGAATTCAATGCTGTGACAAAAGAATGTATGCATTATTCAAACTCGTAATAATTTTTTGTTAGTCTCAGGTATATAAAGATACCTTGAGCGTAAGTGTATTTGAAAAGAACTACTCTCTCACATTTTTATGCAGACATCCTTGAGCTGTAACAAACATTTTGCACATCTGATTCTTTGCAGTATTTTCTCACCAACACTTCTATGAAAAATAGTCTCCTATTTTAAAGTAATTTGAAAATGACCACCCTTCATATTGTAGTGACCATAGTTTGACATTATCAGGACTATAACACATTTTTTTAAGCAAGTAAGAGGAAAAGTTATTACTTCTATTTTATCTTTTTCCTTCATTTCTTTCTTTCCTCCTCCTCCTCCTCCCCCCTCCTCCGCCTCCTCCTCCCCCTCCTCCTCCTCCTCCTCCCCCTCCTCCTCCTCCTTCTCCTCCTCCTCCTCCTCCTCCCCCCCCTCCTCCTCCTTTGTTAAGGAACCCAGAAGTCTTAAAATAATTGAACTTTTCACCTTTTGTTTTTGAGTGATTTTTTTCCTCTCTTTTTGTCCCTCTTTCTTTTTGTTTCCTCAAAGGAGATGGATTCACTGTATTTAACAATACTAAGGTAGATATATTTTTACTTAAGACAAATGGCTGAAGACCAAAGTCCAAAGAATAATCTTAAAAAATTAACATTGCTATTCATCTGGTCTGGGAAAAATAAAACAATTTTTTTTCTTAACTTGTATTTACCTATTTTGTTGCAATAAAATGAAAATTAATTTTTGCTCTTAGTAAAACACTTGGAAAATGGAAAGGCCTTATAAATGTCAGACATCATTAGATAAAGATATCCCTGTTGGGATGAATGATTCCTGCCAAATACTTTTAGAGAGAATATTGCCTTGCATCTAAAACACTAATTTAATTTTCACTAAAATGTTACTGCTTTTTTTGTTAAATAGATTGAGTAATCATAAAGCCTTTGATCAAATAAATGCTACCATGGGTAAATTATTGTCACATTTTGGTTGGAACATATACTAGATATTGATCTTAGTGATGTTTTATTTATATTAGAAATTATGGCAATATCAGCCACTTGGACAGATGGAGAGTCGTATACTTAACTATGGAATTTAACTACCTGTCCTTGTTTCCTTCATTTCCCCCATTCATTAAAGCACTGCTTTTATTAGTAAATCCAAGAGCTAATTAGCTTTATGCTTGCTTACATCACCAGCTTTCCAGAGCCTTCTCCATGTCACCTACAGATTAGCCTTCAGGGCATACAGATTCATTCTCCTCTTCCTGAGTCTTTACATGAAGCTTGCTTTGACATTAGTAATAGCAGCACAGAATTTAATGATTTTCAAGTAAAAGGCTTGCTGGTAAATAAAACTGCCAATATAGCCTTAAATTTGTGAAGAGTGCAAACCAGACATTAACAGAATTAATGGCGAGTGAACCTGCTACCTTTCTTTCAGGTAAACCCTGCCTCATATCCCTTTAAAGTACAGATGTCGTAATTGGTATGTTGCAACTAATTATTGCATCTTTTAATATGCAGACAAATAAAAACATTCTCTGTGAACTTCACTGTTTTTAGTTTGGGTTTTGTGTTTGTTCAGTCATCTAAATAATCAGTGGCTAAAATTGAGAATATTTCCCTTCATCCCTTAATAGAGATGGAGCATATAAATTGCTCCTTTGGAGCTGGTAACATTCCATGGAACATTGTTTTTTAAAATGCTGTCTTGACCCAGTTTTGAGGTGCTGAGTAGAGGCTGGTCAGTTTCCTTTATTAAGTTCACATTCTCAGCTCTCCTCCCTTTATCATGTTCTCACACTCTAGGCTACAAGGCCCTGAGGGTAAATCACCTTAGGGTCAGTAAGAACAAACAGGATGTACCTTCTATACCAGAAGGCTGCAGGTATCTTCTAAGCTAACCAGTGCTGAGCCTGCTTACTTAGGGTTCTTCCATTGAGGCCATAGTAAAGGCTATCCCTCACAGTGCCCCTTCTTCCCTCTGCCTTGAGCTAGACCCTGTGATTCCAGGGATGGTCCTCCCGCACCAGGCGGGACCTGGACATTCTTTCTTAGAAATAGAAAAAAAAATTCTTAGTAAAGTTTTATCAATCTCTCTTTTCAGTGGCTGCCATTTTCTGACTTCTTAGTCTTACCCTACCTAAATAACTAAACTTATTCAAACAAGTTGGAATTATGTTGATTGACTTGCTCTTCATTTATATTCTCCCTCCCCCTCTCCTTCCTTTCTTGAATACTTTCTTCCTGCTCCCTTCCTTCCTTTGTTTCTTCTACCCACTCATTCACTTACCCAGTATAAGCACCTATCTGTGCTCTCTGACTTGTCATTTTCACTTGATGGTGTGGATACTTACTCCATTTTGAAATCTTGACCAGGGTATTGAGACGAACATTAAACATTCTATCCCACTGGGGATACATTAGGTACATCAAGAATAGGTCATAGGCCTGTGTTTGTAGGTCAGTGACAGAGTGCTTGCCTAGTATGTATGGGCATACTAGGTTCGATCCTCAGCACCACATAAAAATAAATGAATAAAATAAAGACATTGGGTCTATTTACAAATTAAAAATAATAATAAAAGAATAGGCCACCTAGAAGGGATATTTGCAAGAAATAGTTCATTCAACTGGGCGTTGAAGTGTTGTCCCGCTCACTGAGGTCACCACCACCACCTTGAAGATCACTGCAGAGGAACTGCCTGCTAGTTTCAGAGGGGCTTCTTTATATCTTCCATGCTATCATGACCCTGGCTTCCGGTGACTGTCCTGAGCTTTGATTTTTATCTGTGTGATAAAGAAGCCATGTACATGCAAAATGGAAAAATGGTTCAGGTCCTACCATTGTAAATGGAATTTAGATTCAGGGAGGTAGCGCTCAACCTTTAATGCTGAACTCAGATGAGGAAGATATTTCCCAATTCTCCCAACCAGATATTTTCTACTTTTTGCTTCACCAAAATGCCATAAATTATATGCTTCTCTCCCTTTTTGATGATCATAATTGTAAAATGTGCACAATTTGTTCTAGTTACCTATATTGAAGAAATTATTTAAAATTGGAAATGGTGCATGTGGTGAAGATTTTCTTCCAATCATAGGCTCTCTCTTCACATTATCTATTGTTTCTTTTGCTGAGAAGAAGCTTTTTAGTTTGAATGCATCCCATTTCTTGATTCTTGATTTTACTTGTTGTGCTTTAGGGTCTTGTTAAGGAAGTCAGATGCTAGGTTGACATGGTGAAGATTTGGCCCTAGTTTTTCCTACTAGTAGACACAGGGTCTCTGTTCTAAGTGCCTAAGTCTTTGATCCTCTTTGAGTTGAGTTTCATGGAATATTACTCAGCTTTAAAGAAAAATGTAATTATAGCATTTGCAGGTAAATGGAGGGAGTTGGAAAGTATCATGCTAAGCGAAATAAGCCAGTTCCCCAAAACCAAAGACTGAATGTTTTCTCTGATATGCAGATGCTAATTCATAATAAGGGGGGTGGGGCTCTAGGGAAAAATAAAATTACTCTAGATTAGGTCAAGGGGAGTAGAGGGGAGGGAAAATGGGGATGGGAAGAATAGTAGAATGAAATAGACATTATTACCTTATATACATATATGACTGCATGACCAATGTGATTCTACAACATGTACAATCAGAAAAACGAGAAATTATACCTGCATTTTAATGTCATGTATAATGAATTAAAACAAATAATTTTTTTTTAAAATTGAAAATAGTGCTGTGATTGAGGTTAGAGTTTCTGAATGCCAACAGATGTATCAAATTTGCTGGATGGTCTTGAGGGAGTGGCTTCCATTCTCCGAGGGGCAGTATTCTCATTGGTTGAGGAGGCCTAGGAACACCTCATTTACAGTGGGTGTCAGTGATGACTGAAGAACATATTGTTGATGGCTTCCCCCACAGCCATCTTTCCTTCCTCATTTTGTTCACTCTCTTTCAATTTGTCCTGTTTTTCAGGGGGGTGAGACTTCCTCCAGCTTCAAGTGGAGAGCAGAGGTGGAGAAAGACCTTTGTGTGTCTAACTGGATCAAGTCTCCGTCCCTTGGCCAAGGGATTTGGGGTCTGACTTGAGCATGCAGTGTAATTCCAGCTGACCCACCGCCAAGAGAAGTCACCCTGGGGTGTTAGGATTCCAGGGGTGTTTTCCTTGTTCTTAAAAAGGGAAAGAAGAAGTTGATGTGGACTGTTTCTTTGCTTTCTTCTTGATTTCTGATATTTCTGCAGTCATCTGGTGGGAAGAGCAAGTCTTGCTGAGACTATTGAAACCTTGACACTATTAAGCAGGTGGATTATTCCTGCAACCACCTTCCCTCTGGGCTTCTTCTTGCAGGAACTAATAGCTCTTCTTGTTGTTTAAGCCAGATTTAATTGAGTTTGCTATTACTTGCAGCCAGATGCAAGGAATAATAAAGATAACGTAAGAGAACAAACGTAGGCGAATGTTGCCCAGAACATAGTGGGAGTTCATTAAATCTATATTTAAAATCAACTTGAAATTTATAAGGGGATAAACTTAAATAGCCATTAAGAATATTTTTGAAATTCTACCACTCAAAGTAAAATGGGGTATGGTTTTCACCTACTTAATTAGGCAAGATTAAATATATGATAATATTCAGTGTTGCTAGTAATGTAGGAAAATTGGACTTTGGTATGTTACTGTGTGTATGTAAATGAACAGACGTTTCTTAAAGAAATTAATCCCAGATATTCCTTTTTAATCAGTAACTTTATATTCACAAATGTTTATAAAAGATCTCCACTTTAGCATTGTTTATAATACACAAAAGTCAGAAACAACCAAATGTAATATAGTATTGTTTAAAGGCATTAGCTATGCAAAACGTCAGTGCCAGACAGTTTAATATTTAGAAGAATAATTTAAAAAATAAACTTATCCTTAGAGTTGTTAAGATAACAACAACAAAAAAAATATGTGAAGATACAGAGCTCCCAGCCTGTTTCTTGTATCATTAACCCCTGGTATGAGTAGGGTATGTCGGTTATAATTAATAAACCTACTCTGACAGATTGTTATTAACTAAAGTCTCTGTGTTATTCAGGTGTCCTTAGTTTTTAGCTTTTACCTAACTTTTTTCTTCTATTTCAAGATCTCTCTCAGGATATCGTGTTCCGTCCTCTTGTCTCCCTAGATTCCTCATGGCTGTGACAGCTTCTCAACTTTCCTTGTTTTTAAGGACCTTGACGGTTGTAAGAGTCATCTTCAAGTATTTTGAAGACTGTCCTTTCAGTGGGATTTCTTAGAGAATAGGCTGCTCATATGATACGGGGAGGAGCTATAAAGCATCACCTGTATCTGGTCATGTCAATTATGACCTGCAGCGATTGACCTTGAATCTAACAAACCCTAGCTGAAGTAGGGTTTGTTAGATTTCTTTACCATACAAGTACTTCATCCTTTTTCATTCTATATTCCTCCTAAGGAAGCCAGTCTGTGCACATCACACATGAGGATTGAGGCAACCTGTTTTAAGTCCTTGAGGGTAGAGTATTCTGCTTATCCTTTCTTCTCCATTTATTTACTCAATAATTTATTTATATCACAAGGAACCTACAGAAGCATAATTTATATTTGAGATCATAATTTTATTTATGCTTTATTTTAGTTTACTGCTCAAATTGTTTCACCTTTGACCATTTGATACTCTTTCTGTGGGCTCCTATGCTCATTTAACATAACCAGTCACTGCATTTGTTCCAATACTGTCCTTACTCCTTGGCATTACAAGATGCTTTATGTTCACCTTGTACGTTTTCTTCCCTAGTTGTACACTCACTCCTTTTTTCAAGCATCCCTGACTCTTTTTAGTAAAAATAAGTGGTACTGAAACCAAGTTGTAGGCATCGGGTGTGCTCAATGGCAAGGAGAGTTCATTGCTTCTAGGCCTGAGAGAAAAATGAAATATTTTTTAGCATTCTAATTAGAGTAACTGCACAAATTGGTGGATGCTTATTTATTTAGCCATCTGTAATTCCATTAAGGAAAACGTGGGTTCATACTGATGTCTCCAATTCTAACCCATTGCTCATCTCTCCCTTGCTCATCTGTAAACTCCTGTTTCAACAGTGAGAATCCTGGTTTCTAACATCTGTCGTCCATTTACTTATTTGCTCCATTCCAGGATTCATGTACAGTACTTTCAGAATTGCTAACTTATACTCCTGAGGGAATCAACTATACTACAGTGATGGTGTGCTCTTTGTTTAGACTTTAGTCTTCTAGATTGCTTAGACTTTAACCTTACAGACTGGATTCAGTTCCAATTCTTTTTTTAATCAACATGTTTTTTACTCCAGCCTTCAATGAGAGTACTCCACAGATTTGTAAAATATTAAGGTTGCTCTATCATGTCTTGAGGATTCCATTTGGAATCCTCAGAACTCTTAAATGATTTTTTAATGCATGTATTGAGTTCTTTCATTCTTTCACTCTAAAGTTCTCAGGTTTTGACATGTATACACAGTAACAGAACCATAGTTTCATTACCCTGAACATTTCCTTGTACTTATCTTTTTAACCAACCGGTGCTCTGAATTTCTGGCAGTCATTGACCTTTATACTGTTTTAATTTTGGCTTTTCCATAATATCATAAGTTTGGAATCATAAAATTAGTGGCCTTTTCATATTATTTGTAGACTTTACAGACTGGCTCCTTTCATTTGGATCAATTAAGAATATAAAATTAAGGTATTTTATTTTACTATCATTTATTCCTCCTCTAACACTCCTTTCTTTGCATATATCTGAGTTTCTGACTTACAACATTTTTTTTCTTCTATTGGAAAAGCTCTGACACATTTTATAGAACAGATCTCCTGGATATGGAGTCCCTCAATATTCATTGATCCAAAAAAGTCTTTACTTCGCCTTTGGTTTTAAAGGATAGTTTTGCTGGATATAGAACTTTATGCTGGTAGTTTATTTCTCTCAAAACATTTCATTTGACTTCTTTCTTCCTTGTATAGCTCTAATGAAATATCTACTAGTTCCTATTCTTCTTTGGTGAGGTATTTGTATATCATTATCTGACTCTTGCATTTTTCAAGATCTCTTTATCTTTGGGTCTCTGCAGTTTGAATATGATATGCCTAAAAGCAGATATTTGGGCATTAGTCCTGCTTTATGCTCCTGGAGTTCCCTGAATCCATGATTTGATATTTTTTTATTAATTTTGGAAAATTCTTGACATTCTCAGTTGAAGTATCTCTTCTGTTCTATTTTTTTCACCACTCATTTCCTCTGGTGCATTCTTTATTTTTAATATGTCCCAGATTTTCTATGCTTTCATTGTTTGTTCTTTTTTTCATTTCAACTTGGTAAATTTCTATTAACCTATCTTAAAGCTTCCTGATTCTTTCCTTGGCCATGTCCACTCTGCTGACTTTCAAAAACACCTATCATTTCTATTGCAATGTTTTTAATTTCTTGCATTTAAAAAAGACATCTTTCTTGGGCTTACCATTTCTCCTGTGACATTGAGCATCTGTTCTTGCATGTTGTCTACTTTGTCCTTTAGAGTTCTTAACATATTGAACGTAGTTATTAAGAATTCCCTGCTTGATCACTCCAAAAATGTCATATCAGAATGTAGTTTCCATGTTCTTTGTTTAAATTATGTTTTCCTTGTTATTTATAATACTGCATAATACTTTGTTTGGGGACATGACATATGATATTCAAGGTAACCATTCAGAACTATACCTAGGGCATGGTCCACGATAAAGGCCTACTCCACAGGGGAAAAGACTTGATTAGAACCTGTTTTCATGGGAAAATAACTTAAAGGCAAGACCCTATGGGGGTGATAAGGAAATCAAAGAAATGCTTTGAGAACTGAGGTAAGTAGGCCTTTACAGGTAGGTTTTGTATTAATCTGGCTAGCAGCTGGTCTCTGCTTCATGTTTGCTGTAGCTATAGGTGACAGACTTTTGAATTTATATAGAAGACTTGGTTTTGACTCCCATACTGTCTTTTTGGGATTCCCTAAGAACTTATTCTTGGTGAGCACAGTGATACACACCTGTAATCTCAGCGGCTGAGGAGGCTAAGTCAGGAGGATTGTGAGTTCAAAGCCATCCTTAGCAACTTAGTGAGGACCTAAGAAAGTAAGGGCTGGGGATGTGGCATAGTGGTTTAATGCCCCTGGTTTGATCCCTGGCATGCACACGCATGCACACACACACACACACACACACACACACTTACATACACACGCATGCACACACAGAAAAAGTATTGATTCTCAGATAAAATGTGTGTCTTGCAGTTTTTTCACTCTTAATCCAGTATTAGTATGCCAGAGATTTGTTCATGTGTTGGTAAGTTATACAAGAGGACAAGCTTCTATAATTAATAATTAAATCTTAGTCTGTGTACTTTGTATACAATCAGAGATATGAAAAATTGTGCTGTATATGTGTAATAAGAATTATAATGCATTCTGCTGTCATATATAAATAAGATTAAGTAGTGACTATATCCAGAGTACTTCTGAGATTCTCTAGTCAGTCTTCCAAGAGCCTGAATTTGGAGAAGTTCTCCTTCCTCATGTGGAATAAGACCCAGGTAAAGCACTTGCTCTGCACAGTGGGCTTCCCTTATGGAGAAGCACTGGGAACATTTCACAAGGTTACTCTTTCCCTCACCTAACAGAGCCAGGGATCTTTCCTGTTCCTCCACCTTTAGAACCTGCTCGTGTTCATGGGTGTACAGCTCATCAGTGTCTGGAGTTCCGTGCTCTGGAATTAGTCTACATTCAACCTCAGTCATCTGTTGTGATTGCCATTGTAATTTCCCTACTGTTTTCGGTTCTAGCAGCTTCAGCTTCAGCAGGTAGATCAGTTTCCCCAATTCACTTTCCACTCTAGACTTTGCAATGATGGTGTGCCCTGAAACCTCAGTTACCTGAAGAAGCCAAGAAAAGCCTACAACTTTTGCTTCATTCAAGCTTTTTCTTCTTTTAAGACAGGATGAATATGTTCTAAGATCTTTATTCATCGAAGCTGAAACTCAAAACTTAAAATGACATTCTTCTCAGAAAATTAGAAGCAGGTCTTGAAACATGATATAAAATATAAGCTATTTTAATTTACATATGTGTATGTATAATGGAAAACATGTATCAAAATAGTAATAGTTCTTATTTCAGGGTGGAGGGATGGAAGGTCATTTTTGTTTTCATCTGCTTCTTTTATTGTGACTTCTAATCATTTTACAGTGAGATAATCATTTTTAAAACATTAATTTTTATCATTTCAAGATGAAATATTTCAAACCTAAGAGTTAATTAAACACCCAATTCTTCTTTTTAAGAATAGTCATTGTTTCTATAAACTTCCTAACCAACTTTTATATTTTTTAGTTTATATACATGTATATAATATCTGTGAGTCTAAAAACTTGTAGAAGTGATATTTATTGTATTTTCTGCAGCTTTCATGTAGAAGTTGAAGCAATCTATGACTCATGACCCAGGGTTCACTTTCATATCAATGCTCTAAAGATAGTCCCTCATCTTCACACAAAAACATGTTTTTAAATAATTTTTGTATTATTTTGTCAGGACAAAAATAACCTGGAAACAAATGTAAGTTCAAGAGCAAGATAAAATAAAATAAATTAGTATTTTTATACAAATGAATATACCAGGAAAATTGAAACAAATGGATTAGATATCCACATGTTATCCACAGATAAATCTCAAATAATATTAAGTGACATGATTATGAAAAAGTAAATAAAGTTAGCCTTCACTTTTTAACCATTGCTCTTAAAATAAGAACTATATTTTCTTTTTAGTAATCAATAGGCCTCCTGGAATGCTTTTCTCTCTGCTATTTACAACACAATTTGCAATTCCAACATTTAAACCTATGATAGCATGCAACTCTTAGGTTTCAGAAAACTTGTCCACATTTTAAGAATCGTTTTCACTTGGTTTTTCCATGTGAACACTTCTCAAATTTATTCTAAACCACATAATATCTAGGATGACAATTTATCTTCTTTCTCCTTTAATTTTTCTTGTCAGTCTGCATTCTTGCTAAAAATGTACTTTTCCACTAATGATAACTTTGGCTTCCTTGTGTCTTCAACTTCTACCATTTCCTCATTCCATGAGATATGGGAGGATCTCCGCTTTCTCTTTTTTCTCACCTTGGTCTTGGATTTAGCTATTCCATGGATGCCTTCCCTAATACCATATATTTGTCATTTTCATTTTCTTTCTTCTTTTTACAGTTCTATTGATTTTTTAACCCAGAGTAAGCCCTTCTATTCATCTTCTGTATTGCTTGGCTACTGAGAAATTCTGGAGCAAGTTACAAAATCAGGTACAGCAGGAAACTCAGTCCTTACTAGCATGAGGTTGCCCGATCATCCAACCATTTATGTCCCTGTGTCTTCTTTCATATTTGGGGAGGTTTCACACCATCTCTGGTCCACTCACGTTAACAAAACCTAGATTGCCTTACTGGGTGAAAACAGTCTTCAAATTCTGTTGCCTTGAACTTCACTGGGGATATTAAGTGTGTTCAAGTTTCCGTTATTCTTCTCTTTTTTGTACAAATACAGTTCTGTACCTCCAACCAGCATTTCCTTCCTCCCTCTACTTGTGGAGTAAATAGGACTTCTTCTTGTCAGAACTAACAGCTACAGTGTGTGTCGGTTTTGACACCTTACACATGTAATTGAGATTCTATTCTTTTGCCTTCTCTTTATGTTGTCTGGTCCCCCCTTTTTCAGAGCCCATTCTCTCCTGTTTCCAAACATACTCAGATTTCAATTCTCCCAACAGAATTTTATATTTTCCTTGCTGATCCTGGAAACTATTGTCCGATTCTGTTTTCAATCTCTTCTTTATCCTTAATTGCTAAGATGTTATTTAAAAATATTTTAATTTGGGCTGGGGATGTGGCTCAAGTGGTAGCACGCTCGCCTGGCGTGCATGTGGCCCGGGTTCGATCCTCAGCACCACATACAAAGATGTTATGTCCGCCAATAACTAAAAAATAAATATTAAAAATTCTCTCTCTCTCTCTCTCTCTCTCTCTCTCCTCTCTCTTTAAAAATATTTTAATTTACAATTAGGAATTGTATCACAGAAAATAATATGAAAGGCTCTCGCAACTCCAATGAAACAAATGTTGGCATTTAATATATTCACTTAAGTATTTTCTAACAGATATTAATAAATCATAGCACAAACTCCTCCTGTCCAAATCTTCCCTTATTCCCTCCAAAATGTTGTCCCTCTCCTGAAGTAGGCATTGACATTTTCATATACTATTTGTATTTTCACATGTTATATATATATATATATATATATATATATATATATATATATATATATATCTCACAAATATTATTTTTCTATGTCCTTAAATAATTCAAATAGGACTATTCACTATATATATCCTTCAATTTGTTTTCACTCCACATTTGTTATTTTATGTAGTTCTGGTTTGTTAATTTTAACAGCTGAATGAAACAGCATTGTATGAATAAACGGTTTGTTTATATTAGTTCCTATTGAAATATTTAGATTGTTTTCCTTTTTTAAAAAATTTTTGCAAACAGTGCTGCCAACATCTCCTTTCCCGTGTAGGGAAGACTATCTGGGGAAGGCATCTAGAAGTAAGATCTCTGGGTTGCAGAACATGGTAATTTTACTTAGTATTACTACAATGAATGTCAAAATATTTGTTCAAATTTGCATTCAAACCAGAAGATCTATCACTGTTTGCTTCTACAAACCCTCACCAACACTTTGTGTTATCAGATTTAATTTGTTTTGCCAGCCAAATGAGAATAAATGTTATCTTGGTTTAGTTTTTCATTTTATTGATTATTACTAGGTTGAGCAGCTTTTCCTGTGTTTATTGTTCATCTGGATGTTCTGCTCAATGAATTGTCTGTTTATATCATTTGCCCACTTTCTAGTTTTCCTATTGATTTTCATTCATTATTTAATTAATTCATTTATTCATACTGAGTATCCAGTATGTCTAGGCACCCCTTAGGTTGGAAAGCATCAATGAAGAACACCACACTATCTGCCCTTGTGGAGCTTATGTTCTTGAAGGAGTATAGACAAGCAGAGAATGTGAAAACCAAAGGAATTATAGTGCATTTCCAGATGATGTGCAACACGAAGGAGAAAAGAGCTCGGTAAAGCCGATGTAGATGGAAGCAGATGGAAGGATGGAGGTGTATCATCAACGATCGTGGTCAGCCCATCCTCTATGAGCCTGATTTGTTAGCCTTCAAATTGTTAAGGGAGTCAGCCAAATGGCTTCTGGTGGTCAAAAGTATTTCAGAAGGAAACAGCTAAGTCTGTGAGGTGGGAGCATACCTGTCCTATCTTTAGAACAGCAAAGATGGCAGTAGATGGTGAACCAGAGTAAAGGGAGGAAAAAGTTGGAGAGGAGATCAGAGAACAGTTTCAGGATTCTGAGATTTGACCGGACTTAAGGATTAAAAGAACAGTGGGGTTCCTGCTTGAGAATAGAATGTGCTATGGTTTGCATTTCAGTAGCATCTCCCCAGGATCCATAAGTGAAAGGATTAGTCCCAAGGTGGTGCTATTAGGAGGTACTGTGGACCTTGAGGGAGTCCTTAGGCATTAGGCATGGATCCTCAAAGGGAATCATGGGACCCCAGCCTCTTCCTCTTTTTCTTTGCTTTCTCTCTCATGATGTGAGCAGTGGCTCAGACATACAAGTCTGCCACGATGTGTCACCTTTGCCAAAGGCACAAACTAATGGTTCCCAATGATATTTTATTTTAATCTCTAAACTGTGAGTTAAATAAACCACTTGTCTTTATATGTCCCTTGCCTCGGGTATTTTGTTGTAATAACATGAAACTGAATAATACAGAATAGAGGTGGGTGTACATCTGGTTTGCTTCTCTGTCTTGATTATCAGGAATAATGCTGTGCTAGAAGCACATATATCCCTTGGAGATGCTGCTTTCAATCCCTTTGAATAGATAGCCCTAAGTAGGGCAGCTATATCCTGTGGTATTTTATTTTCAATTTTTTGGGGAAATTCTATATTATGAGGGAAGAGGACAAAGGACTGGGCTCTGTGTTAATTCAGTTTAAATACTGTGGGAGTTCTTAATATGACATTATGACATTCTTAATATGGCACTCTTAATAATGTCACTACTAACGTAGTCTTCCATTGACACTACAAGTGGTTGTTTTTCTCTCCATCCTCACAATATTTACATTCCCCCTCCCCGTAGATGCCATTCTAACAGTTGAGAGGTGATATCTTACTGTGGTTTGGATTGCATTTCCCTGGTGATTAGTGAAGCTGGGTGAAAATGTGACACATAATACAACAGAATGCTGTTCAACTTTGCAAAGGAGGCAATCATGTCATTATGACAACATGGATGAATCTGGAGGTCATTATGCTAAAGGAAATAACCCAGACACAGAAGGACAAATGCTACATTGTACCATAAACATAATAATCTAGAAAAAAAGTCATAGAAATGAATATGGAATTGTGGATGGTCGGAGCTGTGGGAAGGAAAATGGGAAAGTATTTGTCAAAGGAAACAAAGTCTAGATTACATGAGATAAGTCACCCTAGAGACTTACTGTCAGCATGATGCATATACTTAACAATAATGCATTATATATGTAAAATGTGGTAGGCTGGCAGATATTATATTAAATACTCCTATTACAAAATGGTAATATCAAATAAAACTGTGGAAGGAAACTTTTAGAGGTGAGAATGGGTTGATGGCATAGATCTTAGTGATGGTTTCATGGGTGTATAATTACTTCCAAATGCATCAAGTTTTGTACACTGATTCCGTACAGCTCTTTGTATGTCAAAAAATAATTCCATCAAAAACTAAGTGGAAGCAAGGACACCAAATAGGAGGTGACTGCTGTAATACTGGCAAGAGATGAAGGTGACTTAAGCATCAGGTAATCATTAGGTACATGATAAATAGTGGTCAGATTCTGGACTTATTTTGAAAGTAGATGTGAATAGAGGTTGAGTATAAAAGAAAGGTGGAGTCAAGAGTTGCTCTAAGGGGAGAACATGCATTGAGACCCTGGAAGGATGGAGTACATCAGCTGATGGGAAGGACTGGGGTTAGGCTCAATCGAGGTGTCTATTCTATTCATCAAAAGCATAGTTGGCATGAGCTGGATAAAATCAGCAAGGGAATAAATTAGGGAAGAGGACAAAGGACTGGGCTCTGTGTTAGTTCAGTTTAAATACTGTGAGAGTTCTTAATATAATAGAGATTCTGATCCTTCAAGAATTATACAGATGTCAAAATTCTCTTACTTATAGACTTCCCTTTTACTTTGTTTACAGTGTATTTTATGAACAGTTTATATTTATAAGTAAATTTATGAATATTTTTATTCATTTTATCACCTGAATTCTGGGTTTTATATTTTTTCCATGAAATTTGTGCCATCTTTTGCTGTCTTTATTCCTAGGCACTTCATAGGTTTAAATGGTATCTACTCTAAAATCACATTTTAAATTGTTTGTTGTTGGAATATAAGAACATTATCAGGTTTCTATGTAACTCTGTTGGTTTTAATGATTTGTCATTAGATTCTCTTAAAAATAAATGTCTCTTTCCATTCTCTATATACATTTTTTAATTTTTAGCCCTGCTTAAGTTCATTACATAAAGAAGAATAAGATAAAGAAAAAAATCATTAACTTTTTCTTGATTTATAATCAATATTTCTAACTATTATCATCAAGACAGTTATGGTAAACTTTTTGGTAGATATTCTCATTAAAATTCTGTTTAGAGTTTCTGGATTTTTTTAAAATCAAGATTAAGTGTTTATTTTTATTAAAGTATTTCATGTTTTTTGAGATGA
The DNA here is from genome assembly GCF_047511675.1 of Marmota flaviventris. Taxonomy (NCBI): domain Eukaryota; kingdom Metazoa; phylum Chordata; class Mammalia; order Rodentia; family Sciuridae; genus Marmota; species Marmota flaviventris. Next base: position 14,790,920 of record NC_092502.1, read on the forward strand.
ATGTACTCTTTTAACTTGTTAACATATTTAATTTTGTTAATAATTTTTCTAAGCCATCCATGAGTTCTCAAGAGAAATCTGTTTGGTTACAAAGTATTTTCTACATATTGTTTTATTTCATCCAGGATTTTTGATATAAGATTTTAACTGAGATAGGCTATACTTTCCTTTTTTTGGTTTGGGTATCAAGGTTAGATCACCTTTTAGCCACAGTTGCAGAATATTCAACTTTTTCTCTCCTCAACAATGAATAGGAGTTGAAGATTTTTTTTGTCTGTGAAAGATTTGGTTAAATTCACCTTTAAAATGGTCAGGGCCCACTGGGTCCATAGTCTTTGGTTGTATATTTTGTATGTGAACTGCAAACTGCAGAAACTTCTGACTCTGTTGTTAGAATGAGCTTTGGAAACTGTAGACCACGTGGCTCTCCAGTAGATCTCATGGCTTGTACTTTCCTCAGTGACGTGGTCCTGCTGCCAGCTTCCCTCAGCCACTGCCATCCCTGACTTTCTAGGATGTTTTAGGATTAATGACCTGGCTCTGTTCTTCAGGCTCAGCAAACTCATCCCATAGGCAGGGCCCTGCACTTGGCTTAGCCCCCTGCATGGGCTGCTCCTTCCAGATCTAAGATTGGCTGGCCACCACATTCTTCACATCTTAGTTCAAACATCAGCTTTCAGAAAGTTTACCTGATCAGAAAGATTAGCTCTCCTCTTCCCTCTCCACCCATGAACATGTTGTGGATTTTGTTTTACTAACAATTAGCAATATTTGAATTCTGAAGTTTTATCATAATTCATCTTTGTTAGTTCACAGCTTATTTTCTCTTTCCTACAAAATAAGAGTTCCATGAAGGTAGGGGTTATTTCTCATTTCTTCATTAAAATATATCAAAGTCCTAGAGTAGATTAACTACCTAGTTCATGGGCTCTCAAAAATGTTCACTGAATGACTAAATTAGTGAATGTCTGAAAACAAATCTTATGCTGTAAAAATATTAAAGGTCATAAAATCCTAATTTGTAGTCCTTATCAATCATTCCTTCAAGATGTATTTATTAATTGGCTGTTCTGTGTCACACATTGCCCAGACACTAAATGAACAGTGGTAGAAAAAAATCCAATCCCTATTCTCATTGAGCTTATCCATGGTGAAAAATAGTGAGTACAGAAACAGGCCAATGTGCCTTGTGGTGTTCTGGTAAACCAGTTGTCCAAAAAATAGAAGCTCTGGTTGGTAGCATTTGTCAATTTCTACAGTGTGAATATTCTCAATGTGGTTAATTTGTAGTTGAGTGTTTTAACAAGTCCCTGGTAAAATCCTTAAAAATTAATCCTTGGCCCTCATGGACAGCTATCTGTGACAATGTTGGATAATATTAAGTATAATGGAAAAATATAAAGCAGGCTCTTGTGAAGAAATGCGTGGGGTGGATGTGTGAGTTTACATAAACTGGTCAAGTAACTGTGAATAGAGAGTTAAAGGAATTTGGGGACTAATGTCATGGATATCTTGAATGAGAGAACTTGAGATGGAAGAAAAAAAATAATGCAAAGCCTGGAGGGGGAGCATGCCTGGAACCAGGAGGTGGGGTGCAGCTTGAAGCAGAGTGAATGGGTTGGGGGATGAAATGAGATGAGATGAAAGAACTTGACTCCCATTTCAAGGCTTTTCACTTAAATTCTGAATAAGCCTGGATATCTTTGAATTGGAGCAGAGGAATAACAAGATTAATAATATATAGTCACTCTAAAACATTAATAGCTATTGTCATGTTCTGCCTGAAAAATAAATAATTAACCTAACGTATACCATAGGAATCCTACACAGGTCATTATGAACTTCAGTGCAAAATCTTTTTATAAACCTGCAGTGGGATTTTTCCTTTATGAATGTTAGTTACAGATGTGTGAGCAGCAGATGATTTTGTAGATAACTTAAAACACTTGTTTGTACTTTCACCAATAACTTGTACATCTGCAAACACATTTGCTTGGTAGTTCTCAACTCTACCTAGGGTAAATATCCAAATCCATTACATCATACTACAAATGTCCTTGGATATCATTTTATGAGACCTATTTTGGTTTTTAAGGAGACATCCCCTCACAGGTTTAGTGACAGCATGAACAATATTCATAGACTTTTACAGAAAACTTATTTTTTAATGTTAGGACTAGTTTTAATATGAGTGACTTTTGTGCTAATAGCTTTTCAAAGTGCCACTTAACTGCATATTATAGCTAAAGAAGAGTGTGGGTAACATTGCAAGAAGTAATTCTGAATTCTATATCCATAAAACTCAAGCCTGGTTTGTGAATTGCACTGATGAGGTCTATGTATAAGACAGTTAATACCCACTTGGCCTTCTTACAAATGCATACCCCGACAAGAAGAGGGCTGTATGAGAGAGTGCAGTCAGTTCTGTATAAATCCCTGAAAAAGATCAGAGGAAAAAAGGTAAAGCCATTGCCTCTTATTGAGTGAGCACTTACTATTTGCCCAGCAAAAGGCTGAGCACTTTGTTTATATTATCTCCATAATTTCCATTGTGATGAGTACTATCTCTAGGCTAGCTGCAAGGAACTGTCATGTCAAGTCAGTAGGCTAGAAGTGGTGGTGGTGGGAACTTACTCTTGGTATTCTCAACTACCAGGTTTCACTGTCTGAAGTTAGAGCATCAGAAGTAATTGTGCCATATGTAAAATCAGCACATACTACCTCAAGGATATTTCCCCTTTCAAATCTTATAAATAATCCCAGAAGTCACTAGAGGTCATGACAGCAATGTCTACCCACCAGAACTTTAAATCTTGACCTGTCACTCTCCCTACCATAAAAAACTTAAAGTTCCTATGTCAGCATTTCCCAAAAGATATTCCATGGACCTCTTAATCCACAACTGGGATACGGTGTCTATGGCCAAATTATTAACGGGGTCAACAGAGTTGTATAGGTTGTTATTATTGACGTTAACCTATTTTTTTCTATCTCTTAGATTTTTTTTTTCTTCCTTAGACACTTTAATAATATTCTTTGGGAACTGCTGAAAGGACAGAAAATCCACTTTATTTCCTTAACGTATTTCTTCTAACATGGAATGAGTGTTCTGCAAGAGTCTTTTGTTGGGAAATCTCCTCCAACTCATCCTCAAGTTCAGTACACATAGTTACAATAGACATAGATGCATCCATCTTTGTAGGAGAATGCCCATCCAAGAGTTCCACGTGATTTCGGAACAAGATAAATCAGAACCACACACACGTTTGTTTCTGTTTGAAAGACTAGGGCACTCATTCGGCTTCTGACAGAGATGTGAAGATCTCACTAAAATCAAAGAACAAAATTGTATTCCTTGAAGATAATTCTTATCACATCCTGAGGCACCACAGGAGTGTTTCCTTTGTAACTGGTAAGATATTGAACATCACCCCAAAACAAGCTTTCTTGGTTGGAGTCCCTGACAGAAAGCAATATCTGGGCCTCTTGTGCTCCAGTGTGCACAACTGGGTGTGAGTATGTTTGTGTGAAAATACATGTGCCTTACAAATACCTTTGGGCAAATTTTGGTCTTATCCAAATTGTAGTCATCAAATCAGCCTGATTTCCCAGGAGATACATCAAATTGCTCCCTAGAACCAGAAAAATGAACGGGGGTTCCTGTCAATACTGAACACTTTGCCTTTCTCATATTTTCCCTCTTCCTTTCTGTTAATATTTGGAAATGATGTCTCCCCTAAAGCTCATCTTAATAGAAGAATATTCTGAGGTGATATGACTGGTTTGGGAAAGCTGTGAACCTAATTAGTCTATCCTAGTTTGAATGGTCTGATTAGATGGCTATAGGCAGGTGGGGCATGGCTGGAGGAGGTAGGTCACTAGGGTACCCTGAAAGGGTTCATCTTTCCTATCACCCTTCTCTGTACTCTTTGGTTCCTGACCCCACCATAAGCAGAGTAGCTTTCCTCCACTGGACCCTTCCGCCATGATATGCTGCCTCACTTGGCCCCCTAACAATGCAGTCGGCCATCTGTGAACTGAAACCTAACTGTGAGCCTCAAATAAAGTTACTCCTCTAATTTGTTCTTGTCTGGTATTTTGTTCACAACAATGAAAAGCTAGCTAGAACACGTTCAAATAAACTGTCCTTGGAGATAGAGATTAAAAAAAAATTCAAAGCCATTATATAATAAACAAGGAAAGCATTGTTACATGGAGAAGTGTGGGCTTCAATGTGAGTGAGGGCTGAATTCTCTCATAGTTGTACCTACTAACCTTGGCTGAGTAGTCCCCTTCATTAATTTTTATAACCATGCATTTATTTAGTAAACTGATACTCATTGCCTTTTATGCTTCTAGACTTTGCTCTTATCACAAGTTCACAATATAGAACAAGACAGACATAACTTTATATGTCACTTTCTTCATCTATAAATTGGGAATTTATTGAATAGGTAGTGAAAATTCAATAAAATTATGTATATAAAATATTCAGTACAGTCCCTGGCATCCAAGAGTGGTTAATAAATTATAAAACTAAAAATGACAATAATTCTTACTGATTTCTAGCAAACTCAACTGCACAGTTCACAGAACTAAGAAAATTCTTTGCATAGAAGGGGAAAAGTAGCTGCTTGAATTGCACTTTTTATTTCTTTTAAATAGCTATAGTTTCCAAAGTACTCCTCAAAGTCCAGATAATATGGTCTATTTTAAAGAAAAGGTTCCATCTTAGCAGGGTATCATTTTAAGTCATATTATCCATGAGTACTCTAATTCATTTTGGTTTATCAGATTAGTTTACAAGTTACCTGGCAGGTACCTGAAAGAGTGGGAAGTTGGAAAGTACATCTTTACGAGAAGCGATAAGAAAAGATCTTAGGCCAAGGGGCTAACAGGAGAGCTACAGTAGTAGGAGACTCTCAAAGACAAGGGAGCAGAAGTTCTAAGTGAGAAGGGAGGAAGGAGTCAGATATTAAAACTTAAAAATGCTTTCCTATAACTGGAAGAGCAATATTTTAAATATCTTTTTTTAGTTGTAGATGGACACGATACCTTTATTTTATTTATTTTTATGCAGTGCTGAGGATCAAACCCAGTGCCTCACAGGTGCTAGGCAAGCCCTCTACCACTGAGCTACAACCCCTATGCTAGAAAACCAATTTTTATCACAGCCTACAGTGCCAACATGAGGAAGCAGTCCCTGTCTGGCTCACCTATTCATCGTGAACTGTCCTCCCTTGATTCAGCATATTCTAGTCACTCATGTCTTCTCCCAACCATCATACTCCAAGCACAGCCCTAGTCTCAGATCCCGGGTCTTGCAGATTTTGCATTTGTCAGGTCTTACTGTTTGTAATGATGCTCCCCAACCTTTCCCCATGGTGCCCCAGAGATCTGGGATCATTAGAGAAGTCTTCACTGACCACCAACCACACTTACAATAGCCCCAGATATTTTCTATTTTTATTATTATCATTACATCTACTATCATCCAAGAATTCTCTTTATAATCTTACTTTGCTTTTTCATTGTTGGACTCAGCTTCCAGAATGCAGACTCCACACACACAAGGTGTTTGGCTGTCTGATGCACTGCTCTATCTCTAGTGCTGAGAGTTATGGCATGTAGGAGGCTCCAAGAGGAACTGGTGAATGAATAAATTGTTGAATACCCTCATAAGGGCCCCCAAAGGGGATGTGGAGAGATGGCAAAGAATAACTTCACCAAAGTGACAATTTTGCCTTGGGCCCAAACTGAATGTAACATTAATAATGTTCGTTGATATTTTCTGGACTAATTTTGACATCTCTGATGAAAGAACTGTTCCTTCATCCATGTAATTCTGGGAAATCAGTTACTATTCTAATCAATGTCTTGCTAATTTGGGCAGTGGCTATTTAAATCACCATAAAGGTGTGTTTGAGCATGTGTCACGGGAAGGATTTTCTATCTTTCTATTTCTATGCTTCATAAGAATGAAAACCACTTTAAATTTGTGTGTGGGAAATTAATAATTATGTAGCTATCTATTGTATATTACATACTATCAGAAAGAACAATAACAGGTCTTCTTTTAATGAATGCTCAGCAAAATATCATTATCTTTATGCTCCTCTAAAAATAAATAGCCCAATAATTACTTACCCTTACTTCATTTTCTTAGTGACAAATTTCATTACTCTAAGACATTTTTTAAATTCCCCAAATTTCCATATTTGCTGTCATATTATTTCTAAGAACGTCAAAACTCCTGCTAATCCACAAATAAAATGCTCAACACCAGTAAGTCAAACACAGGTTTTCACTCAGAGCTCAAATACATCTCTTACTACAAACAGAGGGGCGATTACTGATGCAGGAAACGTATAGCTCCCTCAAGGCTTTTCAGAAATCTTGATTATTTAATCAGTGTTCTTGATTTGTAAGTCTAGGTAGTTGATGGCTCCCCCAAAGTGTCACGTTGGACATTATCCAGATGGAGTGCCAGTTTTCATTTGAGATTAAAGAGGTAAAATCCAACAAGAAAGGCTTTCCCCCATCTCAGACTATAGTTCAACTTATATCACATGACAAATAAAATCTGGCAGCCTGCTTTGCCCATGATTTTCAAACAGAAACTTCATTGAACTGTCAGTTACCCAATGAGGTGATTAACTCTGATGCTGATTAAACTTTTATTCTATGTTTTTATTACGACCAGGGTTCTATTTTCTTTTCTCTTTTCGGGGGGGGGGGGGGTCTAGTTCTTTCAATATAATTCTCACCTCCTGTCTAAGATTTCGGGATGACATTTAGGTTTTGATATGTACACTTACTAGTGCTATTTTCAAGGATTTTCTATGGGATGCTTGTGAAATTAATGAACAATGTGCATTACATAGAAGGGAGCAATGTTGCACACGTTCCTTTCAGTTACATGTGGGAGTACCACAGTGGCATTCGATCTAACAACTTAAAAGAGACGTCTCTCTGTGTTTTTGTTTTGTCATTTCATGTTACATATACAGAGTTTTACTTTTTAACATCTCCCATAAAAATTTCCCTTCTACTTAGAATGATCTCCCCTCCCCACTATCCTGTTGCTTTTCTCTTAATTTTCAGGAAGACTTTGCTGACTACACCCATGCATATATGAGCCCTTAGGTTCCTGCATATCTTGCAAACCAGGCGCTTTGAGACCAAATGGACCTTTTACATCTCCCTGTACCTTCTCTCCAGTGGTCAGCACACCACCTTCAAACTGTTCAACAAATATTTGTTGAAAGAATAATTCATTGCTTATGGGTACGGGTGGTTATGGGCACTGGGTATAAGCAGGAAATTGATTGCAGGTTTCTAAAGAGTGAACATTATAGCAGTAGGAAAAGTGATATCCACAGGGGAAGGGTTAAGGGAACTGAGATTCTTGACAATGATATAGGATGAGGGTCTCATTCTCTAGTACTCCATTCAGCAGACCCTGGCATGCTGGTTAAGATATTAAGAAAGCAGCTAATAGTAATAATGCTTTCCAATCTCACTGCACTTCATACCCAAAGGATTTATTGAGCTTTATAAACACTGATTAATCATCCTTGCCCCAGTGAGGTGGGTAAGAGTTATTATGCTCATATTATAGAGAGGAAAACCGAGGCAGAGAGAGATTAAGTGGTTAACCCAAGGTCAGGCAGTGAGTCATGGAGAGCTGGCACTTAGACATGGAGTTTTAAACTTGCAGCTCTGTGCTAAGTCTATTAAGCACAGAACTGGAAGTTGGATGGCTTCCCTGGTCCTACTATGAAGGATGAGTAGCTTCCTTTTCTGTGCACCTCCATCCCCATTTGCACCACCATTGCCATTACCTTACCACATGCCAGGGACTGTGCCCTGAATTTTCCATATATTAAGTCACTGAATCCTAAAGGAAAAATAAAAAACTTCAACTAAGTTTTTTTTTTTTTTTTGCCATTTTAAAAGTGAGAAAAACTCAATCTCAGAAATATTAATGAACTTCCCATAGAAGACCTGGGCTTCAGACTGGTGATTCTTGGAAGTGCAAGGCCACAATACCAGTGAATATGATAGTGTAGGGTGGGGGGTGGCAAATGCTGTATGGGGAGGAAGCATAATTCCCAGAAGATGGACAAGCAATGGGCATAGTTGAGGGTCAATAAATGTGTGGAAAAAGCATAAGCTAAAACTCCTCTCTGGATCCTAGGAAGCTGAAGCTGGCTTCTAGAATTTGAAGATTTCAAGGTCACAGGGGATCAGTTGACATCAAGTTCATTGTTACAAGTGTTGGATGTAGATGTGCTGAGGGTGTCTGATTTCCTCCTACTAGGGGAAGCGAGGCACATTGCAGAGCACCCAGCCATCCACTCTCATCCCTTCCATCCTAGCAAAGAACCAGAATCTAGCTTTGTCCTATCTCACTATGTGAGTATCAAAAGGTTAACAAACCAAGAAATTCATTGCAATTCTGCTTCAATGAAGAAAAGAAATCTGAAAACTACCTAACTATCCAATAAATGAATATTAATTGAAGAAACAGATAGCTTACAACTTTGCAGCTATTAAATATCAGGCATTAAAAAGAATCTTTCAACATATCATAAGTACATTAAAAAAAAACAAGCTATGTAACCACAAATAGGTCTTGTTTTCTAAAATAAAATATATGCATCAACTCACAAAATTCTGTAAGAATGCTAGTTATCAGATACTAACCACGATTCTCTCTAGAAAGTAGGAATATGAGCATCTTTCTTTTGTTGGTCCATATTTTCTGCATCTTCTGAAGTGATCATGTACTGTTCTTATAATGAGAACAACAAAAGTTATTTTTAATTTGAAAAAAAAATTAAACCAGATGTCTCTTGGGAAAGAATGGGGTTTGAACCACTGGATTCATAAACCAGGCACCAGCTGGCACCTGAAAATCTGAGCTTTAGAATAAGCCACAGACTTCCAAACATACCCAAGCATGTGTTATCCCTCCCTCCCCATAGAAGAAATAAAATGAATCATTCTGTTCCCCTCTACCTTACCCTGACATAGCAAAGATGGAATGTACACTATTTCCAAATCAAAATAGGCATAGTGCGGCAGGAAGCACTTCCAAATGATGAAATTAGATTAGAAGTTAAGACAAAATACGTTTAACTGGCTTTTAAAGAAATTTGGTGGAACATATTACTATAAACAGTACATTTGGGCAGCCAAACAAACTTTGCCCAGAGAAAATCAATTTTACTCCCCGAACAATGAGAAAAATTACTTTAGATTCCACATTAAATATTGTCGTAAGTATTTTTTTTAAGAAGCATTTCTATAACTCTGTGTAGAAATAGGAGTCAAAGGATGCCTTTGTTACCATGGCAACAGTCTCCCTTGGAAGAGCCAAGGATAAAGTAGCATACATTCCCCCTGCATACATTTGGCCAATCAATAAACAAAAGACTTAATCTGCATGCATCACATTAGGAAAGTGGTCAAGGTGTCCATGATTAGTAAAAGGGTGGGGGGAGGTGTTCAAGAATTCTGGGTTCAATCATTCCATTAATTTCCAACTTAGCATTTTTAACCCTTTCTTCATTAGAAGTCCATTAAGTATATAAACCAGGATGAAAATGCTTAAAGATCCTTGAAAAATGGAAATGTTTATTACAAAATTGTAATGTATCAGTATATATGGTGGTGATAAACTATGATTAGGAGTATAAAGAAAATGAGTGAAAAGCACATAACCTGAAGCCCTAGGAATAATGAAAATAACAACAGCTAATATGTGCTGTTTTTACCATGGGTCAAACATGAGCTACAGTTTTAACATGGATTATTTGACTGAAACCTATAAACTACCTCAGGATTTACTACTATGAGTTCTTATTCCCATTTCACAAATGGTGTGAGGACTATTATTATTCCCATCTTACTGCTAAAGATTTAAGTATATACTGCCTGCCTTGAGTTTGAAGACTGCTGTCTTGGAATGTTGGAGCCAGTGTTAAACCCAAGCAGTGAGCTGTGCAGGCATGTCCTAACCACTCTATCTTACTGACAGCTTTGCCAGTGATCAACAAGATCACTTGGTGAAAGCTCCTTTACTTCTCTCAGGACCAGGCTTCTCATGTGCATGCAGAAGTTTTGGGAAGGTTACAAATAGATAACAGTATGCCACAAGGAAGCACAGAAAAGGCTCCCAGTAATCTCACCTACCTTTTCCTCAAAAGCTTTTAGGTTCTCAGATCTGTCTTAAGGTATTATGAATATTAATAGCCCTTGACTTCTTCAGCATGAGAGAAAACTGAGAATAATTAGAATACAATAGTTCTCCCTTGGAAGGCTGAAGGCCCCCAGTAGAATGCCTGAAAACCTCAGAATATATTCTACAAATACACATCTATGATAAAGTTTAATTTGTAAATTACACACAGAAGAAGATTAAAAATAGTGGCTAATAATAGAATGATTATAACCATATACAATAGTTACATGCAAACACTGTGGTACCACAATAATCAATCCAATAGCTGAGATGACTCAGTGACTAATGTGAAGGTAACATATACAGTTTGGATACACTGGACAAACAGATGTTTCACAATTGAGGGAAGATGGAGAAGGATGGCAAAAGAGTTCATCATGTTACTCAATATACAGAAACCTAAGGGTTTTTACTTCTGAAATTTTCCATTTAATAATTTTGGTTCATGGTTGTCTGTGGGTAACTGAAACCCTGGAAAGCAAAACCCTGGATAAGCAGGGCCTACTGTATTAAAATCTCATTTCCCTTTTTGGATACAAGTTTCTTTCTCTTCAGTACATGTCAAAATTATAAATAACTAACATTTAAAATAAATAAATAACATGAGTGCTTTCTCGTTCTCTCTCTCTCTCTCTCTCTCTCTCACACACACACACACACACACACACACACACACACATGCATAAATTTCTTCTCTTATTCATTTTTTATCCCATCATCATGATATGCCACAAGAAATATGGTGGTAGGTATGGCTACAGAGGAAAATACAGTACATAAAACAGTTCTTTGAAAACTAGCTCCTTGGCTTTGGGACCTCCCCAAACTTCACCTTTCTGGGACTCTCTTGGAGAAGTATCCACCATGATGTGGTTGTTTCTGTGAACTGAGAGGCCCTGCTCATCTGAGCCATGCCTGGTGCTCTTGCGCTGTAACTTTGGGAGTATCAGCCCTGGCTATAAAGAATAAGCCCTGGCAAGGAGAATAATCTTTCCTCACTGCCTACCACCTGCCTTCCAGGAACCCACAGGGTGATCCTCACACAGAGATTCCACAATTTGGCCCTATGTCAAAAACTTGATTTTTATTTTTTTCAGGATTTTAGTTGAAATTTTTTCCTCAGTCCTCTTATTACACAAATTATTTCTCTGGGACAAAGCCTTAAAGTTGGGCATAGGACAATAAATATTTGCTTATGTGACCCAAATTTCCCCCAACATTAAAACACTGACTGAGAGATCAATAAAAGGTAAAAATAAAGGGACACTGAAAAGAGTCAGTTATTTGACAACAGAATTACAGAATAATTTCACTTTTCTAGACTTTAAGTGAATTTCTGTCACATTTGTTGGGTTCATTTTAAAATACTTCATGAAGCATTTTCATTAGTAATATCTACTCAATAAATGTTTAGTATCTATTTTTTATCTGACACATTTCTTCAAATAAGATCATAAATATAGTTTCTGGATTTCAACCACAGAATATCACATGAAGTTCATGTTGACATCTACAGGGCATATTTTCCTGAAAGCTTCACACGTGAATACATGGGGCCCTCTTTCTTTGGTCATGTGCAGATGTGTACTTTGTGCCTTAAAAAACACAGCTTAAAGTTTCAATTGTCTGGTTTCTTAAGTGTCAGGCCCATTGTTGTCTCAAATACCAGCTGTAGTCTGAATTCACCTGGAAAGGTGGTTTAGCGAAATCCTTTCTTATGTCAGGAAGAGGGGACTGCTAGTCTCAGGACTAATTCCATGTTGGAATTGGGAATCAAAACAGTCCTCTCCCTATCCTTCTAAAGAAGAATTTGCAAACTGCGGGCCCACGGTTACACCCAGAAGGGATTATATAGGCTGTCGTAGTGGCTGAGGAGTGTTTTACATTTGAATTAATTGCCAATGTTTAAAAATCATTAGATTTCACTGCTTCTCTCAAAAAATCTGGCAATGTGACCCATGTCCCCACATGGCGACCATCTGCTAGTGCTGAGTAGGGGCTGCTCTTACTGACAGGGGCATGTGCTATCCAGTGCCCCAGTCTCCCCCACTCCTGAATGTTCACTCTTCAGTGAGGCTCAATGTCATTATCCCTACAGCATCTTACAGCCGGGCCACTTCCCCCATTTACTTCATCTAGACTGATAAGTACTGAACCGTAGGTATGGCTTGGGCACCAGCCAGTAGGAATCATGCCAGGTTCGGCTTTTGCCACCAAGGGGCAGTTTCTGGACTTTCTGCTGTCGTGGGTTTACCCTTTCCTTGCTGAACTGCATACACAGTGCCAAAAGGGATCCTAGGAAGCATCCAGGACACCTTGATGCTCGGCAGCTTGGGGAAGCCCTGGGAGTTGAGGCAATGGCTATTTTCCATCTGACATGGAGGTAGGTGGCTGTATCTGAGGCTGAATCAGCCCCACCTTAGACTTTTCAGTTTGGGACCCTAGTTCTAAAGTTAGGCTTTCTTTCCTGAATTAGTATAAACAGATCAAGCTAGAGAGATCAAGCTAGAGAATACCAATCACCTCCCCCAGCTGAAAACAGTTCCAAACCTTCTGCATTCAGTTTTTTGCCAGGAATACAATTGCACCTTGGATTTTTAAAAATGCAATTTCCCAGATAAATGTTAAGTGGCATATGAATGAGTTCAAATAGAATCAGTTTTACACACACACACACACACACACACACACACGGCTTACTGAAAGAGAATATGAAGCAACACAGACTTTGTATTTCCATCTTCCATTTGAGCATGTCAGAGTGCTTAATTCATGAATTGCCACACTTGGATATGTTTTAATTTAAAATAATAGGCCACTATATATTATGTCAACAAATTTCAGAGACTCCCAAGAAGCTTCATACACAGTCTATCTGAGAATTTCTCAAGTTCAGCAGCACTGATATTTTAGACCAAATCATTTTTGTTTGGTGGTGGGCACGGACGGCCCTATTCATTGTAATTTTTGCAGCACCCTTGGTCTTTACCTTGTAGATTCCAGAAACCAAGCCCACATGTGATAATCAAAATTTGCTTAATATCTCTCTTAACTAAAAGCCACTGGTTATATTTTTCACAACATAAAGGTCCTGTGGATAACCATCACAATGATGAATTATTTTATATTATTCCTATAATAGAGAGTTAATAATTTGTGAATTTGCATGATCTGGTCCTTTAATTACCTTTCCCTTTGAGAAAGGATAGTTTTAATAGTCATTTGGAGTCTCCAAACTTACAAATTTATTTATTGGTACCAGGGATTGAACCCAGTGGTGCCTAATCTCTGAGCCATATCCCAGCCTGTTTTTTATGTTTTATTTTGAAACAGGGTCTCACTAAGTTTCATAGTGCCTTGCTAATTGCTGAGACTAGCCTTGAACTTGCTATCCTTCTGTCTCAGCCTCCTGAGCCACTGGGATTACAGGTATCCAAACAGTTTATTTTCCTGAGGTAAGAAAAAGTCCACAGAGTTTTGCTTTATATTCCCCAATTTCATTAAAATCCTAACTATCATATTTTGGGGGGAACATTTGGGATGATTTCAAGGTCTTTCCTTTAGAATACTCGCCATGACTGATTTTGACAACAAACATGTGCTTAGTTACTAATTTGACTGCAAATACTAGACTATAAAGAGGAATCAGACTTAGAGAAGTTAAGTGTTTTCTTCACAGCCAAAGATTGTTCATACATTTGATCTTTACAATTGTTTTTTATTTTTTTTCAGAGTTAACAATTTGGAAAATTATGTGCAGAAGTAGCATATTCGTTTTTCTTACTCCTTGCTCAAGATGTTTTCTAAAATGCTACAAAAATTACTGCCCACAGAATTGACAGAGAACATTACTAAATTCTGAAAGTGCCTTTGGAACCAGGAAAGATGATTAAATTAAGTCCAGAATTGTTTGATATTTAATACTAACATTCATTCGCCTGGCTAGAGCTTGTGCGGCAGTACTTACTGTCTCCCTCTTTCTTGTCACCTGCCTTAATAAGCCCAGTAGAATCTGCCTTAGAAATGTTTGTGAAATTTTTCCAACTGTACACTGACCCTCAGTGCTTCCAATGGACCCACATGTTCCCTGTCCTTACCTACTGTATTTGCAGTAGAAGGATGTTTGTTCAAATTATCTACTGTAGGATGCAATGATTATTGTGTGTAATCCCCACATCTGATTCTATAACTTACCTAAAAACCTTCAATCACTTCCTATTGGTAATGAGACCACATGAATATGTATATTCCCCAATGGGGTCTCCAGAGAATCTTTCCACCTTTAAATTCTCTCAGTTCCTACTATGGCTAATTCTTAAACTCAATGGGACACTCAGGAAAGAGCCCATTATGTCATTTCCCACCTCTGTACCCCTTAGTTTGTGACATCCCTGAATATGCTACCTAGAAACAGTCTGCTATATTTTCTGATCCCATCCAGGGGGCCCCCTTTCCTATATTTTCTACTAGGTCCTAGAAAATGTAGCCCTGCTTCCTAGCTCATCTATAACAAAATCTATAATAGAATCATCGATTGGAACGTCTGTCTCTTCCACTAGACTGTGATTTCCTGTAAGACAGAGCACTGTGCTTGCTTTCTAATATGTGACTGCTTATTTGGTCAAGTGTCCATCACATAGAAATATAGTTTTATTTTTTCAGTTATGAAATATTTATTTCATTCTCTTTGAAAAGGCTCTATCACCTGGAAAATAGATGTTTGCTGAATAACTGCCTTATTTGAAAACTTGTAATTTATTTAAATAATTTCTTCAATAAATATTTGTTTGAAGAATTTCTGTGTTCTAGCTCCTGGTCTGGGTCATTTAAGGAAATAACATGTAGTCATAAGCATGGAAAATAAAAGTATCTATTATAAAGTCCACAGTGTTTATAAAGGGGGAGATTCTATCCTTGGAGATAGAATCAGAGAGGTTGCCTTTCAATTTGTTTGTTAAGAAAAACAAGTCCAAGTCAGATTCTATTATATAAAATATACAACACAGTTATCACAGTGCCTAGCACTTGAACATAATTATGTGATTAAATTAAGTTATAATTAAATATCATTTGGTGGACATTATTATCTATTAAAGTAATATCTCAAGGTGAAAAAAAAATCCGGATAAGGTGAGGAGACAAAATTCTGCAAACATCAAAATCCATAAATTTTAATCAAAAGGGTTTTCTGACAGTTTAATTTATTTTAAGCTCTATAAATTTCTGTTGAGTCCAATTAAACCAGTAAAAAATGGGGTGGTAAGATTAGTTATTATATATATATATATATATATATATATATATATACACACACACACACACACACACACACATATATGTTTATACATACATACATAAAGAATAAATATATAAATATATATATATTCACATAAATATATATAAATATATATATTTATATGTTAAGAGCATATCACACTACCCCTAAAATTTAAAGATCTCCACTTAAAACATAAAGAACATGATGAAATTAAGTTAATTTTAAGTGATATGTTCATACATGGTATAGATAGGACCTTTCTATAGGTAAGTTTACCTGACCCATTAGACAGCTGGTGTCACTAACCACAAATCTAAGATTGTCTGTTATAAGCAAAGAGCACAGAATGCTCATCACTCCACAGTGTGGAACTAACAGGATATTATCTCTTTTCTGCACTTGGGTCATATTATTTTTGTGCCACATAATGGTATCTGAATTTGCTTAACTGTGACTATTCCTTTTACAATAAATCTTATTAATTCAAATAAATCAAATTTCCTATAGACAATCCAAGTTTATATTTTGGGTAGTTTTCTTGGACTTAAAAATCTGTGAAAATATATATTTGGAAATTATTTTGTTTAAAAATTTACTCACAACTGACAGACACTGAAAAGAGATACTGGCACTTACTCCTTTATTTGTTACCATTGAAATTGTGCTGCTCAATAAGGTAACCATTAGCCCCTTGTGGCTGATAATATGAAATATGTTTCATCTAAATTGAAATGTGCAATAAAATCTCAAAAACAATGCAAAATATATAAAATAGGTCATGTATAAAACATATAACTACATGTTAGAAGGATATTTTGAATATGTTGTCTTAAATAAAATATTAAAATTGATTTCACCCATTTCTTTTTTTCACTTGGCTATTAGAAAATATTGGATCACTGTACATTTCTCTTAGTACTAGTTTTGATACTTTGTTCCTGGATAATTTCTATCTTTGTTTTCCTTCTTTACAGCATTAAATACTATTGAAAGAAAATTAAGGGATCAATTGCTCCGTAACCAACTTTTACACATTAGATTCAGAGCCTTCCTTCCCTAAGGTCATCTGGCTAACTGACTGGAGACAGCAGAACAGAGCACATAGCTATAGATGTTCAGTCTTGAGTTAAGTTCCTGGTGAAGTAGCATACATCAATGAAGAGTTATTAGAAGAAGTACATTTATTCATCTTATTAATTTATTTATTTTAATTTGGTATGTATGACAGCAGGATGCATTTGATTCATTGTACACAATTGCAGCACAACTTTTCATTTCTCTGGTTGTGACACATGATGTAGTGTCACACCATATGTGCAGTCATACATGTACCTAGGATAATGATATTCATCTTATTCCACTATCTTTCCTGCCCCCATGCACCTTCCCCAACCTACCTCTCCTAAATTCATCGTTTTACCAGTAGATACCAACATGTATGTAGTTCCACAGTATAGAGGTATTAAAGGCAAAGCTATCATCATTAGAATATCTGATAAATCCTAATAGAGAGGCTTAAACAGTAAGAGAGATGACTGGTGAAATGAATCTGCTAAAAGATCCCTGACCGACCCTTGGACATCAGTGACTTTGTTTACAAAGTAGGAAGAATGAGACTGTGTTGATGAATGGAAAATAAAACCTACATTTCTTGGGAAGGAGACATCCGTCTTTTTCTATTTGTAAATGCTGACGAGCAGAGTTTAAGGAGGGCTAATGTCACCCATTCATCTTAATTAAAGAGTTAATTGCTCGTGTATCCTGATTTAGTTAGTGCAGCCTGGTAGCATGAGGAGCCCTTGCCTCTATGTATTTTATTGACCAGTGTAATGACATCATCAGTTAGTCTCAGGTTCTATTCACGCTTCAGCCCATGCTCATAACGTTAATAGCCTTGTACATGATAAAACTTTCAAGAGGAAAGGAGTCCTTGCGCCTGGCTCAGAATACAGAAAGGACAGTGGCGGAACTGCTAAATGTCTCACTTCAGCTGTCACTGAAGCAGTTCTTCAAAGTCTAGAAGCACAAAACTAGTATAAAGTAATTTTTAAATGCTGGTTTGTAGGAAATGTTTGTGTGTGGGATTATGTGGTGGATTTTTATAATGAAATATTGAATATTTGAAAGTTAATTGTTTTCATTCAATATTACCAAACCATAAAGTCAGGTATGCATATGTAATGGAGGGAATAAGAATCAACAGTTAGTATGTTGAAAACAATCACCCTAGAGGTGGAGTTAAAATCTCTACACGCACTCAGAAGAAAAATTGAGACCAAATAATTTAGTCATGAATTAGATGATGGGATTCCTGAAAACAGTTTTCCAAATCTTAAAACAGTATTTCTCAAAGTTCTCTACATTTCCCCAGAAATAATATGTTTGGATGAACAAAAAGGCTACAGTGCATATGTAACTAATTTTAGACTCACACCCACTCTTAATACATTCAAAAAATGGAAAAAGGCAAAAATCAGAGAACAGCAGGGGAAAAGTACTATCTCCAGGGCATACAGAACAAAAACACAGAAATGATGTTCAGAGTTAATGGGCCTTTTTGTGTCTTTTCTCACATGGCGCTACAAGCAGTCCTAGTTAAAGTTAATTAAAGTTAGTGCCCTGCTTCTGCAAACAAAACTGGCTCAGGAATCATTCCTAGGTTTTTTTTTTTTTAGTTGTTGATTACGTATTAAGTACCAATTCTAGTCAAGGTAAGTATATTGTTGTTACATTAAGGAAAAGGTACAAATACAGGTTAGCAGATGAAAGTTAAATATATATATATATATATATATATATATATATATATATATATAAAATATAGTCCTGTATAGAATTATGATTTTCCTTGTTAAAAAATTTAACATTTTTTACAAAGTTTTATTCTAAGTTTTATGTCCTGTATAGAAGGTGTAGTGCTTTCCTGCTAGGCCAAGGCATCCCCATAGCCCTTTGATGGTGGGCAAGTCACTTAATTTATCCACCCTTCTGTTTTGTGACAATTATTGTACTTCTCTCATGGAGTTATTGTGAAGACCAAGTTAGTAATGCTAACACTTTGAATACTGACAAGCATGTGGTGGCAAGCATTATATACGTATGGACCATAATTATTAGTCTTATGAGTACTTCTGAGTGTGTGTGTGTGTGTGTGTGTGTGTGGTGCTAGGGATTAAAGCCAGGGTCCTGTACATGGTACATGCTAGGCCAGTGCTGTATCACTGAGCTAGACACCAGCCTACTGTGAGTGATTCTTGAGTCTCCTGTTTAAAATGATGGTTCCCTAGAGTCTTTTGAATATAGAGTTTGGATTTTAATCTTAACAATTTCATTTTCTACTTCCTTCCTAAAGATTTATATACACATATATAATTTTGTTGTTTAGAATACAATATATGTACCAATAGGCAACACTGTGCTGTAGTGAGCACTCAGGACTCCAAGGAGAAGCAAACTAAATTCATCCACTTTTCATCTCTCTGTAGTTTTGTAACCTTGGGGGATTGGCCTAACATTTCTAAGCTTTGGGTTTCTTTTCTATCAAATTAGAATAAAAATAAGATACCATGTAATGGTTATGAAGATTTCAGAATATAACCACTGTAAAATGCTAAAATAGTATCTAATACATGGTAACATAACGATAGCATTTTCTACTCATAATTATGTAGAGGAAGAAATGATGTTTTATAAAAAGAGAAAAAATCAAGAAACATATATCACTGAAGGTTAATAGTGAGATGGGGTGAGCTAGGAAGGCTCCTTTTTCTCTCTTTCCTTCCTGGTTCTCTTGTTGCTCCTTCCTCTACACTGAACATGGGGAAGTAATGAAAATGCTGGAAACCAAGTTTACAGTCCAGAGGAAGGGGACCTTGTCTCCAGCTTCAGGCAAGTAACTAAGTTACTAGAGAGGTGGGATTTCTCTAGGTGTAAGTAGAGGGAGATGGCTGGATAAAGGGGGTGGGACAAAGTTTGCAAAACAGAAATACTCTGCGTGGTAGAGAAACTGAGCAGGCCCAAGGTGCTGCCCCTGAGGGTCTGAGGAGAGACAGAAGAGGAGGCTGAAGAATTGGTAAAGGAATAAAAAACTTGAAATGTATTCCTTAGTTAGTGAATAGCCCCTTAAGTGGATGAGACAGCAGACTGTGTTATTTGGACTTAGGGAAACTGAGGCAGCCACTTGTATTCTATTTCACTTATCCACACCTCTCAGGAGGGTGGTCAGGCCAGAAAAAAATAGTTTTGGATGTTGATAGAATTGCCTGGGATGGCAAGTGCTTTGAAAGTTAGAATTCAATTATCTTTCCAAGAAGGCTTGACTGATAAGGACGTGACCCTTCCTTTAGTCATGCTCTTAACTTGCTGATTTTAACTGAAATTATGAAGGATGCTATCTATAGAGGGCTCATTGAAGGAATAGGGAATTGTGTCACATCTTCATCATTAAAAACTATATGAAGTTAAGTCAACTCTTGGTTCATTAGATTTCTTATATCGGTTCTTAGGTGTCTTTATTCCAAAAGGATTATTCAGATTTTCCTGAATTATGATTTTCCTTGCTTGATAAAGAGTTGATACAGAAATACTTAACATTTTTTACAGAGTTTTATTCTAAAGAAAAGACCTGCCTCACAGTTAAAACTATCACATCTTCTCTAAGTTGTTATGGAATGATTTTCTCATTAGGACAAGTATATATTCAGATTATAATTATAAAATAATGAACACCTAACAGGAGGAAGAAGTGTTTCTAAACATGAACAGATGGGGGAAAGGACACAGCCACTTCCAGAAATAAATTAATAAAAAAAGACTAGACATACTGAAAAAAAATATATATCAAAATAAACAATAAAGATAACAGTTAGAAATTATTGAGCAGCCACAATGAATTAACTCCTGAATTAAGATATTCATAAAATGGCTACAGTGGTACATGCCTATAATCTCAGTAATTCATGAGGATTACAGAAGGATTCAGAAGAATCACAAGTTCAAGGCCAACCTAGGTAACTTAGTGTAACCCTGTCTCAAAATAAAAAATAAAATTCTCTGGAGATGTGGTTCAGTCATGGAATGCTTGTCTGGCATGTTGTAGGATCTGAGTTCAATCCCCAGTATTGATTAATAATAATAATAATAATAATAATAATAATAATAATAATAACCACAACATTATAAAGATACAATATTTATTGACAGTATTATGAGCTTAATGGTGTTCTTCCAAATTCTATTGCAAAGTCTAATCCCCTGTATCTCAGAATATGACTGTATTTGGAAAGAGAGAGGGCTTTGAAAGAGTAAGTTTAAATCAATTTAAGATGAACCTTAATAAATATAACTGTCCTTTCGAGAAGAGGTGATAAAGACACAGATACACAGGTGGAGGAATGATCATGGGGGACAGTGGAGCTATCAGCCACCTGCCAGCCAACAGAAGAGGCTCTGGGTTCAAAAATTGTAAGAAAGAAAGTTTATGCTTTGTGAGTCTCTCAGTGTGGGGCACTTTGTTACAGCCCCTCTAGCAATAAATGATTTTAAATGTGATGGTATCACATTTATTCCTCCAACTGTCCACAGGGCCAATACACTCATCCCTTTGCCACAAAACCAAAAGAAAGAAAGAAACATGAGCCTGAGAATATTAATTAATTTAGTTAAGGCCACATCGTGGAGGAAGGTGGAATAGGAATTCAAATTTCCACCTATCTATCTCCAAAGCTCATCCCTGTCTACCACATGCACCTGGTGCCCCAATTTTGTTCGTACCATCAAGTGAAATTAAACACAGATGACAGAGTGTCCATTGTATTCATTATACTTCTTATCTTAAAAATATTAACCAAAAGTTAGAAGTCAGTATGAAGTGATTACTCTGAAAAGTATTTGCCCTTGGTTGCTGAGGCCACTTGAATAGCACTGAACTTTTATCAACCTGAATCTTATTTTAGGATACAGTGTCTTTTAAATTAAAGTACTTTTAAAAAATATAAATAAATATAAGTATGGACAAGCCTAGAAGAATGGAACATTTTGCAATATATCCACTTACTAATAAAAATGTGCAGAGAGCGGAACAGAGGATTTATAATTCACTGACTACCCCCTAGTAGCAAAGATTTCTGATAGCAATATGTGAAAACTTGAAGAATGCAAAAAACCTCCTGAAAAGCTGATGTGGGACAACAGGACAAACTTAAATATAGGTGGAGAACAGATCACGGAGAACTCTCCCAACACAGAGGCCCAGAAACTAGAGAAAATGATCAAGAGACTTCAAAGCTACAAAGATGTTAATCTCATAATAAACCTAACATGCAGAGGGAGGAAAAGAAAAAACAGCAGAATCTCATCGCACTCAACTGAAGTGATTCAGTGGGGAGAAATGGATTTTCAAATGATTCAAAAGAAAAGGGATCAGAAAAATAAAGTGAAAGACAATTCAATAGAAAAATAAATGACAGAGCAGGAAGGGAAACATGGTATTTTTTTTCCTTTAATTTTTATTGTTGGTTGTTCAAAACATTACATAGTTCTTGACATATCATATTTCACACTTTGATTCAAGTGGGTTATGAACTCCCATTTTTACCCCGTATACAGATTGCAGCATCACATCGGTTACACATCCACTGTTTTACATATTGCTATACTAGTGTCCTATTCTGCTGCCTTTCCTATCCTCTACTATCCCCCATCCCCTCCCCTCCCATCTTCTCTCTCTACCCCATCTACTGTAATTTATTTCTCCCCCTTGTTTTTTTCCCCTTTCCCCTCACTTCCTCTTGTATGTAATTTTGTATAACCATGAGGGTCTCCTTCCATTTCCATGCAATTTCCCTTCTCTTTCCTTTTACCTCCTATCTCTCACCCCTGTTTAATGTTAATCTTCTTCTCATGCTCTTCCTCCCAACTCTGTTCTTAGTTACTCTCCTTATATCAAAGAAAACATTTTGCATTTGTTTTTTAGGGATTGGCTAGCTTCACTTAGCATAATCTGTTCTAATGCCATCCATTTCCCTGCAAATTCTATGATTTTGTCATTTTTTAATGCAGAGTAATACTCCATTGTGTATAAATGCCACATTTTTTTTTTAATCCATTCGTCTATTGAAGGGCATCTAGGTTGGTTCCACAGTCTTGCTATTGTGAATTGTGCTGCTATGAACATCGATGTAGCAGTGTCCCTGTATCATGCTCTTTTTAGGTCTTTAGGAAACATGGTATTGACAAGAGAGATTGATTCTCCACATCAGAACTAGAGAACTGGAGAGAGAGGAGATGGTGTCTAGTTTCCAAACACGAGTGCTTTCAGGGGTAGGGGTACAATTAAGAAAAAAGAAATCAAATACAAATCAATTGAAAAATGAATATTATTAGAATCCTGAGTCATTATGTGCGATGAGGGGAAAATGTTGTCACAATTAGAATTTAAGGTGGGCAGAAATGCATGAAGAGACCCCATTATATTGTCAAAGAAATCCAACTATGGTCAATAAATATAGGTATTTAGCATAGTTACATTTTGGTGATTGAAGACAGTCAATGTTCTGCAAAAGTTCCTTACAAAAGAATGAAGTAGGGATATTTTCATTAGGCGTATCATTATTACTTTTGCTAAACTTACTTTGGAGTTGTGGCAGGAACACTCAGCCTCATCCAAATAAAACACAAAATAGGGCTAGGGATGTGGTTCAGTGGTCGGCTGCCCGAGTGTTCAATCCCTGGCAACACCCACATACACACCAAAAAAATATGCTTTGCAGATTAGAAGCCCATTTTTCTCTGCTGTTAGAGGAAACTGGGCAGGGTTACTTAGCTTCAGTTTTCATGTTTTACTAAGCTGAAACAAGCCATCAGCCCTGCCCACCTCATGGTGTTCTAAAAAAAATTTGATGCTTTTTCTGAATGGCTGAACCTTTTTTTTTTTTTGCTTTGGGAAGGCATTCTAGTAAAATAGAAAAAAGTATGCATTTTGGAGTGAGACAAATCTAGACTGGAACCCAGTTCTCTGGTACTCACCACCTGTGAAATCTAGGAGAACTACTTAACACCCTTGACCCTCAGCTTCTTCATCTATTTGCAAAACAATAGTATGTTACACAAAGGTGGTAAGAGGATTAAATGAGCTAACATAAAATAGGCATTCATCAAAATGAATTATCTATTATGAATAAAAGTCATTATCTGTCACCTAGTAGGTACTTATTAAAGATTATTTCCTTCTCCTTAATTTAATACAATTAAAACCACCATCATTCCTATTCTGTGGCTAAGGGTTACACATTGCAATGTTTTTCTGATAACTAATATTACTGATTATGTAGCACATAAACCTCATTCTATAGCTTTTGAAAAATATTTTATGTGAGTTTCATTAATATAAATTTCTTTTTTCTTCCCAAGTGTTGTTAAAACAGCCAGAAAAATATTCTGCTGATAACAAGTGAAAAGCATGATTGACACAGAGTTAGAAACACAATAGTTCTTGCGTCAAACTAATTTTTTTCCAGTCTCACCTTTGTGGCATGCATGCATACATTCACTCATTAATTTATAGATGATTTAAAAATGCCCACTGTGAACTTGGTACTCACCAACCACCATGGAGGTAGAGTCTGGTCCCATGATTTCTAATATAATCTGCACACTAAAGATATCACATTTATACCCCAAGCCTCAAGCGCTCCCCTGGGCTCAGATGACTCCCACATATATTTGCCAGTCAAATACCTTAGATAGTTATCTAACAAGCATCTCAAATTTATCATGCTCAAAATGCAACTTCAGACCTTCCCACATGGCATACCATTCTTCAGTGAACTAGTCAATGACACTTGAATCCAATTTCTCAGACCAAACACCTCAGGCTATTCTTGACTCATCTCCTAGTCCCATGACCCACTTCAAACTCTATCTAGTCAGTGTGATCTGCAAAATATATCCAGAATCTCACTTCTTCTTCCTCGTTCTCACTGCTGCTTCAGCCTATTTAAGATGCATGTAGTTGGGTTGGCCAAAATTATATTAATACTTTTCAAATATTTTCCCTGTGTCTACTCTTGACCACTTTAAATTGACTTAGCAATCTATGATCATCCAATAAAGAAGTAAATCAAGCCAGCCATTCCTGTGTTCTAACTCCCATTGACTTATATTGCTCAGAGTAAAGTCTCTTGTCTTATATGACCCCAGGAGGACCCAGTTCCCCACCCTCTGTTACCCAGCACTCATCTCATCAGATCTTCCACTACTCTTCCTCTTTTGCACTCCTGTTCAGCTACACTGGCTTTCTTGTGACACTCAGACGTGGTGCCAGGAGCATTTCCACCTCATGCCTAAAAACTGGCTGCTCCTTCTTCCTGGAGCACCCTTACCTTGACCCCTACACCACCTCCTTTGGGTCTCCATTCAAATGTGACTTTCTCTGTGAGAATTTCCCTGACCTTTCCCTACCTGGCCCCTGCCTGCTTTCTTACTTTCCATTGAGCTTTTTGTCTAACGATCTATAGAATCTCACATCATGTTTACCTTTTGTCTCCCTTTGCTAGAATGTCAGCTCTTCAAAGATCAGAGGGTTGTTTATATTTGTTAATTATTTCATTAGCATTTGGCATATATTTGGCACTCAATAAATAATTGTTGAATAAATCTAATGAATGCATCTGACTCTGGGAATAAACTAATGAATAAGATAAACAAAGTCCTAGCCATCATGGAGCTAAATTTGGAGAGGAGGGGAGTGAAGGCAATGAAAAAATGATTTTATTACAAGGATACCTGTCTCCAACTCTAATGGGGAAAGAAGTTTTCCGGGAGGTAAATGAATTGGCAAGTTACTTAATTGCTCTGAATTTTAGTTTTCTCATCTGGAAACTAGAGATAATCAATCTTTCCCAAAGGAAGACTATATGAGTGAAATGAGATCAGGAACATAATACACTAGCCAGAACTGGCACCTTGAAGATGCATAAAATGTGTTCTGTTCTATTGCACCCTCCTTAAAATGCAGAGATTTTTTATCTTCACCTAATCCTCTCTATAACTTTCCACTTTGTAGTCTCTGTGTTTAAGAGCCTGTGTTGGCTACTACAAGCCCAAGTAATGAATCAAAATTTGCTGGATCCCTTGAAGAATCACTGTTTGTGTATTTGACCTGATCACCTGATTACTGAAAACTCACCAAAATTAATGCAAAGTGGTCATGGAGTTTACAAGGTGACAGACAACCTCAAAAGATGTATTGAAAGGTCTTCTCACCACTTTGGAATTCTCAGTTGCATTGAGCTTTAAAAAGCTCCTTCTGGGAACTTTCAGTGGAAGCCATGACCATCTCACTCAGAATTATTATTAGCTTTGCACCCAGATGATATCGACTATAGGAAGTCCAGTTGAGGTGTGGTTATTGCTGATGCTTGAACTATTAAGTTGGATTTCCCCCCTCCCTAGATATATCCTTATAATAGATTAAAACTAGGTACACTAGTTGCCTAATGCAACAAGCATTATTTGTACACTCACACCCATGTACACACACGTATATATGCATATTTGTCAAAAAATATTCAAATGGGCCATATTTATTTATCATAACTGTTTATTGTATATAGTTATACAAAATACACAGATATAAGATGTCTTGATCAAGTACGTTCTTTCGTGTGAGCTTACACATGTACAATTGTGAAATTCAGTGCTCTCTATCAGTTACTTGTATAGTATATACCGCCTGTTTACAGTAAAAGCATGAATATGCACCTTTAGTCACTCCATGAATATGTGCTTGAAATTTTTCATGATAAAAGGCTTAAAAATTCACCATGACATGAGTTCCCTTGGAAATATTTCAAAGAAAAATAACAAGAAGCATCAGCTAGTACTTTCTCCAAATGCTTTCTCACCAGCCACGTGATTCTCCAATTAATCTTTACCCTTTAGGAGGCAATGTGAACCTGTTTCTGTTTCTTAACCACCTTTAATTTTACTTCAGTTTCAAAGAGAGCTATGGAGTTCTTTGATGAATGTGCCATAAATTGAGAATAGGAAACACCCGTCTTCCAAGAAGCTGATCAAGTAAGGACATCACACACTAGCATCCACACCAGGTAAGATTAAAGACCAGAAGAAACGTGCATGATCATGAAGAATAAAAAGTGGGAACACAGTCAAAACTTAGTGAGGCATATGGTCAACATATTGATGCAATTTAATTAGGGAAAATTTTCATTTAATTATTTTCACATATACTTTAAAATATCTTATGTGCTAAAGTATTACACAGGGACCCTACAATTTAATTCTAGGAAGTTCTACACTTGAATCAAATGAAGAACACTTTGAAATTGATGGAAGAAAGAAAATTAGGACCCAAGTCCCTCTTTCACCTGAAACATGATATAACCTGAAATGCAGGAAAACCTCTGGGTCTCTCCCTTGTGTTCGACACGTGGCAAAAGCACTGAGTGAAATCCTATAGAAGAGAGATCCTTGGAGGCCTCTTTTTTTATTTCCAGAGCTGGAGACTACCTTGCTAACTCTCCATTCGTGGATCTGTGAGGCTAATTCCTAGGAATTTTCCTTCTTTCACAAAAGTCAAATTGATATTAAAGGTCATCATCTTCTGCAAAAAGTATTATGCAGAAAAGGAAACCCATTAAGGCGAGGAAACAAACAGAATCTTGTGCTTGGGGAAAAGAATAATTTATTTGTAGATGTGGGACAATGAGTTATTTGGTCCTTCTTCACAAATGAGATAACTGTCATATCCCATCATATCCCACTACCATGAATTATATATAACAACATTTGGTGAAATATGAAATTCTAAAAATATACTGAAATGCTGGAGTCTTCTTAATGGTTTATTATGATAGGTGTTCCTGGTTTTGAAATATCTTCTTTCATAGAAGACAAATGGGGGCGACATTATTTTAGAAAGTCCACATCTTTTAAAAAGATGGATTAAAAGCTCTTTGAGACAGCTGTGCTGTTTTATCAGAAGAACAACATTTTCTTCCTAAATAGTCCTTAAGGGCATTGCATGGAATAATCAGGGGATGTTTTGGGTTCCATTCAAAATTGAAGCCCAAGGAAATGGTGCATAGGAGATGTCAGGATAATTGTTTTTGTTGTGAACATAAACATATGAATGAGGAGAATAAAGAAAATGGGACTCAAATCAAATCCAGTGGTCCTGTAGTTTTCACTTCCAGAAGACATGTGTTTGTGGTTTTTGTTTGATTTGGTTTTCTGCAGTGCTAGGAAAGGAGCCCAGGGCTTCCTGCATGCCAGGCAAGTTCTCGACCACTGAGCTCCACCCCAGCCCAACACACACTTTCTTTAGCACTGTGTTGCTGTCATTGAGACCAGGGCTTTGGAGTCAGAGAATACTAGACTTGAATACCTTCTCTGTTCTATACTAGCAAGTGACCTTGATCAAATTCATCAAACTCTCAAAGCATCTGTGTCTTCTCGGATGAAATGGGAAGGTAAATTTGTACTTCTCTCAGTGGTCCTAAGACTGACTGATATAATACATACAATGGGCTTTTCATAGTGATCTTGGCTTAGCGGGGTGAACAAACTCTGCTAAATGGGGGACTATGTCACTTAGGAATAAGTCCATGTGCTCAGATATCATATCCTTAAGGTCTACCCTACTACCTCTGTGTAACTGTGAGAAATGGACTCTGTCCTTCTGAAGGTCAGTTGACAAATCTGAAAGTGGAGATAATACAAGAACTCACCTCTAAAACTGGGAAGGGTAAAGTGCTTACTCCAATGCCTGCACATAATTACAACATGAGCTAATAGTGACAGCCATGACTATAACCTAAAATAATAATATAATCAATATACACCTAATACAGTATTCACAACTTCCAAGCATTTTTTCCTATTCTAAGGGTCTTCTCATTTTGCTCCTTGTCTATTTTCATATCTCTGAAATGCCTCAGGGGAAAAACCCTAAATATATAGCAGATACACAAGGGCACTGTGGAACATGGGCACTGCACCTGTCAAAATGTCACTCATAATCACTTTTCTCTGCTCAAATGTGCACACCTGGGGAAGGTTGAAAACTCAGTCTCCTACATCATCCCCCATTATAGTTGGGTAGGGAACATCTGGCCAATTAATTTTTAGTAGTCTAGGAGGCTGGATCACCAATTACAGCATTCAAGGGTTCTTATTTTCATTAACTTCCCAGAGTTCATGCACACTAGACTGACTGAGCTTGCTGCCCACGAGAGCTTGCATTGCAAACATTCTGGAGAAGAATACAAAGACCCACAGATCATACAAGGCAGGACTGTAATTGCAGCTGATGTTCTTTTCAGATTTCTCCTATAAGTATCCCACATCTCTGTACATAAGCCAAGTTGGCCAAGTTGCAAATCTAAACACTACAGACAAGACAGCAATGTATTTCTGCCAGAAAATGTTTGGAATAACCATAAAGCCAGGTAACAGATTTTCAAAATATCCTCATGCATTCTTTTTCTTTAGAAAAAATAAATAAATGTTTTCAGGATAACGTATTAGGAATCACCAAATTTTACTTGAGGGGGGTGTCATTCATAAATGATTCTATTATTCTATTCCTGTAGTAACCAAAAATTCATTTTATATTGGAATAACATTAACTAAGAATCTCTGTTTGGGCCCTATGAGGCCCACATTTAGAGGTAGGAGATGTTTATGTGGCTGGCTTCTCTTCTAGGACTCTGTGTTCTATGTAACTACCATTTGTCCAATAAATACAAGTCTCTGACAGTTCTATGGTGAACTCAGCAGGGTCCAGGCTATTATTTAAGGCTTTTTTAAGAATAAATATCAAATAATCTGAAAAGGCATCTTAAAGGGTGAAAGTCCAGCCATTTTTTTTTACGGTTGCTAGCAGTGGGGAATCAAAAGAGAATTTTCTTTCTCAGAAATGCAGGCTTCCACTCTCGCTAATGGAGAATATGCACTTTGCAATGTTTCTTGTGGCACAGAGCTTCAGAACTTGGTTCAGCCCCTGTAAGAATACTGAAGCCAGCAGGGACTACTGGGAAAGTGGGATCAGTGTAGCTTTTAAAAAATATGTTTCTACATAGACACATGTAGATTTGATGGTAGATGTGTGTGTTTCTAAACATGCAGAAACCTTGAGAGTAGATCAGAAGTTGCATCAGCATCCTGAATATGCTATCTGAGAAACTTTTCTCCCTACCACAGATGGTATTGGTGGAGTTGCTGCAGCTTACCTCCTCTGCCGGTGGGTGAACATATGAATCCAGCCACACCAATGAGATCCTGTCCCTGAGAATTGGGATTTTGATCTAAATAAGAAAAGAAAGAAAAATGGCAAAGGGCTGAGGCCTTCTGATGGCAGATTCCTTGATGGATCCTCCCCTGGTTTCTGCTACCCATATTTCAAAGCTTTTCTAGTTCCCATCCATGTGGGAGGCTTAATGGTTCAGCCATTCATTCGATGCTATGAGATCACCAACATACAGTCCATTTACTCCTGAATTTTAACACATTACATTAGTCAGCATTTCTCTGTATTGAGTGTAGCCAATAGTTTCTGATTGGTGATGCCTGAACATTCCTGCACTTCCCCCCTTACAAAACTGAAAGCCGGATATGTGGAGTCTCCTCTCCCATGCAAAGCCAGACTATTTACTTAGAATTTAGCTTTTTAAAAAATTTGGTGAATGAAAAGCAGTCTTAAGGATATTAATAATACATTTCTTTAAGAGCAATAAAAATATGTGTTTTAATCTAATATTTTTCCTTGACTCTGGACTAAAGACTTTAAAAAAAAAACTTACTTCTTTTGATTTTGAAACCCAAATCCTTTCTCAGCACTTGGACAGACCCAGACTATAAGCAAATAGGTTCATTTCTGTATCTGGATGTCGGTGGCAATGTTTTTTCAAGTTTTAAATCATCCACATAGCATGTTAAATTATAGTGCCTCTCTTTCTTCTCTGACAGATTCCAACCTTTTGATTCTCTGCCTTCTTTCTTTGCTACAGTAAATTGATCCTTTAAAACATCCAGGTGCAAATGAATTAATGGTCTTTCTATTGTGAGTGGGAATGATGGAGTCCCTCCCGCTCCTTCTCCACATCGAGGTCCTTTCCCCTTCTGAGAAACCCACATATCAATTAAACTCACCTGCTAATTAAAAGCTTGTTTGGAAAAATCCTTGCTAGTTAGAAGCAATGGAAAGTGTAAAGGTGTCTAAAAATAGAGGCTTTGAATGTCAATTACTTCCTTCCTCCTCAGTTCCTGGTTCCTTGGGTAGAATTTGCTGGTGAAGAGCTAGGGGAGGGAAATAAAAAGAAAAAAGAAAAAAAAAAAGTAAGTATCTTTTTTTTCACCTATATTTCCCTGGGAGTATATCAATTGGTTCAGCAATTTCAGCTCTTTGTCAGCAACATCAGAATACCTAGTTTTTATTCATGAGTTGGAGCACCCTCTCTCACCCCTTACACAGCCACTCAGATTCCGGTATAAAGGCACTGGAAGCCACAGTCCTATGACTGTCAACAATCCAGCCAGAGGTTTTGTGAGCTGGAATATCAGAGGAATGAAAGTGAATGTAGAAATGATGCCCTGTTCTCATTTTTTAAATGACATCGCCTGCTCTCAGATCTTCCAACACTACTCATTCCTGTCTGCCTTTCCGGAGAAATGGGTCCTGAGGGCAGATTTATACCAATAGTGGGTTGTCTTATCTCTCTTTTCTACCACAGACTTAAAAGCCACATTTCTCTAAAGCAACATGCTAACTATCAAACTATATAAAATAAAAGAAAATCATCAAACTAGGATTCAGGAGACTGGGAAAGTCACAAGTTACAAACAAAGCCCCTTTGAATGTTCCAGACAATAACAAATTAACTTATAACCTGCCTTAGAAAATGATGGCTAATTCATTCACTCAATAGATTTTTGGTAAGGGTCTACTATTGGATAGCTATTGATTTAGGAGGTGGAGTTGGAATTGTAATAAAGATCTAGTCTCAGTCAACTTGGAGTTTAGTACAAGAAATTGAGTAGCATAAGTTGAGTAGTTTGATAAAAGAAATTACTCCAGTATATGGTAATGCTTGTAATAACATGGAAAAAGCAACTAACACAGACTTGGGAGATACAGCAAGGTTTTTAGAAATAAAGTTTAGATAAAGCCCAAAGGTATTAACTAAATTGCCTAAGAGAAAGAAATAGGAAGAGAGAAAAGATGTTCTGATGTTGTTTTGTGGGCACCATGAAAAAAGACCATGCACATCTGGAGACTGTCCATAGTTCAGTTGACCCCACAAACAGAGGGTAAAGAGAAAGCCCAGAGAAAGAAAGAAATGCAATGTAATTTTAAACTGTCTTCTGTAATAATTGGAAATCAGGGTTTTTCTTTTTTTAATAGGAAGTATAGACAGAAATGGGAAAAACAAAAGACTCTCCATTTTGTGACTTCCTGTATGATATGCAAAAACAAAACAGGTCATATGACTATGCAGAAAAACTGTTTACCAGAAAAAATAGTAGGTTTAACTGACTTCACATAATTTAAGTCCAAAATAGATATATGCCATAGAGAATTAGATTCACAGGCTGAAGGTACACTGCATGACAGAATGAAGGCAAAATAGCGATTAAAATGGCAAAGCCCTATAAAAGCATCTTGCTGTCTTGGGAAAAAGATTCTCAATATGTTTACGTTTAAAAATAGGATGTGGCTTTTTTTTTTTTTTTAAGAGAGGATATATTTACACTGCGTATCAAAGAGATCAAACTAACATGGAAGTTTTGTCCAAGTCATCTAAGAGTTGGTCAGACGTACTATGTGTAAGCTTTTCTCTAGGATAGCTTTCAAGACTATGCACATGGATTAATAATGCTGATGCATCTTGACATGTATACTAGCAAGGACCATAAATTATTAAAAAGAACCCTCAATCAGAGCTCAGCATGATGGTGTGTTGCCTTGATTCTGGAACATGGAAATGAGAGCAAGGAAATTTCTTCATCACAGTTCTTTCCTTGGTGTCTAATATAGTGCTGGCACAATGATGCAATCAAATCCAAAGAGTATCTTAATAAGTGAAATGCATAAACCGCATCTTATCAGGTGATCCCTGGGTGTAGTTTCAATGTAAAGCTGCATCTCAGGATCCCCTTACTATTCTTCCATATCTTGCATTCATCTGAGGCTTTCAGAAACTGTTCCAGCCATGGAATCCAAAGTTCTTAGATAAATTCTACAGCCCCAGATTAACCCTCCAACTTACCAGTCACCCTCCATTGATTTCTTATTGCAGTTAAAACAAAATCTCAACTCTTTATTAAGACCTGTTGTCTATGACAACACCTCCTACTTCACCTCAACTGTCATCTCACATTTTCTGCACTCTAGGTACTTGGCTTGCTTTCTGTTCATCAAACACACTAAACTAGTTTTCAAATTTTAGAGAGAATTTTCTTCCCCCAGAACTTTCCATGGCTCATTATTTCTTATCAAAAAGTTCTCAGATTGAGATGGGTGTGGTGGCACAAGTCTGCAATCCGGCAGCTCAGAAGGCTGAGACAGGAGGATCGCAAATTCAAAGCCAGCCTCAGCAATTTAGCTAGGCCCTAAGCAACTCAGTGAGACCCTGTGTCTAAATAAAATTTAAAAAGGGTTAGGAATGTGGCCCAGTGGTTAAGTGCCCCTGAGTTTAATCCCTTATACCAAAAAAAAAAAAGAAAGAAAAAAAGTTCTCAGACTTAATGTGACACCTTCCATGAAGCTTCTACCTTGTCTGAAATGGCTGCATTTACCCATCAATATCATCCACTGATGCCAGTTTCCTGTCTGTTGCTCATAGCATGTCTTATTTGAAATTTTTCTATTGTCTGTGTCTCACCCCAATAAGTCTGTGAGCTCCATAAAGAAAATGAGATTAGAGGGGTGTCTATCTCCACAAGGAGACTGCAAGCAGGTACATTGTGCATGTTCCTCAGTGCCCTGTGAATGTGTTATAAACTTAGGACTTGTTTTCTTCCAGCATTTCAGAGCTGAAATAAAATAGTTAGTGAACAAAACCATAAGACCCTTAAAATAGAAAAATCTTGTAACTTGTGAATATTATCTTATGTAAACACTAATGGTAAATTATTTGAGTCTACACCCATGCTCTGTTACTTGTTATTGTTACATCTTGTTTGTAGATGTGTCCCCTTGTGGTTTAAATTTGTACTTCCCTGATTACCAATGATGTTGAGTTTCTTTTTTTCTTTCTTTCTTTCTTTTTTTTTTTTTTTTTTTTTTTTGAGTGGTGTGGGGTGCTGGGTATTGAACCCAGGTCCTTGTGCATGAGAGGCAAGCACTCTACCAACTGAGCTCTATCTTCAGCCTGAGCTCTTTTTTTTTTTTTTTTCATCTATCTTTTGACCATTTATATGTCTTCATCTGAGAGATGTCTGTTCAGCTCCTCTGCTTCAATTTTTATTCGTTTTTTTTTTTTCTTGCTACTGAGTTATTTGTGTCCCTTGTATATTTTGGATATCAACTCCTTATCAGATACAGGACTTAGCCACATTTTCTCCTCTGCCAGAGGCTGTCTCTTCACTCTGCTGCTTCCTTTGCTGCATGGAGCTTTTTAGCTCAATGCAAACCTATCTATTTTTGTTTCTGTGGCTTACGCTTGTGGGATCATATCCAAACAATGATTGTCCATGCTAATGTCAAAAAGCTTTTTCCTGTGTTTCATTCTAAGAGTTTTATAGTTGTAGGTCTTATGTTTCTAAGTCTTTAATCTATTTGGAGTTGGTTTTTATATATGGTGTGAGATTCAGGTCCAATTTTATTCTTCTGCCTTTAGATACCCCATTTTTTTCAAGACCATTTATTGAAAAGGCTATCTTTTCTCACTGGGTATTCTTGGCATCTTTGTCAAAGACCAATTCACTGTAAATGTGTGGATTTAATTCTGGCTTCTCTATTCTGTTTCATTGGTCTACATCTGATTTTATGCCAGTACCATTTTGTTTGGATTCAATCTTAAGGAAAAGCTGAAAGACTATACCAAAACCTGTGAGAATTAATGATCAAACAGCAGAGTTGAAGAACATGGAACCAACACACAGTCCCCCATGCTTGCATCACTAAAATTTCTGTAACAATGTAATATTGAAGTACCCAAAAAAGAAATCAAGAAAACAATTAGCAAATTATTTACAATAGCATTTAAAAAAAGGTCCGGAATAAATTTAATCAGGTAGATGGAAGATCCATACAATGAGAACTATGAGGAACTGATGAAAGAAACTAAAAAAGACACAAATGAGCAGAAACACACACTTTGGATTAGAAGAATTTATAGCATTAAAAGGTCCATAGTATCCGAAGCAATCTACTGACTTAAAGCAATCTCTATAAATTATTCCCATGACATTTTCAAAAAATAGAAAAATAATACTAAAACCTGTCTACAGTCACAAAGGGTCCTGAAAAACCAAAGCAATCTTGAGCAAATAGAAGAGACCTAGAGGCATCACAAGACCTGTTTTAAAATTGTACTCTGAAGATACAGTAATCAAAAGAGCACATGGTACAGGCAGACATGCATTTAAGCGAAGAGAAACTACACACATTGCCATCTAAAGCAGATAACTTAGGGCTGTAGCTACTTATTAGCACTTATTCAGGTTTCAGTGGTATACATATTAATTATAACCCTTAACGGCAAAAAAATCCATAAACTCTTTGTTTCTCTGATTCAAAATAAAATTACTTTTAAGTTGAATTTGTTCTGAAGAATCTTTTGACCTGGCAAATGATTTGATGGGCACAGGGCTATAAGGACAAGCACTTCCCTTATCATTTTCCCAAATACTTTAAACTTCAGACAGGTTTTATTAATTGAGCATAAATTATCTTCACTCATACTGGCCATGAAGAAAAAATATAGCTTGAAGAATGTCATTTTGTGAGTTCTGTGAATCACTCTTTTATTTTTTTATAAGGATTAAAACCTAGATTGCACCCCTGACTAAATCACTGCAGGACAACTTTGACACAGAAGAGGGAAATACATAGTCATTTTTGTCTAAATTGGGATCATGACCTGGGCAAACAGTATCTTATGTGAACCAAAAGAGATACTCAGACTACTTCTCCAAAGTTTACTCATATCAAATCTCAAGTAGTGCAATAGAGGTGATCACAGGCCCTTACAAGTGGGACTCATGAGCACATTTTATGTTGACCAGCTGTCTATATCATTTCCATAGAAAGGGTATAACTTAAGTTAAGGAGGTGCATAAGGTACTAGTTCAGAAACATGGATGTTAGAACGAGAAGCCTCTAGACTCATGACTCACCTCACTATCCATGAGTTCTTGGACCAATTTGTTATGTGTTTGTAAACCCCAGTGTCCTCACTTGTAAAGTACAGATAGTAATTCTGTGAAGTCACAAGCTTAAATGGGAAAATGAGCATGATTAGCGGAGTACCTAAAAGCTCAAGAAATGATAGTTATTATTATTATTATTATTATTATTATTATTATCCTCTTTATTTTTAAAAGAAAATTTTAAAATTAAAGTGACCTTGTGTAGTTCCTTAAGTGGAAATGTTTTTAATTGACCTTTGAACTTAAGAGATCTAAAAAACACAATCAGTTTTATTTTTCCTTGTTAGTATTTTTCTCTAATTTTCAAATCATTGGCTTGCTTGCTTCATGTCTCAGCTTTTATATCCCTCCTCCCCCCAGTTCACGGTGACCTCTCCATTCTTTTTTTGCAATAATAAAATCAGACTTTATTTTTGCTTCTATTTTCAATGCACAGGCTATAACTCCAGAAATTCTCTTATTTTGCATGGGGTCCTCTCACTTCACCAGTGTCTCTTATAAGCTTCCTAACATGGTTTGCATCTAATTAACAGATATTTAAGCAATTTTTGTTGATGCCACCATTCTTTCTTTATAGCAAATCTTAAGTTCATCTAAGTTGCATTCTTGTGTTTTAACTTGTGGGTGGTGGGAAATGCTACTCCATACCTTCAAAAAGCAATCAGCAAAGCAGATTGACGTGGGAACCTTATGTGTGATGTAGTTTTCACCTTGCCCTTCGTTCTTCTCATTCATGTAATGCAGTTCTAAAGGACCCAAGTCAGAATATGCACTTCACAAGAGAATGCAAAACTGCTTTCATCCCCCTCTAGGTTAATCATTTATTCTCTTTGAAAAACAGAATTCACCTTTCCCCTCCTCTTCTCAAGTAAGAATGTTTCATTTTTACTAAAATCTGTAAAGATTTCTTACCCTTGAAGTCTGTACATGGAAGAATAACCAGAACAGGTTTTTTGTTGTGGTTATTTGTACATATACAATACACTATTTTTTTTTTTAATACTCAACCAGCTGGAGCTCAAGAGATCTGAATTATGTGCTAACTACTCTGGTTAATTAGAGTGCTATTTAATTTCTGTAATTCACCCTAAGCCTGAATAGTGCAAAATCCATTTGACCTGTATCTTATACTCATCAACTTGCCACAAGTCTCAGACCTTTTTAATGATGAACTGCTCTGACTGGTAATCACCTTTGGGCCTCCTGTTCCTTCTCTTTACAAATTAAAAAGAAGTCTGCAAAAACATTCTGGTGCAGGGTGCACTGGCAACACAGTGAGGCCGTAGGAGTAGAAAACCATCAGCAGTCCTGAATACTGATGACCAAACAATGAAGTGAAGGCTCCTCCAACCATCCTCCACCTTTGTAGATTTTGCATTTAAAGAAGAAGAAGGAAAAAAAAATAGGGGGGTGGGGTGGGTATGGAGAGTCAGCACTCTGGGCTTTGGGGAAAGAGGAGGGGTGATCTGAAGGGGTACATGTGGCCAGGTCCCGCATGATGTGTAATGAATAGGGAGTGGTCCATGATCAGATTGAAGTTTTAAAAATTTCTTGTTACAGGTATAGAAGGAACTAAGGAGGTCATTATTAAAGAGTACAGAAAGTTAAGTAAGTTTGCTTGATATACTGCTAGCAAGAAAGATAAGGAATTTTATTTGGGCTGGTGTTTTTTGTCATTCAGTTAAATAACATTTGTTGTGCAGCTACTCTATGTTAAGGCCATGGCCGATGTTGGGAAAAGAGTTTTGAATACAAGAAATAAGAGTCCAAATTTAATAAAGCTTACTTTCTAATTGGAGGGAGATAGGAGGATGAGTGAATAAATAATTAATAGATGCAACTAGTCAGATTATTACAGGATGCTATGATTCAGTGAAAGGGAGACTTTACAAAAGAAGGGTCCTCTGAAGGAAGACGTGGATACAAAGCACCAACTGATAGGCATAAGCCAGCCACAAGAGACGGAGTAGGGGTGAGTGTGATACAATCAGAAAAAGAAAGAAATTTGTGCAATTGGAGCCAAGTGGGAAGGAGGAGGATAAAAGTTGATGAAGCCAGATAAATAGGACTTTTCAAGTTGGGCAGAGTGTAGATATTAAGGAAAGATCCTCATGGAAGCACACGGTGCATCTGGGATTAGCACCCATGCTCTTGGGTGGCAGCTGAAGTGCAGGGACAAGTAGACACATAGACACATCTGTTCATAATTATTTATTTGGCTCAAGTAAAGATGATGGAGTCAGGGTGGGAGCAGCAGAGATGGACAGTATGGTCAAAATACAATGCTGATGGTCCTTATTGATCCATTCAACAAAGAAATTGAAGGGAAAAGATACATCAAGAAGAGGTTTTGGATCGTGGAATGTGGTACTCCTTATGACACAGGGAAATTTAGGCGCAACCAGGTTGGGAGAGGAGAGCTGTGGTCACAATATTTTTGTCAGGCTACCTTTCACAACATCCATGAGGCTATGTCAGACTGGAAGGCAGTGAAAGAATGTAAATATGATACTTGCTGATAAAGAGGCAGTGTTCTAAGGCCCGGGCATCGCAAAGCCTGTGCCTCCCAAGGCCTAGGCATCTTATGGTCTAGACATCCCAATCCCTGGGCATCCCAAGCCCTGGACGTCCCAAAACTTGTTCCTCCCAAGCAGTGGGCATCCCAAGTCTCAGGCATTCCATAGGATGCTTTTGCCTCATAACCTCAATATAACAGACCCAAGACCTAACAAATTCTAGTCTATTGTTTCTGTTACTGTAACTTTTCTCATTCTACTCCTTTTCCACACTTTTGCCAGGACTCCCTTCCTAAAGGGGTGT
Source organism: Marmota flaviventris (assembly GCF_047511675.1). NCBI lineage: Eukaryota > Metazoa > Chordata > Mammalia > Rodentia > Sciuridae > Marmota > Marmota flaviventris. The sequence continues at coordinate 14,829,661 of NC_092502.1, forward strand.
TGAATTCTCTCCTCAAAAATATTCAACTGAAAATTAGTGCAACCATTATGGAAAGCAGTCTGGAGATTCCTCAGAAAACTTGGAATGGAACCACCATTTGATCCAGCTACCCCACTCCTTGGTTTGTACTTAAAGGACTTAAAATCAGCATACTATAGTGACACAGCCACATCAATGTTTACAGCACCTCATTTTATAATAGCCAAACTATGGAACCAGCCTAGATGGCCTTGAACAGATGATAAAGAAAATGTGGTATACACAATGGTATATTACTCAGTCTTAAAGAATGAAAGTATGGTATTTGTAGGTAAATGGATGGAGCTGGAGAATATCATACTAAGCAAAATAAGCCACCCCCCCAAAAAAAAATTAAAAACAAAGGCCAAATGTTTTCTCCAATCCAAGGATGCTAATTTACAATGGTGGGGGTGCGTAGGGAAAAATAGAAGTACTTTAGATTAGGCAGAGGGGAGTGATGGGAGAGGAGGGGGTGTGATGGTAGGAAGGAAATAGAATGAATCAGACATTATTACCCTGGGTACATATATGATTACGTGACCTGTGTAACTCTACATCATGTATAAGCAGAAGAATGAGAAAATAGACTCTATTTATGTATGATGTGATGCATTATATTGTCATCTATTACTCAGTAAAACAAATTTTCCAAAAAAGAGAATAAAAAATATTCAGCAGCCTTCCTTCACTCAGAAGTAAACTAAAAACTTCGTCTACCATTCAAAACTCACCTTTAATGCACCTGACCCATTAAACGGTCCCTGATTGCTTCTGCTGGATTATTCTTTCTTTTGGTATTTCTATAGTACATTGCTTGTACCTGTACATGCAACTTTAAAAATTCTGCCTTGGGGTGTTTATATTTATTCTTTCTCTATTATAGTGCAAATGCCCAGAGGGGAATTACTAGAAATTTGGGCTGAAACAGTAATTATAACAGAAAAAAAAAAAAAAAACAATAACCACCACAAAACCATAACAGCAATGGAAGCATCATACAAAAAAAAATCATTAATATTTGAAAGGTTACAGTGTTCCAGGTACAATGCTTAGCTCTTTCAGTAGATCATTTTATTTAATATTTCTCAAGTCTTTGGGGGCAAGTACCACTGTTATTCTAATTTAACAGATATGGAACCCGAGGCAGAGAGAGAAGGCACATTTCCCCAGATTAAATGCCTCTCATGCACAGAGCCTGGGCTGGGTCTTTATCACCTTGTACCTATGTTACAGCTGTTTCTGAACCAGCCTCTCTTATGGACAGGACAGGAATTTCACCTACTCCTACAGTCTGTGCGGTCTTTCCTACCATAGGAACAGTCACTGACTGGGAACCAGAGAAAATCATTTCAGAAAGATAGAAGGCCTTTAACTTCAATAGCATCAACTTCTGTTTAAGGTCTTCTTTGGCTTCCAAATCAATCAAGAGTGGCCTGTGTTGTAGTGTGTGTGTGTGCGCGCGCGTGCATGTGCACATGGGGTTCTGCCTTCTCTTTTCTCTGACCCACATACCTGTTTAATTGACATCTGCTCACGAGCATGGCTCACTTAATTACCACAATCCAATCTACATGTGCGCCCAGGGTATGGGGAATAGGGCAGAAGCTGACAGCCTGAAACTCGACCACAAAATAAAAGGCACCATCGGACCACTGGGTGGAAGGAGAGAGGACTTAGGGAACACTTGCCTGAAGGCCTCTCAGAGCAGCACAGTATGAAAAGCTGCTGGGTTTTGCCAATTTCCTATTGCTCAATGAAAGGAGATTTCATTTCTAATTATGGGGGAGCTATTTTTGTCATATTCCCCTACAGGGTCATTGCTTCCAATCCTGCACTTATTAATTTGGGAAACATTTTGGAAAATAGTTGAGATTAAGACTGATGGGTGCTATTTTAAACTATACTCCAAAGAGAGAAGCTGAAATAAGCAAGTCAGGGCATCCTTTCGTAAGTTGACAGGTGGTGAAGTGTAGCAAAAAGGAATTAAGCTCCAGGCCAAAATTAAGTCTTATAAAGCATCCTGGCTTTACAACCATTGCTATGGCTGTGAAACCTGTTTCTGTTAGCAGGACGATATTCAGTGTCCAGAAGAATTCCATTTCAATGCCTCTAAATTACAATACCAGTCACTGAAGGGCTGAAATGGCTTGTCTGCTTTTTGTAAAAGCAGGTAAATTTTGTCTTTCTCTTTTCCTGGTCTGTGTCTTTATCACCTTGTACCTACCAATGATACAGCTGTTTCTGAACCAGCCTCTCTGATGGTCTTCCAATACCTACTCCATTCTGCAAGATAAGACCAAATGATTCCTTCTAAAACATCACTTGCCCCATGCCACTCATGATTCTCCATTGCTTAGGAGTCTGCACAATCTCCCTTCTATCCATGGAGGAAATGCCATACAATTCTACCTTGCTTTCAACTGGCTCCATTTTATGTGCTCAACTCATAACTAAAGCCTCTGGATCCTGTTGTGTTCAGATTCATCCTGGTCACATAGATATACAGATTTAGCTTTACCTTTCACCTGTTCTTTCTTATCCATAATTCTTGTGTGTTTTTTCTTTTAATATCTATCATGAAATTCACCTCCTTAGTGAATCTCTTACAGATAATTCCATACTCTCTTATTTAAATATCTATTAATTTAATATCTGTATTCAGGGCAGCACAGATTACAAGTTCCTAACACCCATGATGGTTTGCCTAAGGATTGCACTTAATTTTTGTATCATGTACATGTATTACCTCAACTGAATCATAGACACCTTAAGGGAACACATGGAACTTTTATATCTATCACATACATCTTAGCACAGTGTTAGGCAAGCAGAAGATATTTAATAAATATTTGCTGAATTAAGTAAAATGTCCCTGCATGATAGAATAGGAAAAAGTACTGGATTAGAAAACTGTAAAGCAGGAGATGGTCTGAATTTTGCCTTTATGTGTTGTGTGGTCTTAAACAAATCTCTTAACTCCTCTGAGACCCAGTTTACAAATTTGGGACTAAGAGTAACAACACTACCTTCTCTATTTCTTATAAAGACATAACCAATTTTTGGACTAAGAACAACAATAGTACCATCCCTACTTCTTATAAAGGCATAAATGTGAAGAAGAAAGAAAACAAAGTCCATAAAAACATTTTGTTTTTAAAGAAATTTCTATTTTCATATGTATTCCACATACAGCAAGGGAATGAAACTTATTCTATGCTGGAGATTTTTTTTTTTTTTTTTTTTGGTGGTAGTAGAGATTGAACGCAGGGGAATTTCACCACTGGGCCACATCCCCAGCCCCATTTTGCATTTTATTTACAGACAGGGTCTCACTGAGTTGTTTAGCACCTTGATTTTTGCTTTGGCTGGATTTTAACTTATGATCCTCCTGCCTCAGTTTCCCAAGTGGCTGGGATTACAGATGTGTGCCACTATACCAGGCAGAATTCTAATCTCTTCTGTCAGGTAAGCAGAGCAGAAGCTGTCTGTTGCTGAATATGGATGAGATTGACTGGAATGCGGCACAGAGAGACTTCTCTGAGGTGACTGAGATGTTCTGTATCTTGATTATCATGAGGATTGCATGAGTGTATATGTTTTATATATAAACGTGTGTGTGTGTTTGTATACAAACACACACATATATGTCTTACTATATGTAAATTTTAATTGTAACTTAAAGTTTCCAAAAATTCAAAACTGCATTGGAATTTCAAGTGTGACTGTAATGTAATTCCTTCAGAGAAATAAAGGAGAATCCATGTGAGTATTGTGTATAGCCTTATTTTTAAAACTTAGAATGAACATAGTTACTTTCCCTTTGGAAGATGACTGAGGTTATCATCAGGTAAGTTTGCCATTTTGGCAGTGAAGAGAGTAAAGCAAGATGGAATTTGACCAAGAGCCTTTAAATAAATGCATGTGCCCAAATCAGACGCATTACTGTTTGCTTACTGATGAATTAAAATCCTTTTACTTTCAGAATGAAAAGAAAATTAGCAATATCTCACTGAAAACAGTAGTATCTATTTTGGGCCAGATTTCAATAGTCCATAAAATGACCAGCCCCCACTCTGTAGAACCTACATTTCTAGGCTCTCAAAAAAATTCAGCAAAAGCTGACAACTGTACAGCTTCTGCATTCTCCAATTATCTCCTTTCAGAGCCAGAACACACAAACACTTTCTTGCATTTAATTAAGTATTGCAATTCCAGATTATCTTTGATTAATGAAGAGCGATATAGCGTATAGCTAGAATTATGTGATTATTTCACAATTGATCTTTAATTATTCCATCTGATAATAATTTCACTAATTTTTCATAATGTTCTCATCTAGCTTCTTATAAATGAGCTATAACAATTAATAATTTTCATTAATTTTCCTTGAAAATGATTTGAAGTTTTAGATGGAACTCTTAACCTTCAAAAACTGTTTTTCCAATTTTAATTAAAGGATAAGCTGTACCATCATATGGAAGAGCTGCATGATTTCCTCAGTACAGCAAGCCCCATAAACACATGGGTTTCCTTCTCTTTCTGATGAGTTTGGGAGTTGGGACTTGGGTGTACCTAAATCATCTGCCTCCCCCACTACATTCTTTGTAGCTGGGTTTCAGGTTTCAGTTTGGTAATACTCAATGTCACCATTTCCTCTGTGGCTGTGACCAACTTACTAACCCCTCCTAACTAAAGCATGGTGTTAATAAGATCAGAGCTCTCATTGGGAGACAAGTGGTGATAGAGGTGCAGAAATGAACCACCTAGAGGGAGTGAGAGAAAGACCAGGGGAGGATCAATAGCAAAACCATGGGCACTCCATTTCCAATCACACAGAGCGGAGGATTGCCAGAGAGGCTGAGAAGGTGAAATCTGTGAGGCTGCAGGGAAATCAGAAGCAATACCAGAGCCCCAAATGGAAGAGGTTCAAGAAACTTACCATGTACTAGATATGCCTAAGAATACTTAATATGCATTGTCCAATTTTACCCTCACAACAGACCTTTGAAGAGCATATACTATCACCAACATATTAAAAATTAAGGAAAATAAAGCATATCAAGGTCACCAAGCTAATTAGGGGCAGAGCCGACCTTCACTGTAAGCTGCCTGATTTCAAGCCTAAAAGTAACACAACTTGGAAAAAGCAAAACCAGAAGGAAAACTAACCCTATTCATCCTAACACCTGGTCCATGTTCAGTAAATGAAAAGTTGTACTGCTTGTTTACTGGTTATAAATCCATGAAGTCCTTGGCTGTCATCATTTTTCCACATAGATTGACACTGTGCATATACTCACATGGCTTAGGCAGGGGACAATAAGGTGACCCTGACACCACTTGACTACAGCATCAAATCTTCTAGCAGTTGGGACTTTGGGACACTGTTTGAATTGCTGGAGATCATGAAGGGACACAGCAGGACTAATGACTATCGATGAACTTACACCTTTGTGCTGAGAGTTTCATGCTAATTATATTTAGAGGGCATGACTTCGAAGTTTTTGAAAAGTACACTGTCATTAATTAATGTTTAGAAACTCATGTATTGTTTCAGAACACAGTAATTTTCTATTTAAAATAAAAAATTATATCATTTATTAAGGATGTCCTCTGTGCCAGTCAATATTCAATGGATATCCCACAATATTGTGCATTAAACATTATCATTCCCATTTTCTACTCAAGAAAATGGATTTAAAGAGTTTGAATAACTCACTAAAAGTAACACAACTTGGAAAAAGCAAAACCAGAAGGAAAACTAACCCCAGTATTGATTCTATACAATTCCTTCAGAGCAGAGTATTTACTTGGAGCACAATACATTAGTTTATTGGCATTAAAAATGGTTGTACTTAATCATATGCTCTGAAGCAGTTAACATAACACTTCTTAAAATTGGTAATTATTGAGGAATACGACTCTTTCTAAAATCGCTTCCTGCTTTTCATCCTTCTTAGATAGAATGCTAGACAATGGCTTACATTTGTTGGATAGCAGAAGGCATCTGTTATATTCATCAGTCAAGGCACTGTTTCACAGGTGTGAGACCCAGTGGGTTGCAGGTTAAATGAATACACCCCCTGCACCAAGAATTTATTTTCTTGAAAAAAAATCCTTTAGTATTAGCTGGCTTTATTTAGAACATTTGCATTTTTCTTTAAAAATTGGGGAAAAACGGTGCTCACTTATCATACTCAGGAAAGGTGTAACAGCTGACTTTCTACAAAATATATTAGGAAATCAAAACTCAAAATGTCAAGCTCTCCAATAATTTCCTCCTCTTCTGGAAAATGACCTTGTTCTATGGCACAGTCTTTCTCCTTTGTCTTGTCAATAGGAGTCAGAGCACCATCTTGTGTGTCTGCCTTAGCGGCACTGGAGTCCAATCTATGCCTACCCGTCTGTCTGACACATCTGACACATATCCACTAGAGGGGATAGAGCCCAGA